>NC_082645.1:705234-1057851 GCF_028023285.1 Balaenoptera ricei | reverse complement strand
CCATAACATTTGAGGAAGATGAATGCACAAGATCTTAAATGCCTTTAATTAGAAAACTGTAAGTATTATGAAGGTAAATGTAACATGACATGCAGTACAACATAGCTACAAAGATGGCAGAATAGTGACTCTTACCACAAATAAAATGTGAAGAAACAGCTCATAAGCTAAAAAAAGGTATTAAACGGAACTCCTCATACAGTCAAATTCTCTTTACCTGGATAGGTGTACACCAAGGCACGTTGGTAGTTATGAATTACTCCATCTCCTACCTTCTAATTGCTCCCACACAACACTAAGTTGAGTTTCTAAAATGCAAATTATATTATTCCCTTCCTTAAAAACTTTCAAGAAAAATATGAGCAATGATGTTTCCCTCTTCCAATACCATAAACTCTTACTTTATTTTTAAGATTTATTTATTTGTTTGTTTATTTATTTATTTATTTTGGCTGCACTAGGTCTTCATTGCAGTATGCAGGATCTTTTTTTTTTTTTTAAGATTATTTATTTATTTATTTATTTTATTTATTTTTGTCTGTGTCAGGTCTTAGCTGTGGCATACAGGCTCTTTGTTGCAGTGCGTGGGCTTCTCTCTGGTTGTGGTGTGCGGGTTTTCTCTTCTCTAGCTGTGGCAGGCAGGCTCCAGGGCACATGGCCTCTGTAGTTGTGGTGCACAGGTTCCAGAGCACATGGGCTCTGTAGTTTGCAGCACGTGGGCTCCAGTTGCGGCATGTGGGCATACTTGCTACATGGCATGTGGGATCGTAGTTCCCTGACCAGGGATCAAACCTGTGTCCCCTGCATTGTAAGGTGGACTCTTTGCCACTGGACCACCAGGGAAGTCCCCAGGATCTTTTTTAGTAGCAGCATGTGGACTTCTTAGTTGCAGCATGCAGACTTCTTAGTTGCAGCATGCAGAGTTCTTAGTTGTGGCATGCAGACTCTTAGTTGCTGCATGCAAACTCTTAGTTGCGGTATGCATGTGGGATCTAGTTCCCTGACCAGGGATCGAACCCAGGCCCCCTGCATTGGGAGCATGGAGTCTTACCCACTGGACCACCAGGGAAGTCCCTCTTATGGTTTTTAAGTGTTCTTAAAAATTCAGCTTGGAAATACGATCCTAAACCAGGAGTCTCTCATGCTTTATCAGTTTTATGAGATTAGATGATAGTCATAAAACATCACTAAATATGGGAAATTAGTTATCAGTTTCTCTTCCTATTATCTCATACTCTCTCAATTGTCAGCCCCAGACTCATAATCCTGAAAGTTATGAGTGAAATAATAATGACTGAAAATTTCCCCTAGTTAATGTCAGATACCAAACCACAGATCCAGAAAGCTTAGAAAATATCAAGCAGGATAAACACCCAAAAAACCATACCCAGGCATACCACATTCAAACTTCAGAAAATCAAAAATAAGGGAAAAAACATTGAAAGAAGTCAGGAAATAAAATAAAACACCTTACATATATGGGGGCAAAAATAGGAATTATATATAACTTCTCCTCTGAAACGAAAGCAAGAAGAGAGTAGAGTAAAATATTTAAAGTGTTCAGAGAAAACCCCACCACCCTAGCATTCTGTACCCTGCAAAATTATCCATCAAAATTCAAGGTGAAACAAAGACTTTCTCAGACAAACAAAAATCGAGGGGATTTGTTCATAAGACCTGCTTTGCAAGAAATATTAAATGAAGATCTTCACTGGGATGACGTGAGACGGTGGCATGGACATATATACACTACCAAATGTAAAATAGATAGCTAGTGGGAAGCAGCCACATGGCACACGGAGATCAGCTCGGTGCTTTGTGACCACCTGGAGGGGTGGGATAGGGAGGGTGGGAGGGAGACACAAGAGGGAGGACAAATGGGGATATATGTATATGTATAGCTGATTTACTTTGTTATATAGCAGAAACTAACACACCATTGTAAAGCAATTATACTCCAATAAAGATGTTAAAAAAAAAAAAAAAAGAACCAAGTGAGGAAAATAAAAGTCTCTGTGAAGAGAAAATGAATAAATAAATGAAGATCTTCAGAAAGAGAAAAATGATATAGGTCAGAATATCAGATCTACATAAAGAAGGCAAAAGAATTGGAGAATGAATGAGTGAAAGTAAAATAAAAACTTTTATTTTTCTTATTTTTAATTGGTCTAACAGATCACAGTTTGCTCAAAATAATAATAGCAATGGTGTATTCCATTATCTCTCTCTATATATGCTTATGTATAACTGAAATGAGTGACAGCAATGATACAAGGTACCAGAGGGAAGAATGAGGATTATTTTGTTAATATAAGACACTTGCACTACTCATGAAGCAGTAGAGTGTTGCTAGACCATGGTATGGTGATGACTTTTTAGATACAATACCAAAGGCATGATGTATAAAAGAAATAATTGATAAGCTGGATGGACTTCATTAAAATTAAAACTTCTGCTCTTTGAAAGACAATGTGAAGAGAATGGAAAGATAAACCCCAGAATGAGAAAAATATTTGCAAAAGACACACTAATGAAGGACTATTATCCAAAATATGCAAAGAACTCTTAAAACCCAAGAATAAGAAAACAAGTAACTCAATTTTAAAATGGCAGGACTTCCCTGGTGGCGCAGTGGTTGAGAATCCGCCTGCCAATGCAGGGGACACGGGTTCAAACCCTGGTCCGGGAAGATCCCACATGCCACGGAGCAACTAAGCCCGTGCGCCACAGCTACTGAGCCTGTGCTGTGCAGCCTGTGCACCGCAACTACTGAGCCCACGTGCTGCCACTACCGAAGTACGCGCACCTAGAGCCCATGCTCCACAACGAGAAGCCCGCAAACCACAACGAAGAGTAGTCCCCCCTTCCCGCAACTAGAGAAAGCCCGCGTACAGCAACGAAGACCCAACGCAGCCAAAAATAAATAAATTAATTAATTAATTTTTTTTAAAAAATGGCAAAAGATCTGAACAGACATCTCACCAAGAAAGATATACAGATTTCAAGTAAGCATATGAAATGATTTACATCATAAGTCATTAGGGAATTGCAAATTAAAACAATGAGATACCACTACACATCTATTAGAATGGTTAAAATCCAAAACACTGACGACACCAAATGCTGACAAGGATGTGGAGCAATAGGAAATCTCATTCATTGCTGGCGGGAATGCAAAATGGTAGAACTATCAAGTCATGAAAAAATGTGGAGGAAACTTAAATGCATATAACTAAGTGAAAGAAGTTAATATGAAAAGGCAACACTGTAAGATTCCAACCAAATAACATTCTTGAAAAGGCACTATGGAGACACTAAAAAGATAAATGGTTGCTAGGGCTTACAGGGGAGGGAGAGATGATTAGGTGGAACACAGAGAATCTTTAGGGCAGTGAAACTATTCTAACAAAGGTGGATACATGCCACTGCACCTTTGTCAAAACCCACAGAATGTGTAATACCAAGAGTGACCCCTAATGTAAACTGTGGACATAGGGTGATAATGATGTGTCAATGGACTTCAATGATAGTACAAATGTGCATTGTGTTGCAGAATTTCAGTAGTGTGGGAGGTTGTGCATTTGTGAGGACAGGGGGTATACGGGAACTCCCTGTACTTTCAAGTCAATTTTGCTGAGAACCTACAACTGCTCTTAAAAAATAAAGTTTATTAATTTAAAAAAGGGGGTGTTGCATATTTCAGTCTCTACCCTGTACATTTCCAGGATTCCCTCCCCAAAGCCCACTAGGGCAACAGATCTTCTGAGCTAAGGGTGACTGCGCTGATGTCAGACTGCTTGAGATCTTGGGCTGGGGAGCTTTTAAGTGCCTAAGGCCAAGGAATTTTCAGAGGCCTATGAGGCTTTTTTTTTAATGAAGTAAAAAGAACAAATTTGTGTGTGTGTGTGTGTGTGTGTGTGTTGGGGAGTATGGTGTACAAAAGCAGGAGATTCTGGGACTAGGAAACATTCCTGACTTTAGGTCTTAGCCATTTCTTTCCTGATCTTTAGTTTCTAAAATGCGTAAAATGTGAAAGTCCACTATTTTGGGGGAATGGTTGAATAAAATGTAGGTCATGCCAAACATGGACTATTAAGCAACTATTCATTAAGAAGCAGTTAGATTATATGTATGGAGTAAGAAAAATGTCAAAGGTATACAATAAATGAGAAACAGAAGTTGTAGAGTAATATGTTTGATACGAAAGATTATGTATATGTATATGTGTGTGTACATGTGTATGTCTGTATAATAATGGAAACAGCTCTGGAAGAATATGCAGCAAAATATAACATTGCTAATCTTGGGGGTAATGGTGGTGGGGATTAAAAGGGTTGACGTAAAAACTTTTTTTTTAACCCCCATTTTGTTTTTAGAGGCATACTTCAGAGATACTGTGGGTTCAGTTCCAGACCACCACAATAAAGTGAATATCACAATAAAGCGAGTTACACAAATTTTTTGGTTTCCCAGTGTATATAAAAGTTATGTTTACACTATACTGTAGTCTCTTAAGTGTGCAACAGCATTATGTCTAAGAGAAAAGTACATACCCTAATAAAAATATTTTATTGCTAAAAAATACTAACCATCATCGTCTCAGCTTCAGTGAGTCATAATATTTTCGCAATAATAACATCAAAGATCACTGATCACAGATACCATAACAGCTATAATAATAATGAAAACATTTGAAATATTATGAGAATTACCCAAGTGTGACACAGAGACATGAAGTGAGCAAATACCACTGGAAAAATGGTGCTGATACACTTGCTTAGATGCAGGGTTGCCAGAACCTTCGATTTATGAAAAAATACAGTATCTGAGAAGCACAATAAAGTGAAGCACAATAAAATGAAGTATGCCTGTACTTTGTCTATCTGTTTATAATAAGCAAATAACGCTTTTGTAATTTAAAAAATTCAATTCAGAAAAAAATCACAACAAATTTCACAATTTAAAAAGTTTATAGGGGGGCTTCCCTGGTGGCGCAGTGGTTGGGAGTCTGCCTGCTAATGCAGGGGACGTGGGTTCGGGCCCTGGTCTGGGAGGATCCCGCGTGCCGCGGAGCGGCTGGGCCCGTGAGCCACAGTTGCTGAGCCTGCGCGTCTGGGGCCTGTGCTCCGCGGCGGGAGGGGCCGCGACGGTGGGGGGCCCGCGCATTGCGATGAGGAGTGACCCCCGCTTGCCGCAACTGGAGAAAGCCCTCTCACAGAAACGAAGACCCAACACAGCCAAAAATAAATAAATAAATAAATGTTAGCTTAAACTTATAAAAAAAAAAAAAAGTTTATAGGGGCTTCCCTGGTGGTGCAGTGGTTAAGAATCCGCCTGCCAATGCAGGGGACACGGGTTCGAGCCCTGGTCCGGGAAGATCCCACATGCCGCAAAGCAGCTAAGCCCGTGCGCCACAACTACTGGGCCTACACTCTGGAGCCCACGAGCCACAACTACTGAGCCCACGAGCCACAACTACTGAGCCCATGTGCCACAACTACTGAAGCCTGTGCGCCTAGAGCCTGTGCTCCACGACAAGAGAAGCCACTGCAATGAGAAGCCTGCACACCACAACGAAGAGTAGCTCCCGGGGCTTCCCTGGTGGCGCAGTGGTTGGGAGTCCGCCTGCCGATGCAGGGGACACGGGTTCGAGCTCTGGTCTGGGAAGATCCCGCATGCCGCGGAGCGGCTGGGCCCGTGAGCCACAATTGCTGAGCCTGCGCGTCTGGAGCCTGTGCTCCGCAGCGGGAGAGGCCGCGATGGTGAGAGGCCCACGCGCCGCGATGGGGGGTGGCCCCCGCTTGCCACAGCTGGGGAAAGCCCTCGCACAGAGACAAAGACCCAACACAGTCATAAAAAAAAAAAAAAAAAAAAAAATCCTATGGTTTAGTGATCTACAGCTGCTAACAATGGGAGGGCAGCTGCGATTAAAAAAAAAAAAAAAAAAAAGGGTAGCTCCCACTCGCCGCAACCAGAGAAAGCCTGTGCACAGCAACAAAGACCCAATGCAGCCAAAAATAAAAGTAAATAAATTTATATTAAAAAAAAAGTTTATAAATACCTACACTTGTTTCCAAATCCAGGAAAAGAACACATTTTTATTAACTGGACACACATTTATAATGCTTTTTCTACATTTTCCACTGCTTACCCTTTGATTGCCTCTGTAATATTTTCTTTAAAGAAATAGGATAATTCAGAATTTACTCAAGCATGGATGACCAAATTTTATTTTCTATTAATAATTTTTAAAAGTTTCTTTCAGGTTCATAACTTATCACTACCATGTTGTGTAAAATTTTTTGGAATTGTCAAATTTGAAAAAACTTCCATCAAGTTTCTGCTATATATGAGCTGTAATAATTGGAATTATTTACAGATAAATCCTCTGGCTCTGTACCTTTCAACCTTGCTTGTCTTCCATTACTTATATCCTTTCAGCGTGATTGCCAGAGGACAAGCTCACACTGCAGTACAACTGCCATCCTTGCACTGTGCGTAACTGTGCATATTCCTGGAAGCCATTCCTACATTGGGGTGGCTAGCTATCACCTAAAAATACCTAAAAATGGAAATTACGGAGAACCACATAAACTCAAACTAAATGTACCCCCAATACAGTTTCCTCTTAGCCTGATCCAAAAAATGCTCGCTGACACCCAACACCACCACACAAATATATATATACGTGTGTGTGTATATATACATACATATATATAAAAATACATATATATATAAATGATGGACTGAAAAAAGATCTTTCAACCTACTGAGATTAAAGTAGCCTACATCTATAAATTTGACAGGACACAAAATTGTGAAAATTGCCAAAGTCCTTCCCAGAGCCTTGAAATGGGCCTATGTAAGTGAGTGATTCTGAAGTTTAAGGTTCATTAGTTCTATGGGAAGGAAAGAAAATTATAGAACAAGTCTGTAAGTACAATGGCAAAGAAGTAAGGTGTGTACATGAAAGAGGAAAGGTATAAATGAATAAGAAAAAAATATTTTTTAAAGACCAAGTAGCAGCAGTATGCCTTAGGGTATAATTAAACATTTAAACATAAAGGAAATGTAATTCCTAACAACCTAAAATTAACAACAACAACAACAAAATTTCAAATGTCTCTGAAGAAGTTACGAAACACGAACCTTTAAAACTTTTTTGGAATTAATATAGCCATTTTCTCATTCAGATTTACAAAGTAAGTAAAAACTCGTTTCTCCTTTTCTAAACAATAAACAAACTTTTTTGTATCTGTCTTTTTGACCATGTATAATTAAAAAGAGGCATTTCTAAATAGGCACTTGATATTAGCTTATGATGATGAAGTTGGAAATTTATGGCAAAGAACATGCATGCTTATCTGTGTTCATGAACACACACATGCGCACACATACAAGCGCACAGAGTTAACTTTGGACTTTGGAAATTACCATCTGACTTTTTTTTTAAAGTTAAGTTCCCTTGTGTACTTCTGTAGCGATCCCTTTCTTCTACTCCCAGCTCCTGGGAAACACTGATCTGTTTTCTGCTCCTACAGTTTTGCAAGTTTCAGAATGGTATATAAATAGAATCATACATTATGCAGCCTTTTAAATCTGATTTCTTTCACTTTGCATACTGCATGTGAAATTCACCTATGTTATTGAGTGTATTAGTAGTTCATTCCATTTTATTGTGAGTAATATATTCCACTGCATGGATATTTTATCATTTGTTTGTACATTTACCAGTTGAAGGACATCTGGATTGTTTCAAGTTTTAAGTGACTATAAATAAAACTGCTGTAAACATTTGCATACATATTTTTGCATGAACATATGTTTTCATTTATCTTGACTAAATATCCAAAATGGGATCACTGGGCTGTATGTTAAGTGTATGTTTAACTTTATAAGAAATTGGCATACTTTTTCCCAAAGTTCCTATGCCATTTTGCATTCCCATCAGCAATGTATGTGAATTTCAGTTGTTCAGCATCATACACTACCATCATTTGGTATTGTCAGTCTGTAAAAATTTTACCTGTGCTAATGCATGTGTACTGGTATTTATTGTGGTTTTAACTAGCACTTCTCTAATGACTAATGATGTTGAGCATCTTTTCAAGTGCTTATTTGACCTCACCTTATCTTTTTGGTGAGGCCTCTCTTTCAACCATTAAAAATTTTTTTCTCTTTCTTTTATAGTTGAGTTTTGAGAGATTTGATATATTATTTGATATATTCTTTTATAAATTCCTTATGTATATTTAAAAATTTATATTTTATAGACATATATGAATATATATATTCCTTTATCAAATATGTGCTTTACAAATATGTATGTGTGTGTGTGTGTGTACCTTTTTTTTTTTTGCCACGCTGAGGGGCATGTGAGATCTTAGTTCCCCAACCAGGGACTGAACCCATGCCCCCTGCAGTGGAAGCGCAGAGTCCTAACCACTGGACCACCAGGGAATTCCCACAAATATTTTCTACTCATCTGTGGCTTGTCCATTCATTCGCTTACCAGTATCTTTGGAAGAGACCTTTTCAATTTTTTTGAAGTAAAATTCATCACTTTTATTTTTCACAGTTCATGTTTTTTGTGTCCTATATAAAAAAAAATGTTTGCCTAACCCAAGATCACATTGTTTTTTTCCTTTATTTTCTTTGAGTTTTATAGTTTTAGGTTTTATATTTTAGTTTACAATCCATTTTTAATTTATTTTTTCAATTTTTAAATTATGGTAAATATACATAACATAAAATTTACCATCTTGACCATTACTAAGTATACAGTTCAATGGTATTAAATAAATACATAATGCTATATAACCATCACCACAGGTCATCTCCACAACTCTTTTCATCTTGTAAAACCAAAACTCTATGCCCATTAAATAGTAACTCCTCATTCTCTCTGACCTGCAACCCAGGGCAACCACCATTCTACTTTCTGTCTCTATGATTTTGACTACTCTAAGTACTTCACATAAGTGGAATCATATAGTATTTGTCTGTTGGAGACTGGTTTATTGCACTTAACATAATGTCCAGGGTTCATTCATGTTGTGGCATATGTCGGAATTTCCTTCTTTTTTAAGACTGAAAATTCCATTGGATGTATAAACCACATTTTGCTAATCTATTCGTCCGTTGATGGACACTTGGTTTGCTTCCATGTTTAACTTATTGTGAGTTACACTGCTATGAACAAGGGTACAAATATCTCTTCAAGACCTTGCTTTTAATTCTTTTGGGTATATACCCAGAATTGAAATTGCTGAATCATATGGTAATATTAGCTCACTGCCTTCTGGCCTCCAAAGTTTCTGATAAGACATCAGCTGATAATCATTTTAAGGATCGCTTCTATGTGGCAAGTTGCTTTGCTCTTGCTATCAAGATTCTCTTTGTCTTTGTCTTTAGAAAGCTGGATTATAATGTATCTGGATATGGGCCACCTTCAATTTATCTTACTCTGGAGTTTGTTGTGCTTCTTGGATGTTTATAATCATATCTTTCATCCAATTTGGGAAGTTTTTAGTCCTTATTTCTTCAAATATTCTCAGCCCCTTTCTTCTCTCTTCTCTTGGGACTCCACAATCCATCTGCTGCTCTGTTCCATGGTTCACACAGATCCCTTAGGTTCTGTTCACTTTTCTTCATTCTTTTTTCTTTCTATTCCTCAGACTTGAAAATTTCCATTGTCCTTTCTTCAAGTTCTCTGATTCTTAATTCTGCTTGCTCAAATGTGCCTTTGAATCCCTCTAGGAAAATTTTCCTTTCAGTTATTTTACTTTTCAGATCCAGAATTTCTTTTTAAGGTTTTCTGTCTCTTTATTAATATTTCCATTTTGTTCATTCATCATTTTCTGGACTTTCTCCACATCTTCCTTTAGTTCCTTTGAGAATCTCTGAGACAGCTGTTTAAGTCTTTGTCTAGGAGATCTGCCATCAGGTCTTTTCCGGGGCAGTTTCTACTTTATTTTTTTCCTATGAATGGGCCATACTTTCCTCTTTCTTTGTATGCCTTGTCATATTTTTGTTGAAAACTGGACATTTGAATCTAATAATATGGTAACTCTATAAACCAGATTCTCCCCTTCCCCATGTTCTACTGGTTTTTTTTTTTGGTTATTGTTTTTGTTTATTGTGGTTTTGTTTTTCTGTTTTTGTTTTTTTTTTTTAATTTTTGTAGACTGTCTCTGTGCTAAGGATCCGCCTGAGGTATAAACTTAAGGTCTTTTCAGTTCTTTTCTGAGTCTGTGCCTTTTCCTGAGCATATTTGGTCCCTTTCAAATGTAACCCATGTATACAGTTTTTTGTTTTTTTTTTTAAATAAGAGACTCTTTTTTTTTTTTAATTAATTTATTTATTTATGGCTGTGTTGGGTCTTCGTTTCTGTGCGAGGGCTTTCTCTAGTTGTGGCAAGCGGGGGCCACTCTTCATCGCAGTGCGCAGGCCTCTCACTATCGCAGCCTCTCTTGTTGCGGAGCACAGGCTCCAGACGCGCAGGCTCAGTAATTGTGGCTCACAGGCCCAGTTGCTCCGCGGCATGTGGGATCTTCCCAGACCAGGGCTCGAACCCGTGTCCCCTGCATTGGCAGGCAGATTCTCAACCACTGCGCCACCAGGGAAGCCCTATAGTTATTTTTGAATGTCCTAATGTCTGGCCCCCAAAAGAGGAAAAACAGAAAAGCAAAAGGAGGAGGTAAATGGCACTAGCCTCTTAAATTACCTGGAAGTGACATAATCTGGAGGGGAAAGGGCTTGCAACAATAGGGAAAGGTGAAACAACAATGGATGCTCCCACTTCACCTGCACTTCCGTGATCAGAAGCAGCAATCAGTGGTCAGAGTACAGATCTTTGATATTTGGAGAACAGGGGCCTATTTGCCCAGCCTGGCTCCCACAAGCTGTGTGCAAGTTGCTCCAGGAACACGTATATAGCTGTCTGCCACGAGGCTGGAGGTGGGCGATGGGTAGCTGTTACTGTGACAAGAGTTGGAACTGACTGAAATTAACCACAGTTTATTATCTAAGTCTTCCCCTGGAAGTTGCAAGTCTTCAATATACTCCAGACTTTCAAAATACTGACATCAGACAGACTCTGCCAGTGCAATTATTGTCTAGGTGGGGAGACAGATTCCTGATGTTTCCTACTGCACCACTTCCCAGAATCCTCTAAAACCCATTTTTAGTTAAATTTTATTACATAAGGTGTGAGAAATGGACTGAGCTGCTGCTGCTGCTTTTCCTCCTTTCTTTTTTTTTATGCATTTGTATACCTAATTGTTCCAGAAACGTTTGTTGAAAGACAACTTTCTCCATAGGACTGCCTTGCATCCTCGTCAAAAATCAATTGACTACCAGGCTTCCAGGTTGGTGAACACATGGAGACTTTGGGGAGAGTGGAGCACCTAGAGAGGGCATGGTAGCTCCACACCCTTTCACCATACCTCGTCCTGTGCATCTCTTCCATCTGGCTGTTCCTGAACACTTAGGACAAAACTGGAATTTCTGGCAAGACTAAGGAGGACCCGGGGAGAAAATTAACCTCAAAGAGTCTAGAGGCCCAGAGCTTAGTTTGAGCCCTTGAGAATCCATGCTTCCCTACCTGACCCTGGAATCTGGCCCTGAAGGTGTCAAGCCAACCTCACAATATCAACCTTGACTTGGATGACTCATCCTGAAAAGAATTAACAAAGGCCTAGAAAAAAACAGCAGAAAGAAACAAATTCAACAGAATCTGGCAGTAAGCTATATACCTCAGGACAAGCAGAAAGTAAGATTTAACATACAATCTTCAGTTCACCATATCTCTTTTTTTCCCCGCAGGATCCAAGAAGGTGCTGCACAAACAAAACACTCTGTATCTCCCAAGAAATAACTCATGAGACGTTAATGAGAAAATCCCTTCTTCCCAGAGCTTGCCCTCATGACACCTTAATTCTGAATAAACTGGACCATAAAAGCAAATCAAGACCTATGTCACCAGACTAAGGACATTCTGAGGCAAGCTGGATTCCTCTCAGTCAATTCCTCTCATTCAGTATCTAGAAAACAATGCTCTATTCTTGTAAAATGGGCTCAGCAGACATAGTACAGGAGAATTCCAACTGTTAGTTAATTAAGGGAAGGACTAAGGTTGTAAAAGGGAGTGACAGAGGCACAAAGGGAGAAAACAAAATAAGAGAAACAAAAGGAGATGAAGGAGAGGCAGTTGGGCTGGCATCATAGCCCTGGCTGGAGGCAGAATGCGTGGTATAGTAAAAATTCTACTGGTGATTTGATTATTATTGCATTGAATCTATACAACAATTTGAGAAAAGCGGTCATTTCAAAAACATTGAGTCTTGCAGTCCATCAACACAGTATTCCAATTCACTTATTTAAATCGTTCATTTTTTCCTTAATGTTTTAGAGTTTATATATATCTAACTTTTTAAGAAACAGCCAAACTTCTTTTCCAAAGGTGGCTGTAGCATTTTGTTTTCCCACTACAACATATGAGTGTTTAACAACTAAACAATTTGACAAATGATAGAAATTGGAGAAATTTAGAATATTCCATTCTCATATTAAATAATGATAAACCATATATGTAATCCAGTGTGTAGTTCTGGTTCTATCACCCAAGAAGAATACTACAGACTAGAAAACGTTTAGAAATGGGAATAATTTAATGTAAATATGCCAGAGGGAGAAAATGAAGTAGGGAACTTCTATTATAGGAAGATAGACTGAAAAATTGGAATTACTCAGAGTAAAAACACTAAGAGAGCTTACAAATAGAACTGATAAAGAGCAACAGTCTAGATAAAGAGAACATAAACTTGTTCCCCAAATCCTGAAATATTGGGATGCTCTGAAACTCAAGAAAGGTATCACCATGAAAAGAGCAGACTGTACATTACAACGTAATCAAGCTGCGGAAAAGAGGAATCATCAAATTGTGATTTTTTTTCACCCTAACCATAGTCAGTTGATGGAATGAAAGATATAGAAAATGCTGGAAGGAACATGAAGAACTTATTTCTTCAATGCAGTCAGACAGTTGGTGTTGGAAATGTTTAACATTTAGGGAACTAACTGTAGAGATCAAGAATTTTGGAAAGTCCAGTGTTCTGAGATAAAATATGCTGCTCAGAAGACCTTACATGTTTACCAGTATAACTGGACAATCGAGTGCTCTAAACTTGAAACTGCAGGAAAAAAGAAGAGGCTGCTGTATTGGTTTAAGAGAGTATAGGAATTCAGATGCAGCTGAGCCATGTGCATGGGACAGATGGCTTCTCAAGAGTGTGTTCATCTCCTGTTAGTAAAGCTCTTTGAGCTCTGTAAAAGAGCAGATTCTGAAGCACTAGGAATCAATTCAGTGAAAAGGAGTTCAAATGTGTAGAAGAAATTCACATAGATGGAAGTAATGTTTCATGTTTTTTAAGCAAACCAAATCTTAAGATGTATTTGAGGGACTTCCTCGGTGGTCCAGTGGATAAGACTCCACACTCCCAATGCAGGGGGCTCGGGTTCGATCCCTAGTCGGGGAACTAGATTATGCATGCATGCCGCAACTAAGAGTTTGCATGCCACAACTAAGAAGCCCGCATGCCGCAACTATGAAGCCCGTGCGCCGCAACTAAGAAGCCTACATGCCTCAACTAAAAAAGATCCCACATGCCACAACTAAGACCTGGCGCAGCCAAAATACATAAATAAATTTTTTAAATTAATTAACTAATTAATTAATTAATTTTATTTTTGGCTGCGTTGGGTCCTTGTTGCTGTGCTCAGGCTTTCTTTTATTTGTGGCGAGCAGGGGCTACTCTTCGTTGCGGTGCGTGGGCTTCTCATTGTGGTGGCTTCTCTTGTTGTGGAGCACAGCCTCTAGGTGCGCAGGCTTCAGTAGCTGTGGCATGCGGGCTCAGTAGTTGTGGCACACAGGCTCTAGAGCACAGGCTTAGTAGTTGTGGTGCACGGGCTTAGTTGCTCCACGGCACACGGGATCTTCCCGGACCGGGGCTCGAACCCGTATCCTTTGCATTGGCAGGCATATTCTTAACACTGCACCACCAGGGAAGCCCCAGTAAATAAATATTTTTTTAAAATCACAATGAGATACTACTTTGCACCCATTTAAAAAAAAAAGGTGTATTTGAATCATCAAAGTAATTGTGGTCAGGACCAAAAACAGGTGAATAAACTGAGGCAAACTACTCACCTAAATAAAGTACTTCTAGAATTACAGAGATAAACAAACATATGAATCCAAGAACTATTTTTCTGGCTACTTAGATAAATTTGGGAGCAAGTTAAAAATCTCCCTGGATCTATGAAAATATATTATGTCACAAAATAACTCAAAATTTTAATGTACCTTAGAAACACCATGAAAATCTGAGATTAGAATCATGAATACCCAGAGTGTAAGCTCCTTAATGGCAAGGACCATGTCTTATTCATCTTTGCATTCCTAGCACCTAGCATTGTGCCTAACATATAATAAGTAGCTTATGAATTAATGAATAAATGGATGAACTGACTAATGAATACACCCCACAGTTCTTGAGAAGAGCAATTCTTTAGCAAGCAAAAGCTGAAGCAACAACCAGAGTTTGGAAAGGTACATGTGGTTAAATGTGGCAAATTAATCATATTTATTACTTGGTTCTATGAAAATCCTTCTAACATGAAAGGAAAGGAACTTAAAAGGTATTACAGGGGCTTTCCTGGTGGCGCAGTGGTTAAGAATCTGCCTGCCAATGCAGGAGACACAGGTTCGAGCCCTGGTCCGGGAAGATCCCACATGCCGCGGAGCAACTAAGCCCGCGAGCCACAACTACTGAGCCTGCGTGCCACAACTACTGAGCCTGCGTGCCTAGATCCCGTGCTCTGTAACAAGAGAAGCCACCGCAATGAGAAGCCCGTGCACCGCAATGAAGAGCATCCCCTGCTCGCTGCAACTAGAGAAAGCTTGTGCGCAGCAATGAAGACCCAATGCAGCCAAAAATAAATTAATTAATAAATAAATAAATTTAAAAAAATAAAAAATAAAAGGTATTACATAGTAAGAACAAAGAGAATAAGAGAGAGAGAAACAGAAGATGAGGATTTCAAGCAATTTTTGGAAAAGGGAAAGTAAGTAGAGGAGATGTCCTGGTTAAAACATGGTGAACTGAACACAAATAGTTATACTCAATCAAAATGAGTACAAAGACATAAAGATACATTAACCCACCAGGACAAACAGAATGAAAAGGAAACAACAGCAAACAATGTGAACATACTTCCAGAAGCAGAAAATAAAGTGAAGAAGCTAATGAAACAGAGAAAGCTGAATACCAAGGACCTAAAGAGGGGTGCCCACAAAATCCCAGAATGTCTCAGGAATTAAAAAGATCAGGTACCTTAGAAGGTGGGGATAAGTGTGACACGATAGCTAAAAATGGGGACATTGGTTGAAAGACTACAAGGCATGGTGACATGCCCTGATTCTCTCCCCATCCCATGCCACCCTGTTACTAACCCCCACCATGAGATTATAGTTTTATTCTACAAGAGAAATCGAACCAAAGTTTAACCTAGGGAAACCAAGAACAGTAGAAGATGGGGGAAAGGTGCCATATGGAAACCAGAGAGATTGAGATAAAGTCTACATACTAAGCATTGAGAACATTATTCTCCTTCCCTGGTTCATGCCAAAAACATGGTAGCCAGGTTTAAACCTCCATAACACTCACAGCAGAAGAATGGACAATTCTTTTTTTTCTTTTAAAAATTTAAAAGGTCAGAAAGATGACCTCCACATAATGACATTTGGGGATTTCCCCAATGAAAAGCTCATCCTTTTCTAGTCAAAAAGCTCTTCTAATGAGCTTTTTAACATTTTCAGTTTTAAATATGAATGGCCATTAAGATATTGAGGAAAGCCTCCAATATGAACAATGAAGACCAAAACAATACCAAAAAAAAAAATTCAGAGTAAACATAAAATGCAGCAAACAGAAGAAAACTTTAAAATAAAAAATAAAACAAAGTAATACCGAAAACCCACCCAGCAACAACAAGCATCCAAAAAGAGGAGGTTACGAGACTACAGGGAATAAGGGTAGAAAGAGTAAGAAAGGATGGTTAACAATTCATAATAGTTTAGCTATTTTCTTTAGCTAAAACAAAAATTCAACAGAAGAACCATGTGATAAAGGAGGAAATCTCTCAAAAAGTAAAACAAATAATAAAAATAAGAAAGTTAAAGGACAAATATTACATAAATAATAGGAGTTCCAGAAAGAAACATTGAAGGAAAGGGAAAGAAAAAGTTAAAATGAGTAATTCCCAGACATAAGCACTCAAGTTTTGAAATTAAAGGGACCAATTAGTGTCCATTATTTGAAAAAAAGGACACAAACCTAGGCACATATTTATGAAATTAAACAGTAACAGGGTAAAGGATAATCTTACAAGCTTCCAGAATAGGGGGAAAGACAAATATATGAAACACGGAAAGGATCAAAAGTCAGAATGGCACTATGATTCTTAATGGCAACCATGGTTATTAGAGACAATGGAGAAATGCTTCAAATTCCTGAGGAAAAATGATTTCTAAAACAAAAATCTATACCCAACCAATGTAAAAATCAAGAGATTATCTATAAGTAAACATATAAAGATTCAAAAAATGTACTTTCTATGCACGTTTCTTAGGAAACAATTCAGGGTTATGTGTTCAGAAAAAACCAGGAAATATGCTAAGAGGAACAAAGGAAAAAAAATGTACAATGTGACCCTGTAACATCTGGTCATATCAGATGGCAAGGAAGCAATTCAAGACTAGTAGGGTTCTGTCAAAAGTACCATACTGAAGACAGTCCCTTTTGTCAAAGGTGGGACAATCTGACCATCAATAAAGATAATAAATAAAATGGATTGAAAAAATATGAGTTAAAAATAAAACCTCTCAAGCACTCAAGAGACTAGGATTAGAAGGGAATTTCTTCAACCTGCTAGTGTATGAAAAAAACAAAATAAAATAAATGTTATGAATCATACACTGAAAAGTACATAACACCATAGAAATCAATTTAAAAATTAAATAAATGGAAACAAATCTAAGTTCACAGGTTGGAAGGCTTTAATATTATTAAAGTGGCAAAACTCCCCAAAATGATCTACAGATCCTATGCAATCTCTATCAAAATTCCAGACGACATCTTTGCAGAAATCAACACGTTAATCCTAAAATTTCGATGAAAATGAAAGGGACACAGAACAGCCAAAACAAACTTGGAAAAGAACAAAGTTAAAGGACTTAAATTTACTAATTTCAAAAATAAAAGCCCTCACTGGACACCATTAGAGAATGCTAGCAAGACAACTTTTTATTTTGAAAACTCATAAATAAAAAGGAAAAACTAAGCATTTATCCTGCCTTTTGTAAACAAACAGAACCACTGAGTGTCCAAATAGTGGATGAGGCACGGTTGGTTCCCTTATAGAGGCATGTCAGGTAATAAATGAAGAAAGAGTATTAGAATATTACCATTTTGCAATGTCTAATGATTTAATAAATCATGTACTGAATGTTGACAGCTACTAACATGACAAAAAGAGAGTCCTTAGATATCACGGGCCTTCTAATGGAAGAACACAACATCCTTAGAAAAGTAGAATTGCTAAAAAAATTGAAATCTCTATATCAAATATAGAGGACAGAGGAACATGTTAAACAACACCATGGAGATGCAAGCAGCAAAATCCAGATTACAGTAACAATTTAGTTTCTTCAACAAATTAAAATTAACCAAATAAACAAGGAAATAGAGGAGAAACTTGGAGACTAAGAGAGACTTAGATTAAGAGAGAGATCTATCATTTGTAATGTGTGAGCCTTATTTTAGTACTGACTCAAACAATGGGGAAAAAAGTTAAAAAACTGTAAAATTATGATATTCACAAGATAACTGGGAATTGAAACACTGAGTTTTTAATGTTATTAAGGGATCATTATTAATTTTAATCTTTTTATGCATGATAATGGTATAATAATTTTTTTTAAAAAAAGAGTTCTTACTCTCTAGATATATTTACTGAAACATTTTATGGATAAAATGTGATGTCTAGGCTTTGCTTCAAAATAATACAGCATGGTGGAGGTAAATGAGATTATAGCTAAAACAAGATTGGCCATAAGTTGACAAATGTTGATGCTCATGAAGAGTACGTGGGGGGCTCATTATTTTGTTCTGTCTACTTTTACATATATTGAATTTTTTCCATGATAAAATATTAAAAAGAAGACCAGAAAATAAACTAAGAAACAAAAGTCATCGAATCCAGGAATGGAATGGCAAAAGAAAATTCAGAAAGACAGCTTTGCACCATGCCTAAAGAAAAACCAGTCCAGATTGGAGCAGAACAGGAGGCTGTGGGAGGGAGGCCTCCAGGAAATAAGAAAAAAAGAAGAAGATAATTTTATGAGCTTCTATGACCTTTTGGAAGTTGACAGATCTGTTGAAGTCTTTGAGTAAAAAAAGAAAAAAAATAGTGATAGCTATATAGAAAACCAAAAGATGGAATAAAAGGGAATAATTAAAGATAAAAAGTTGACCAAGAAAGGAAGAGTCAGCTACTTGATTTATTAGAGAACAATATTAATTTATTTAGTTTATTTATTCTATTTATTTAGCCAATCATATAAACACAGATACTGAATTACCAAATAATTCAAATATTGAAAAAGGAATAACAGAAAAGTGATGACATGGGGTGTTTAAATTACTACTCTTTCACTTTTTAGTTTTGTGATTTGGACAAGTTACTTAATCTTTTCAAGTCTCAGTTTACTCATCTATAAAATGGACATATTATCATCAATCTTGTAGGATTGTTTAAAGAATTAAAGATAATACATCTAAAATACATAGCATAGCATCTTATATATAAAATGTCATACCATGTAGCCAGTAAAAAAGATGTATTTTAGTTATTGATATAGAAAGACATCTTAAAAATTGTGTTCAATGAAAAAGCATATTACAGAAGAGTATGCATAATATGGCCCAATTTATATAAAACTGCCTCTCTCTCTCTTTCTACCAATCTACCTATCCTTATTTATCTAAGCAGAGAAGCTATCTAGAGGGAAAGTTACTATAATAAATTAGTCCTGGTTACTTCTGGACAGTGAGAGCTCAGTTAATTTGTACTTATATTAAAATTCTTTTCTCTTTGTTTGATTTGATAAAATAAGTATGAATCCTTTTCACAAAAGCAATAAACTATCTTTACATTAGTAATATTTAAAAAAACAGAGATTTAAAAAAAAATAAAATAGGGAGATTGGGATTGACATGTATACACTGATGTGTATAAAATGGATGACTAATAAGAACCTGCTGTATAAAAAAAATAAATTAAATAAAATTCAAAAAAAATAAAAAAATATTAAAAAAAGAAACAAACCAATAAAAACCTAACTTGAGGGTTTCAAATTTTGTATTTTGCATTAAAATGTTCTCATCTTTCACTTTGTTACCTAAAAAAACTAATATGGCTCCATGAAACAACCCTTCATGAATTATTTACTCTCTGGGGAAAGAGAATATTCCTAGTCCATCAAAAAGTCTACAAATAATAAATGCTGGAGGGTAAAGGGTGGGGAGAAAAGGGAACCCTCCTAAACTGTTGGTGGGAATGTAAATTGGTGCTGCCACTATGTAAAACAGTATTGAGATTGCTTAAAAAACTAAAAATAGAGTTACCATATGATCCAGCAATCCCACTCCTGGGCATTTATCGGGAAAAGACAAAAACTCTAATTTTAAAAGATAAATGCACCCAGTGTTCATAGCTGAATCACATAAGTTTTGATATGTTATCTTTTCATTTTCATTCATGTCAAAGTATTTTCTAATTTCCCCTGTGATTTCTTCTTTGACTCATTTATTACTTAAGAACATGTTGAATTTCTATATATTTGTGAATTCCCCAAATTTCTTTCTGTAATTGGTTTCTGATTTTATTCCACTGTGGCTGGAGAACACACTTGTTGTGATTTTAATCCTTGTAAATTTATTGAGACTTGTTTTATGGCCTAACATATGGTGTATCCTGGAAAACCTTACATGTGCACTTGAGAAGAATGTGTATTCTACTCTTGTTGTGTGGAGCGTTCAATAGGTGTCTGCCAGGTTTATTTGTCACTAGGTTTATAGTGTTTTTCAAGTTTTTTAAAAAAATTTTTTATTGAGTTATAATTGATGTAAAGATTAATACAAATTTCATTTTAACAGTATATAAAAACTTTGTCCCTGTATAGCTCCAAAAATAAATAAATAAATAAAATAACTTATAAAGACAATGTTAAAGCATGAGACAAGATGATACTAAGTGAAAACAGTAGATGATAGCATCACATGTAGGCTATGTTAAACTTTAAAACTATGTAAAAATTATTAGATATATGGACAAGTGTAGAAATAAAGAAAAAAATGAAAACAATTTACTTGTTAGTATAGTTGGATTATGGTATTTTTCCATTCCATTTTTATTGTATGGTGTTATATATTTTATTGTCTTCTTGTCATATATACATATGAATATTTTACAATTTCTCATATTAAGCCAAAATCTACCTCCCCATTAAGTTTCATTCCTTGATAATAATGTTACTCTCTGAGACCACAAAGATAAAAGTCTAATTCCTTTAAAACATGACAGATCTTTAAATATTTAAAGACTTGTTCCTTCTAGGTCTTCTCTTTTTCAAATTCCTATAGGCTTCCTAAGATCAAGCACTACATCTTACTCATCTTTGTATTGCCGGCAGCTCTGAAATAATGTCTTAAATATAGCAGGCAATCAATAATATTAGGCATTTGTAGAGCTGAATATGAAATCCCCCCATTATTCCGGTAACCCTTTCCCAGATATGTTTTCATTTGTTAACATGCTTCTTAAAATGCGACTTTTAGTTCCCTTTCAGATCCTTGTACTCCTTGTCTCCAGTGACATTCTAAAATCCACTCCAATCATTCTACTCCCACAGCAATAAGCGATCCTGAAAAAGAGCTCTACCTGGTAAATTCAGACCTTCCACTCTTTAGTACCTCCATCCTCCTAGCCCTCTTGTTCACTCACACCCACTGTAGCTTTACTATCTCATCAGGACCTTTCAGTCAACTTTTACCATATCTACAATATCCTTCCTGTCTTCACATACTTCCTCACCTTACTTTGATTTCCGAGTCCATACATTACCTTTGTTTTTATCAGTATAGTATAATTTCCCTTGTCCCACGGTCCATGCATTGCAAGCTAGTGAAAAAAAAAAAATCTTGGATCGATCCAACTGTAAGCCTTTTCCAAGCCTCTACCCACGCTGCTGGGAAATATACCTTAGAGAAGACTGTGTACAAACCTAGAATTGTACAAATCTAGAATTGCTGATCTCAATTGGTTAGTCAGTGCTGCACCAATTCTACCACACAAATCTCATTATCTCATTCCCCTATTCATCAAAACCTCACACCATGTCAATATTCATCAGAATCTCACACCATGTCAACGTTCATCAAACTTTTAACCCTCAACTTTTCCAGTTCTCTGAAACTCTTCCAGTTTCCTAGAGAAAATAAAAGTATGCAAACTCCCTCAACTTCTTGCCAGCCCAGAAACTATGGATATTGTAAATAATATCATAAAGCCATAAAAAGGCTGAAGGTATTTAGGTATACAAAGAAAGGACAAATAAGTAAAGTACAAAACAACGTGTATGTTTATAACAACTAGTAAAAAAGTAGGAATTTGCTTGAAAAGGCACACAATTTACGCGGAAAGATTAAAAACTACACACAGTTGCCTAAAGGGAGGGAAACTGGGATGAAAGGAAGATTTTTTCAAAGTATATACGTTTCTATCGCTTTAGAACTTTGAACCATGTGAAAATGTTGTCTTAAAAAATAACAAATAAAACTTGTGAATATAATCATGCGTGTCATTTCATGCATGCAGTGGGGGGATGGGAAATTATTATTTAATGGGCACAGAGTTTCAGTGCCCATTAAAGTTCTAGAGATGGATGGTGGTGATGGCTGCACAACAATGTGAATGTACTTAATATCACTGAACTATAAACTTAAAAATGGTTAAAATGATAAACTTTCTCAAGTATATTTTAGTGTAATAAAAAAACCCCCACAATAGTGATAACTAAAATAACAACACAAAACACCCTCCAGTGTCTTCCTACTGATATTATGATGAAGAACAAGACCCTGTATAATATGACCCCTGCCTAACTCCATCTTGTCTTGAGACCCTCTCTTCAATTCACTCAAGAATATTCAAGCTGAACTGAACTTCTTCTAGTTCCTCAAAGGCATAGCAGTCTCTCTTGCTCTGAGCCTTACCACAGAAAATTCTTCCTGGAATGCAAATAAATATCACTTACTCACAGGATGCCTCTTCTGTCCTCTCTGACTCACTTTTAGTTCACTCTATTAAACTCTGCCATAACATCCTTTGCTTCCCTTTTATGACACTCATCACAACTATAATTATCTGGTTAGTGTTTGACTAGAAAATTCAATGAAGGCTAGGACCACTTGAGTCTTGTTCTCTAATGTATACCTGATGCCTAGCACATGGCATGGCATATAACAGGTACCCTATAAATATTTTTTGAATGAATGGATTAATTCAAAATTAAACCATACTCCTGACAGTCTAATCAATGAGCAGAGTAGAACCATCTCTTACTCTAGATGCTACTTTGATTAGTGTGCCCTAATATTACTTTATTTTTATCAGTTATGACAGACACTTGACTTTAATTTAGCCTACCATTATTTAAAACCAGAAGTCTTTTTGAACTGAACTACTGATAAAAGGTGAGGATTTCTCAAATCCCTTCCACACAAAGCAGACTTTCTAAGCATAAGTGCAGAATTTATCCTATTAATTTTTATCTAGTTAGTTTTCAAACTCATCTCTGCCATCCAGTATATTAACTATTTCTCTCAGATTTGAGCCATTTGCAAATGGAGTAGACCTGACCTCTATTTAGCCATGGATGAGAACATTAAATGCAACAGTGCTAACGACAAGGTACAGTGCACTTCCATAAAAGACATTTCTTGAAGTGACATGACCTACTAATTAACACTTTTGGAGAATGACTATAAACACCTTTATATGTACTTTCACCCAGGATTTTCCCTCTAATAAAAATTTAGACTACTATTTCTCCTAAGAGGTAGAATGGGCACAAAATATCAGCTGTAAAGAAAGTTCAGAAAATCTGATAAATTACTATAAAGATGTTCTTAACCTTTAGAAGCATGACATCAGGGAGGTGGCTGCTAATAATGGGATGCATTGTTGGACTAACCATGTGTCCTGTTTTTCTCTGTAAAAGAACATTTTTTAAAGTTGCCATTGCCTAAGTCTTTCTTATTGCCAGGAAAAGTGAAAAAAATGTAACAGGAAGTCACATACAGGACAAGCCATTTAACCTTGCCAGGTTCCTATAAAATGACAGAGGGGGACTGCGTGACTGTAAAGTCTTTCTAGCTCTAACGTGCTAATGGTTGAAACTGAGTGTGCTGTCTTCTCCAAGTCATATTTGTATTTATAGCTTCTTCTAAATATAACCTAGTAGAGTGAATGATGTAAGGAATCTTGGATATGAGATGCTCTGATTGAGTAATACTTTCTCTTGTTCCTCTCAAAGCAAACCAGGTAGGTGGTTACCTACACCTAGACTTCTCATCTCAAAATCACATTCACGTAAGTATACTTCTGTTTACCATCACTTATGTATTTAATAAACTTTACAAAGGTAAAGTTACATTTTTGCTCAAACTTCATTTAATTTTATTTTTAATATAGTCATGACATTTCAAGTATAAAATAAGGGTCTAGAACTGAATAACTAACCATAATTTGGCTTCTGCAAAATTATAGTGTGAAAATGACAACTTCATAGAATCCAAACATTATGGAAAAAAATTTAACATTCCACAGACTAACTTAAAATGCCAGGAAGTGCCTTGATCTGAATCAGAGTCTATGGAACCACAGGGCTTTCAAGGTAAAGAAGTAAAGGAATAACATAAAACTTTTGAAATGGAATCTGAAAGAAAATGCCTTGAGAAGCATGATAATAATCTTGAAATGGCTTTCTCTCGTAAACAGGAAATAGAACACAATCTCTCTAATCATAAAGCATTTCATAAAGATAAACTTTTCTTTGAAACAGTGTCTACATTAATAAGCAAGAAAAGGACAGGTATACACTTCTAACACTTCTAATGTCATGTGACAAGTCCTAAACAGAAAAAAAAAAAAAAAATGTATTCTGACCAGTTAGGTTTTGCTAGTCCCCAAAATGTAAATATATTAATATAATAATATATGTTTCATGTAGGCAAACTTTTGACATTTATAATCTGCAAGAATTATAACTAAGGGCTCCCCAACAATATCTAGCATTGTACCTATTTGGTATTATATCCTAAAACTATTTATTATTATTTGTGTAGAGGAAGACAACTGACTTTTTAATGATAACTTTGTGCTAGGACACCTTAATGAAATCTCTTTGGTTTTGAACATTTTTGAGCTCATTGTCTTGGGTCTTCTAAATAAATAATATCGGCTGCACATAATAATAATTTTGCCTTTTTCTTTCCAATTTTTACCTCTTATTTTTCTTTTGAGTAGTTGAACTAGTTGAACTAATGCCCGCAGAATAAAGGTAAAGTGCGTGACAATTAACACCCTTGCCTTGGTTTTAGTGTTTCATGTGATGGTGGCTTTGGGATTAAAACACATACACAGATACATTAACGTATATATTAGATGTGTTGATATGTATATAAATATCACACATGAATAACTTAAAATTATTAAAAACTGTAATCAAAGATGAATGCTGGGGACTTCCCTGGTGGCGCAGTGGTTAAGAATCCACCTGCCAATGCAGGGACGCGGGTTCTGAGCTCTGGTCCAGGAAGATCCCATATGCCACAGAGCAACTAAACCCATGCGCCACAACTACTGAGCCTACGCTCTAGAGCCCGCGAGCCATAACTACTGAGCCCACCCACCGCAACTACTGAGCCCACCCACCGCAACTACTGAAGCCCGTGTACCTAGAGCCTGTGCTCTGCAACAAGAGAAGGCACCACAATGAGAAGCCCGCGCACCGCAACAAAGAGTAGCCCCTGCTTGCTGCAACTAGAGAAAGCCCACATGAAGCAATGAAGACCCAACACAGCCAAAAATAAATAAATAAATAAATTTATTTTAAAAAAAAAGATGTATGCTGAACTTTATTAAATTCTATCTCAGCATAAATGGGGAAAATGAAATGAAGCTTTTCCTTTTCATTATTAACATGGCTAAATATATTAATAGATTTCCTAATATTAAACTATGGCTGCATTCCTGATATAGATTCCATTTGCATATGGTTAATATATTAGGCCCTTTAATGAGTATCTGGTTTATACTAATATTGACTATTTCTGCATTTATAGTCTTAAGTAGAAAAAGATCCTTGGTTCTTTTTGTGTGTGTGCTATCTTGTCTGATTTTTGGTATCAGTGTTAAACTGCCTTCACACAAACAATTTGGAAGGATTCTTTGTATCTCTGTGCTTTAGAGCCCTTTACAAGGCATCAGAACATCACAACCACATAGGGATATTTGAGGGAACTGTAGAAAGAAAAAAATCAAATACACACACACACACATACTGAGAAAAAAGATGAGGGACTCATATCACAGATAAAGACCTGATGCTCACAATATATAAAGATTTCCAGTACATCAACAAGAAAAAAACCCAATAAGCTTAGTAGAATGAAGGGCAAAGAACACAGATAACTGACAGATAAAAGTACAAATGACTCTTACATGTATGAAAAAAATGTTCAGCTGCATTTAGTAATGTGCAAGAAGACTAATGTGCATTAAAACTACTATCAAATCACACTGGCAAGACAAAATAATTTCTATTTGAATATGTTGGCAAGGTGTGGGGAAAGAGACAATGTTACTGCTGACAGGAATATAAATCGGTATAAGTTTTGTGGAGCATAATTTGCAAATGTCTAAAAAATATAAAAATGCAAATGCCCTTTCTACCAGCAATTCCATTTCTAATAAATTTATCTTACAGATTTATTCCCATGTATATAACATGAACTATTAAAATACCTAAAAATTACTGAGAGCTCACTATGTGCCAGTCACTGTTCAAGCCTTTATAAGTATAAGCTAATTTAAGTCTCATAATAACTCTGAGGAAGGAATAATTATTCTGTTTTTAGAGCTGAAGAAATTAAGGGATAGAGAGGTAAACTTATTTTCCTAAAATGAAACATCTGGTAGGCACTGAATATGAAAATAAAACACAGGTGGTCTAGCTCTAGTTTTACATGCTCTTTGACACTATAATATACTACCTCTCAACACGTGCAAGGATATTCACTGCTGCACTGTATGCAACAGCTATATACCACAAAGAAATGTCTATTAATAGTACACTGCATAAATCAATTATAGGGCATCTGAACAGAATACATGCAGCATTTAAAAAGAAGGTCAAAGCTCTTCTAGTAACTGATATGCAAGGATCTCCAATACATAGTAGGTGAAGACAGCAAACTGCAGAACAGTGTATACATTACAATACTATATATGTAGAAATAAAATGAAATAACATTATACACACATAACCACATGTGCTTTTTCATGCATAAAGTATCTCCAGAAGGATACTCCTTCTCCAGAAGAGAATGTTTAACTGGGAGACACAAGTGGAATGGGCACTTACTTTTCATTTTTGTGCAATGGGCACATCCATCTAGTCAATAAAAATAAATAATTTTAAAAATGAAATACTTGAAAGGTAAAAAATAAAGAAAGACAAACTGCCATTATCTACTCCTTTTACTTATTTTATATATGGGTCATCCACCCAAGATTTTACTTCAAATTATTCCATAACTACCACAAGCTTGAAAAACACTGGAACAAAGAATAACTAACAGAGCTTAATGTTCATGGTAAATATGTGAGGATTAAAACTTACAGAAAATAGTTTGTCTTACCTGACATGTGCATTACAGTATCTTTTGGCATAGTCAGTCCATGTTCCAAATTTTTGTGGAAAGAGAGCTTCAATCTGCATAAAAAGCTGTAACAATACAAGTGTTCTCAATATGTTGTAATATTTTCATGTAAATTAGTTACTACGATAAATCCAGTTAATGAAATAGTAAAAAGTAGAAAAGAAAATCTATCTCTTTTTCATCAAGCCTCCTCCCTCCCCTCCATCCACCCATCCATGCTATCCTATTTTCAGGAATAACTCCTATCCTTTTCTTCAATATACATTTCTATATTTTGTATGCCTATATATGCGTATTTGTATATTCTCTTCTATTCACATGAAGAGGATCATATAACATACACAACTCAAATTCTGTCCCCCAAACATGTCTTAGACATCATTAAAGTACATATATACCTAATTTTACTTAGTTTTAAAAATTATATAAGCAATGTATAACAATAATAATAATAATAAACACTGCTTAAAGGCTGCATAGCAACTCTTTATTATGTAGACGTACTGGAAAATATTTTAAAGGTCTCCTGATAATGGACATATAGGCTGTTTCTAGCTTTTATGCAGTTATAAAAATTAATAACTTGGTGTCTGTGTGTATGAGTGCAAATATGTAAATATATGTAGGTGTAGCTATATGTATCTACATCTACATCTATCAATCATCTCTCTATCCATCCATCCATCCATCCTCCCATCCCCCATCTGCATGTATATTAGATGGGTTTATAGGGTACATTTTTAGAAATGAAACAGGTGGGTTTAAGGTATATGTTTTTTAAAATGATAGATGTTACTATGCTGCACTGTAAAAAGATGGTCCCAATTTATACTCCCATCAATAGTATCATAAAATCTTTTCATTTTTATAACTTTAATAGAATGCACATAGTAGTGTCTCACTGTTAATATGTTTTTTAAAAACAACAGCTTTATTGAGATATAAATTCATACACCACTTTTACTGTTCACACTTTTAAAGTGTAAATTCAGTGGCTTTTAGTATGTTCAATATGTGCCCCAGAGACTTCCCTGCTGGCGCAGTGGTTAGGAGTCTGCCTGCCAATACAGGGGACACGGGTTCAAGCTGTGGTCCGGGAGGATCCTACATGCCGCGGAGCAACTAGGTCCGTGCACCACAGCTACTGAGTCTGCACTCTAGAGCCTGCGAGTCACAACTACTGAGCCCGCGTGCCACAACTACTGAAGCATACGTGCCTAGAGCCCGTGCTCCGCAACAAGAGAAGCTACCACAATGAGAAGTCCGTGCACTGCAACGAAGAGTAGCCCCCACTCGCCACAACTAGAGAAAGCCTGTGCACAGCAATGAAGACCCAACGCAGATATAAATAAACAAACAAACAAGTAAATATTTAAAAAAAATAAGTACCTCGATCACCACTATCCAATTCTGGAACATTTTTATCACTCCAAAAATAAAATCTATACCCATTACTAGCCATTTCCCATTCCCCCTCCCTTCCAGTCTTGGCAACCACTAATATATTTCCATCTCCAAGAATTTGCCTATTTTGGAGATTTCATAGAAATAGAACCAAAAAATATGTAGCCTTTGTGTCTGGCTTTCACTTAGCATAATGTCTTCAAGGTTCACCCATGTTGTAGAGTATATTAGTACTTTACTCCTTTTATGGCTGCATTTTGTTTATCCATTCAGCAGTTATGGACAATGGCTTTTTTCCACTTTTGGGATATCATGAATAATGCTACTATGAACAGCTGTATATTCAATTCTCTTGGGTATATACCTAGGAATGGAATTGCTAGGTACTATAGTAATTTGATTTTTAATTTATTAAGGAACTGTCAAAGTGTTTTCCAAAGTGGCTTTGTTGCTTTACATCCTTTTTATATGACAACATACTCCTAAATAACAAATTGTTCAAAAAAGAAATCACAAGGGAAATTATTTAGAAATTAGATAAGACTTTGCAATAAATGAATCTGAGGAGATAACATACCAAAAATGAGATGCGATGAAAGCAGTGCTTAGAGGAAAATTTATATCTGTATATGTCTGTATTAAAAAAGAAGAATGCTCTCAAATTAATAATCTAATTTTTAACCTTAAGACACTGGAAAGAAGAGCAAACTATACCCAAAACAAACAGAAGGAATAATATAACAAAGATTAGAATGGAAATGAACAAAATAGAGAATGGAAAACAACAGAGAAATAAATCAATGAGACCAAAAGTTGGTTCTTGGAGAGATCAACAAAATTGACAAAGCTTTAGCTCCAACGACTGAGAAAAAAAGAGAGATAGCTCAAATTACTAATGAAAGAGGGGACATCACTATCAACCTCACAGAAATACAAAAAATTATAAGGGAATTCTAAGAACAACAGTATGCCAATATATTAGATAACTTAGATGAAATGAACAAATTCCTAAAAAGACACAAAGTACCAAAACTGACTCAAAAAGAAACAATCTGAATGGACATTATTCAATGAAGAGAATGAGCTGTTAACCTAAATCGACTCACAAAGAAAAGTTCAGGCCCATATAGCTTCACCATCGAATTCACCAAATATTTAAAAAAGAATACCAATGTTTTGCAAACTCTTCTAAAAAATAGAAGATGAAGGAACACTTTCCATCTCATTCTTTGAGGCCAGTATTACCTTAATAACAAAACTGGACCAAGATATAATTTTAAAAAACTACAAATCAATATCTCTTATGAATATACACAATAATCATCAACAAAATATTATCAGACTGAATCTAGCAACATATGAAAGGATTATATATCATGACCAAGTGAGATTTATCTTAGAATGCAGGGTTGGTTTAACATCTGAAAATCAATGATTATAATACACCCTATCAAAAGAATAAAGGACAAAAAAAAATATGAGTACCTCAATAAATGCAGAAAAAGCATTTGACAAACTCAATATCCTTTCATGATTAAACACTCAATAAACAAGAGGTAGAAAGGAACTTAACTGATAAAGGAAATTTACAAAAAACCACAGGTAATACTTAAAGGTGAAAGACTGAGGGCTTTCCTCCTAAGATTAGGAACAAAATAAAGATGCCCATACTTGCCATTTCCATTCAAAATTGTACTGGAAGTTCTAGCCAGCGCAATTAAGCAACGTATGTATGACCCTGTCTACAGAAAATCCTAAGGAGTCCACTAAAAACTATTAGAAATAAATGAGTTCAGCAAGGTTTCAGGATACATGATCAATACATAAAAATCAATTGTATTTCTACACTTGCAATGAACATTCTACAAATGAAATTAAGAAAACAATTCTATTGACAACAGTATCAAAAAGAATAAAATATTTAACAAAAGAAGCATAGGACTTATCCTGTTAAAACTACAAAGCACTGTTGGAAAACAATTAAATCCTAAATAAATTGAAAGATATCTCATGTTGATGGATTTGAAGACTTAATACTGTTATGTTAACATGGCAATACACTCCAAAGTGATCTGCAGGTTCAACACAATACCTATGAAAATCTAAGCTGGATTCTCTGCAAAAAATGCCAAGTTCTACAAAAAAAAATCATACGGAAATTCAAGGGACCCAGAATATCCAAAATCATCTTGAAAAAGAAAAACAAAGTTGGGGGACTCATACCAGTTTCAGAACTCCTAATTTAGAACTTGTAATTTTATAGTTTTTTCTTAAAGAGTCCCAAACATCCCCAATTTGTATAACCATCATGATCCACAAAACCAGGAATTACCCTTGCTTTGAACAGTGGCTATCCTGGGTGAGGAGTGAAGGTACTGGCATGTAATCACATGGGGCACAAGGGCCACTACTGTATTGTCAGTGCTCTCTTTCTTATGGTAGGTAATCAGTAAGTGAGTATTCATCTTACTACTATCATTTAAAATATATATATCTTTTTTATATTCTCCTTCTTAAATGATACATTTTATGTATTTTTTATTAAGACATAATAAACCCCATTATTCAGTGACATAATTTTGGAACGTAAGTAAATTACTTGGGGTCCACTCTCCCACTTCCAGTGAGTATCCAGAGCAAAAATATAAAAGGTAAAATTGAGAATTTTACCATCACAGTCTATGTACTGTTATGTGTATTTCAGAAGACTCCCAGGGTGGAGAACAAAAGCAGAGCCTTGGTAATACTAGTAGAGATGCGATGCAATAGCTGTTTCTCAGGGTTGGCTTAAGAATCAAAAATAACAATGGACACCCTTAGTTGAGTGCTTACTATGGCACAGGACAAGGTACTTTCGAAGCAATATTTTCTTTATTTCTTACAACAACCCTACCAGACAATAGGCTCATATTTTTTTTCTATGACTAAATGTACCTTAATAGACAGTGCTTCCCTAGGCTACACTGACCCTTAGAATGTTTCACCCTTCATTTCTTCCTCTCAGCCTTCCATACCCGATCTGCCTCTTAGAGTTGTGAAAGCTAAATAGGGAATCAAACAAATGCCTTATCCCTCCATTCAAAGTGGATACCCTATCTGGTCTTCATATAAGTTCTATTTTCGTCTACCTTCCGAAATGTGGATTTTTAAGCAAAAGAGGAACAGAGAGAAATTATGTAACACAGTATAAAAGATACAAAGTAGATTCAACACCAGTCATAAGGAGCTTATAATGTAAAATAGACTAGATAAATGAAAATTGAGACCATAGAAGAACCATAAGAACACAAGTGTGAAGAATATTACAAATGTGTACTAAATATGAAAATCTTATAATAAAGGTAAAAACTATTTTTTATATATACCTACAAGCACAGCTATGGTTCACATGTAAACAGATAAAAACAGTCATGGTAAAAGATATATTTAACTATAAATAGATATCTAGAATTTCCCAATGTGCTCTTATGGCATTTGAGGCATCTAAGTTAAAATTAAGAACTGTAAAAAACAGTGATTGATTCAATTCTTTTTTGAAAGCCCAAAGTATAAGGATTTTAATACCTCTTCAGGTCTTCCCAGTGCTGGAGTTCCTGTAAGAAGAATGGCTCGTTTGGCTTTCTGTACTACTGGCAATAAAATCCTGCTGCGAGTTGCATTTCTGGACTTCATGTAGTGTGATTCATCTACAATAACTACTTTGAAGTTCTGATTATCCAGTGCATCTATCAAAGTCTCCGCATCTGTGGTTAAAAGACCATAACCCAGAACTGTCACTTTGCTGGTCGATATTCTCCTAGAAAAGAAAATCCATGTACTTTAAAAATATTTTAGTAACCAATTTATCATAAAAAAATACATTTCTTTGGGAAGAAATACAGGGGAGAAATAAGAGGAAACATCAGAAGAGATGGTACTACCGCTGAAACCCAGTATCTCTTAAGATTTTACCATCTTCAAATATGACAAATCAGAATCCAAATTTAAAATTTGGTTAACAAAACCAAATTTTTGGTTAAATGGTCTTTGGAATATTTTGACATCCAGGTAGCCACATTTTACTAGGATAAGTACATTACTTTCTGAGAATATTTGCTTCCATGCATCTAGAATCATGCATAAAAAAAAGTAGATACTCAAAGATTAGTTAACTATTCAATGAAGCCTTCCCACAAACAAGATAGCAGTGTTTTTCAGCTGAGTTGCTATTGTGATTTCGAGCAAGATGATACTTAGAAAAAAAAAGATGATACTTAGTATTACAGGTCTGTCCAGAACACTTCAGGGCATTTCACATTCTTGAACCCTCCCATTAAAAGCCAATAGAGTCCTTATCACTTTGATAACAAGTGAGGCCCTGGCCCTGGGGTGACAGAGTGTGGGGAAAAGAGGAGGAGGGTACCACCTCACACAGAGACACATTGGGCTAAAGTTATCTCTGATCTTTTGGACTATCTCTATAATTCACGTATCTATAATATTCTTTATCAAACTGTAATGAAATTATTCATTTATATATTTATTTCCCTTATTATATCATTAGATGGGCTGAGGACAGGAAATGTGTCTTCTTCATCTTTGTATGTACAGTGCTACGCTCCCAATGAGTTTGTAGAATGAAATAATTAGACAAATAAATGCATTAACAATAAAACATATCACTTTTGTGTTTTCTATATCACCAGTGGAAAACACATGACAGTGTCAGTCTTCTGCAGTTCTCTACTCTCTAACAGAAAAGTCAGATCTCCTGAAGAGCCAGTACTAACATGCATTTTTTTTTCTTAAGGACAACTGCATTTAATTCCTGGATAAATCTACTTAATATAGAGTCTTAAGAATTTACTACTGTACTCAAATACCAGAAAAAGCTGCAGAAGAAAAGTTTAGGGTTAATATCACTAACTTAGATATACTAAGAGCAATATACAGAAGACAAGGGCTTCAAAGGTCACTGTAGCTGCTACCCTGCCACGTCTTGACTAGTGGACAGTCCACTAGGCATAACTGGCATGACAAAAGGAGGTACATGTATTTGCAGTAAATACATGTTGCCACATGTTGCTATATACCTAAAGCTGTTTTCTTTAAGCACCTGGAAGACATTGGGTAAGTTTTCCTGCCCTTAGCTAACGTCCTGCAGAAAAGTTACACTGTGGGGTTGTAGTACTATCAAACATATCCCAACTATTATTCAAATAAAAATAATAGCCACTCTTTAATCGCAGGAGTATATTTCCAAAATAACAATAAAAATTAGAAGACCTAAATGCTATTAAAAATGATAGAGGAGAAATATTTTTAAAATACTTAAATTTAACTTTTAAAAAGGGACAGCCTACAGAAAATGACTATAAAGGCCTTAATAAATTCTACATTCTCTAAATTCTTGTCTTAAATTTTATGCAGTTTTATTGTAAGAGAGAAAATTTATAATTATTGCATACATTTTATTTTGACCATGCAAATAGTGTCTAAATTTTCTTCGGCCCAGGAAGACATATTTCATTGAATTAGAGTTCCAAGGTTGAAAGAGAAAAAGGCTTCCATCTATTTTATCTGGGTCCTCCTTCCACATTCACAAAGGCCACCTTTATTTCTACAAACACTCTTTATGTTAACAATCTTAGAGAATACAATATAGTAGAATACTACCACACACGCGCAAAAAAATCTAAGTATTAACATTTATTTCTAGTAGATACATCGTTTTTTATTTGTGGATGAGAAATTGGTAATTTTGAACTTCTGAGAACATGATAATTTGCATGATTCACCCAGAAACTCAGTGTAATAAATTATTAATATTCAAATTGATTGGTTTATTCAAATTGATTGGTTTTTCCCAATGGCTAGAAAACAAAAGGAGAAAAATATAGTAGCTATACTATGATCGATTTTTAGAGTAAGGACTTCAAATAATCACAAAACAAATATTTTCAATACAGAAAATATTAAAATTATAAATTAAAATAATAAAAAAGTAAAATTGCCTAACATTAATTTTCAGTTATACATAAAACTTGCATACTAACAACTTAGAAAGCAAAGCCAGCCATAGTTGCTGATAATAAAAGCTGAAAATCTTCAAGTTAATCCTTGAAAAGTTGTAAAATTTGTTTTTCAACCCTAAAATAGTCTGCTTAAAGTAAATTTAAGGTATATACACCATAGGTATATTCATATATTTTAAAAGCATGTATACGTTACATTTACTTTAAAAATATACCATAAAGGAGCTTATGACATCAAATACACAGTTGGGTTTTAGATAAATAATTCATATTTTAAAGTGTAAAATAAAATTCGCCATATTACTCTCTTCATTCTAAATACTGTGACAATCTCAGTCCAAACATGGCTATATGCTAAATACACACAGGAGTGCTTTTCTTTTCTTAAAGATTAAAAAGTCGTTCTTACCCAACATCAGTTTTATTCTGGATAACATTGATTTCTTCTGGACCCAGCTCTGGGATCCATTTCTCTATTTCTTCTGTCCAAGGGTACCTCAGAGATGAAGGGACCACTATTAAAAGAGGCCATTCCTCCTTATAGAAGTAAGCGATGCCAATTGCCTGAATTGTCTTTCCTAGACCCATCTAAATTAAAAATAAATAAATGATAAAATATTTTGAAAGAAAATGTTCATCAAATATTTTATTTAAAAGTATTATCAAAATAATTTTCCAATGTAAAATCATCTGGATTACATAGTTAATAAAGAGCTCAAGATTATCATGACATTTAAAATTTATTAAGAAAATTATATTATTTTCAAGTCATTTGTGATTGAACTTAGAGACAAAAGGACCACTAATTTAAAATATTAGTTACACTGGTTTCAAACAACAAGGTTCTACTGTATAGCACAGTGAACTATAGTCAATATCCTATAATAAACTGTAATGGAAGAAAATATAAAAAGAATATATATATATGTAACTGAATCACTTTGCTATATAGCAGAAATTAACACAACATTGTAAGTCAACTATACTTCAATATCAAATATCAAAAAAATTAGTTATACTGATTTCATACAACTTAATTTTACAAAGATGTATGTGACCATGTATAATTCTCCTCTTGGAGAACACAAGAGTAAATACTTTACCTATACAGCACAATATCATGTAACTTTAAAGTTAGAATAAGTCCTAAATCATGCACATTTTACAACAGAAGTAAGTACAGAGAGGTTAAATTATTTGTTGAAGTTCACAGTTAACTTGGATGAAAAAGTAGTATGAAAGCCCACATCACTGCTGTCTCGATTGTTTTCACAGTTATATCACACTGCCCGATCTCTAAGCTGTCCCCATTTAAAAACTGGTTACTAAATGAATGTCTATAGTGGTTTTGTTCATAATAGCCAGAAACTGGAGACAACCCAGACGTGCTTCAACTGGTGCATGAATAAAAATTGTGGTAAATCTATACAGTGCAATACCATTTAGCAATAAAAAAGGAATAAAACTGATATAGACAATCTTATTTACAAAGCAGAAATAGAGACACAGACGTAGAGAACAAACGTATGGATACCAAGGGGGAAGGCGGGGGGGGGGGGGTGGGATGAATTGGGAGATTGGGATTAACATACATGCACTACTGATACTATGTATAAAATAGAGAACTTCCCTGGTGGCACAGTGGTTAAGAATCTGCCTGCCAATGCAGGGGACACGGGTTCGATACTTGGTCCGGAAAGATCCCACATGCCATGGTGCAACTAAGCCCGTGTGCCACTACTGAGCCTGCGCTCTAGAGCTCGTAAGCCACAACTACTGAGCCCACGTGCCACAACTACTGAAGCCAGCACGCCTAGAGCCCGTGCTCTGCAACAAAGAGAAGTCACTGCAATGAGAAGCCCATGCTCCACCACAAAGAGTAACCCCTGCTTGCTGCAGCTAGAGAAAGCCTGCGTGCAGCAATGAAGACCCAACACAGCCAAAAATAAATAAAATAAAATAAAATAATTAAATAAATAAATAAATAGTGTTTGTTCCTTTTAAAAAATAAAATACAATAGATAACTAATGAGAACCTACTGTATAACCCAGGGAACTCTACTCAATGCTCTGTGGTGACCTAAATGAGAAGGAAATCCAAAAAAGAGGGGATATATGTATACGTATAGCTGATTCACTTGGCTGTACAGTATAAACTAACACAATATTGTAAAGCAACTATACTCTAATAAAAAAAAAATCTCAAATGCATTTTGCTAAGTGAAAGAAGTCAGACCCCAAAACTAGGTACTACATGATTCCATTTTTACGTCATTCTGGAAAAGACGAAACAACAGGTACAGAAAGCACACCAGGGGCTGTGGGGTGGGAGGAGGACAGCAGCATGCGAGAAGATTTGGGGACTGACTGAACCGTTCTGTATCTTGTGGTGGCAGTTACATGCCTGCATTGGGCAGAACTCATGGAATTGTACACTAAGAAAGGTGAATTTAGGAGGGAGGGATAAATTAGGAGTTTGGGAGTAGCAGATACACACTACTATATATAAAACAGATAAACAACAAGGACCTATTGTATAGCACAGGGAACTATATTCAATATTTTATAATAACCTATAATGGAAAAGAATCTGAAAAAGAATGGATATATACATATACATAGGTATATGTACAACTGAATCACTTTGCTGTGTGCATGAAACTAACACAACATTGTAAATCAACCATACTTCAATTTAAAAAAAAAGTGAATTTACCTAAAAGGGTGAATTATACCTCAGTAATCCTGACTTTCAAAAAAAGTAGTTACTATTATGAACCATGAGAAAGACTAAAAGACATAGACCCTGCTTACCAGACTATTCAAGGAGAAAAAAGACAGAAACATAAAACAATTTAAAATAAGTTTTAAATGCTGAGTGAAATGAAAGAAGAAAAGAGAAAAAATAAAGTTGTGGACTTTTAGCAAGCTTCCATTATGGAAACATGGTAAATGGAATGCAGGAAGTGATTCTGTTTCTGACCTGGCATATAGTAAGTGCTCAGACATTATTTGAAGGTATGAGTGAATGGATGACTAAATAAAAATCAAGGACTTTAAATTCTCTGGGACAGGCAAGACCAAGGCACAGGAAAGTTGTTTATGATTTTTCACAAAAGGGAGGAAGGTAACTGAAAAGTTTTTAGTCCAAGAGCAATTATATTTTTAGTTACCATTTCAAAGTTTTGAGGCATAACATTCAAGTACAGAGTCAAAACAAAGTCTAAAAGCTTTCAGCGTTGAAACAAGATGCAGGTGAAGATAAAACATTTTTTCTACCTAGTATTTTAAGAATAAAATTGAGGATAAGTTAGGCAGGGCTTGGTAACGGGTTAAGGTAACTTAGGAACTGACACACACATGCACACACACACATACACAAAGCACCCTACATATTTTATCATAAAATTAAATAATTTAACACCTTAATATTCTATACCTCTTTCCAAGAAGTAGCATACAACCCAACCTTTAGGCCTACAGAGTCAAATTTAAGATTCACCTAGTGGTAAATCTTAGCCCTAAGAGAAAAGAACGAGCTTTCACATAAGTTAGTTTTGTAAATCTGAACCAAAGAGTAATTATGCACCAATATAGAGTATAATGACTGATATGTTTCCTTGTCCTCAAAACCTGTCAATCCTCAGAGCTGAAACCACTTAAACAAAATTCTGGGACCAAGTTAGTTCCAAGGCAGTAGAAATGTAAGAATTACAGATCATCACCTGGCTTGAGATCATTAGTGCTGCTTCTTTCCTGCAACAACTCTGACCATGAGCACAGTTCCAGGAACTGAGCCACGGCCTTATTCTGTGTGTGTGGACCATACCACGAACCTGCGCCCTAGTTGTGAGTCCCTGGTTTTGCTTCCTTCCATGGTTTCGTCACTCATTTTCTTAATTTCAATTTCTCTAGAAACAGGGGTCTGTTCTGCTTCCCTAGTATCCTGGGAAATAGGGTTCTTTCTCTGGGACTCAGATTCTATCACCAGGTCCTTACCTTTTGCTTGTTGCTAAATTTACTTAGTGCCAATCACCTGCCTACCTGGACTTTGGTGCACTTCACTTAAGTGTGACTAACAGTGTTCTGTGTTGCCCTGCCAGGCACCCACTGATGAACCAGTTTCCAAAATTTCCTAATGTTGTCTGCTACTGAGATCAAGGATGTCGGTCTTTCCAGACACTATAAAACTCTTATCAGAGGGAAACACAGGCAGGACACTCTTTGACATAAACTGCAGCAGTATTTTTTGGATCTGTCTCCTAGAGTAATGGAAACAAAAGCAAAAATAAATAAATGTGACCTGATTAAACTTAAAAGTTTTTGCACAGCAAAGGAAACCATAAACGAAACGAAAAGACAACCCACAGAATGGGAGAAAATATTTGCAAATGATGTGACCAACAAGGGATTAATTTCCAAAATATACAAACAGCTCATACAGCTCAATATCAAAAAAACAAACAACCAAATCAAAAAATGGGTGGAAGATCTAATTAGACATTTCTCCAAAGAAGACAAACAGATGGCCAACAGACACATGAAAAGATGCTCAACATCACTAATTATTGGAAAAACGCAAATCAAAATTACAATGAGATATCGCCTCACACTAGTCAGAAAGGCCATCATCAAAAAGTCTACAAATAGTAAATGCTAGAGAGGGTGTGGAGAAAAAAGAACCCTCCTACACTGCTGGTGGGAATATAAATTAGTGCAGCCACTATGGAAAACAGTATGGAGGCTCCTTTAAAAACTAAAAATAGAGTTACCATGTGACGCAGCAATCTCACTCCATGGCATATAACTGGAGAAAACTCTAATTCAAAACTATACATGCATGGCGATGTTCACAGCAGCACTAAACCCAGTAAAAAAAACCAAGCCAGTCTCCTTTCCTTGTTTTCTCAAGCCATTTTCATACCTGCTTAGGAGCCTAGTCTGCTCTCCCTGGAAAGCAGTATGTGAGTAAATAAACTTTTTCACATCCTATTGACATCTCTGTGGCATCATCATTCTGGACATCTGAACCAAATTTTGGGTGAAAGAGTCCATTCTGCCTCTTTAGGGTGACAACAGCCAAGGAAAGCCATTCCTCAGTATACATCAATAAGCAGGCATTATGAGCTAAATGAAAAGTTTTCCTTGAGTTTTGTTAGCTTGAATGAAAAATCTCAGAATCTGATTAACTTGGAATCACTGAAAACAATGAATTTCTGAATCTGCATATCTGATTCAGGTATCTGAATTATCTGAAGATAATACCCTACCCTGGTTGGAGAATTCACCTAAAAAATGAAATTCCAATCAGTTTTTATCTAGTTATTTTTCATGGTAACAACCCCAAATCTTCTATTCATCACCTTTTTGTTAAAAGATCATGTAGTTAAATGACTAATGGTGATTTCTACAAATTAGAAAGATAATCAGTTGCTAATGTTCTTAGGTATTTATTTTTTAAATATTTGCTGTTGATTGTTCCTTTTTTGGGCACCATCAGTAGAAGATAAAGTTTGATAGGACAAACTCAAACAAAACATGATTCCAAATTAAAAAATAAAAGTATATTAGTGTAATCTCATGTTCCCATTAAGAAAAGAAATTATACATAGCATAGAATAGCTGAGTTCTAGATAAAATTTATCAATAGGAAAATAATTGGCTGAAACTACTTTTACCCTAGAAATAAACTTTTTAATTATGTACGTATAGGTGGTTCAAAGCTCTGAGCTCTAACTACCACAGAATTTGTTAAAGTGGAACCATCCAGTGTTTCATAATGATTAAGCCTAAATCACCTATTTGGAACAAAAGCCTTGACTCAGTAATAATACAACTGTTTAGGTAACTACATAGGAAGAATTAAAAAGAATACATTAACTTCAAGAGAACATTTTTTCAATATTTTCAAAATAATGAATCACTATTTTACTGAGGAGAACAATTTTTGGTTTTCTAAATGTCTTTTTCCATAAAATTATTAAGAGCAACTAAATAACAATGATCCTAACTGACACCCTGAATTTCAGTTTCAATTTTTTGTATGGTGATGGCTTTTATACAGCAATTGTATACAAAAGATGCCTGCTGATTGAAAATTTTTTGAAACTAGAAAATTTCGCCAATTTTACAGTTATAAGCAGCTTGTGGATTGTCTTTAGAATAGGTGGCCTATTTGTTCTAGAAGATACCCCTTTGGAGGACTTTTAAGGTATGTAGGTTTTAAATCTTAATGAGGAACTAAATTAAGTAAAGAAACCCACATAGAAAAATGTTAGACTGAAATCCTATGTTCTATTATTTATTATTGTTAAGGAAGTGTATGTTTTAGCAGAAGTATTTAAATGTTCTTAATTTTCTTTCCTATATAGAGGTTTAGATGGTATATCTGAAAATTATTGTTTATTCTTAAAGGGGAGAGAGAGGGAGTGTGTGTGTGTGTGTGTGTGTGTGTGTGTTCATTCATGTGCTCTTGTCTCACAGGGGACAGGAGCAGGAAATAGACCACAGGAATATGGACATACAGGCCCGATCTTCTCTTTACTCAAGAATGAAGAGGCTACGCTTTGCTGTCACACTTCCCTGATGGTCTGGCTCTTCCTCGTGGATTGAAGCAAGATTTCCCCCGAAGGAAATACACTAGGATCATGTAAGGCTGGAAAGGAAGTGGGCCTTAGAGGGCAGCAGGACAGGGCAAAAATCTTCTCTCTCTAAAGACAAAGACACTGAGTTGAGGCTGAACCACTTGAGTGAACTCGAGTAGGCCTGTACTCCAAAGCACGGCTCATGAGGCCCACGAGAGGGATAGCAAAAAGTGAAGCAGTGAGAAGCCTCTGCAATGGACAGAGAGGCTGGATCTGAGCAAATGTGCTTTAAGAATACTATTTCTAGTATTAGCAGTTAACTGCTACACCCTTAACGTTGTAGTTTTATTCTAACCAAGTCTCTAGGAAAGTTTTATTAAAAGTCACAGCTTTACAAATGGGGTAAAGTATTATCAACAGATAAATCCGAGTGAAGGGTATAGGGATGTTCTTTGTACTATTCATATTCCCGCAACTCTTCTGTAAAGATGAAAAAACTTTCAAATTAAAAACTGGAAAAAAAAAAGTTACTGCTCTACAACCTATTATCAGTTGTGCTGAGAGGAAGGAAAAGAGGGCTGTCCTATATTTTAAAAGGAGTGGCCAAGAAGAAATGCTTCCAAACTATTCCAGACAGTACTAAAAGGAGAAAAACTTCTAAATTCTCTTTAAATTATTTTTAAAAAGTCAGCAAAACATGGGTACTAAAACATTAAAAGCAGCACAAAAGATAATCAAAGATCAATTTCACATGTGATTATTGAGAAAACACTTTAAGGAGACTAAGAATATAGAATTCAGTAGACCTTTAATAGAATAAATAACATGACCAAGAGGAGTTCAAGTACAGGAAGAAAAAAACTTTTCAGTGTAAGAAAGTCTGTCACTATAATTCACAATGTTAACAGATCAAAGGGAAAATGTCATATGATAATCCTTAGATGCTGAAAAGGCAACTAAAAAATTTGACTTTAATTCTTGATAAAACTCTTTATTATTAACTATTACTAAAAGGAAAATCTCTTCACATTAGAATAAAGTACGTATCTCAACCAAAAAGGCTGTACCATGTTTAATGGAGAAAAAACATTCCCACTAATATCAGAAACAGGAGAAAGAAATGACAAATATAAACATTAGAACAGATGGGCAAAAAGTGTATTAGTTGCAAATAATGTGACCACGTACATAGAAACCAAAAGAATTAATAGAAGAATGATTACTACTATTGGTAGTAATACCTAAGTATCACCTAAAGAATTTGGTAAGTGGCTACTTCCAAATTATTATGAAAAAAGTCTGGTCCTTCGAAGGAATATTCAAAACAGAGCAATGAAACAGAGGAGAATGTAGAAGCAAGACATATATGGGAATTGAGCATGTGATAAAGGTGGCATTTTGGGGAAAAAAATGGTTTATTCAACTAATGATGTTAGGAAAATTAATTAATAAAGGAAACCAGAATATGTTGCCCCAAAATATGCCTCTCTGACATAAAAATTATTTTGAGCTGAAGGCAATTAAGAAGTAGTAAATGCAGAAAACAACTCCCTCCTTTCCACCTAAAGGCAGGAAATAAATTCTCCTTTTCCTGGAGACAGACTCTTATCAGTCCAGGAAGGCACCAGAGGAATCTACAAACAAACCTTGTTAAACTAACTCTTATCTTCCTAGTTACATTTTCACCATTTACTACTCCTAGCCCAAACCCCTCTGCCTTGTCAATTCTTCACAAATTTATTGTTTGATTGTCTAAAAGGTATAAAAACTTCCTGCTCTGGTCACTTCTTTGAGTCTTCATTCTCTTGTGATGGCTCTCATGTACATGAAAAAAATCAATATAATTTGTATGCTTTACTCCTGTTTATCTGTCTTTGTCAGTTTAATTTTCACACCCAGCCAGGGACCCTAAGAGGGTCAGGGAAAACTTTTTACTCCTCTACACTAACCACTTGGAAAAATAATAAAAGTAGGTCTTTGCCTCACCCCTCACTAGAAGACAATTTCCAGAAAGATCAAATATATATATACTGGGACTTCCCTGGTGGTCCAGTGGTTAAGACTACATCCTTCCAATGCAGGGAGCGTGGGTTTGATGCCTGGTCGAGGAACTAGGATCCCACATGCCGCATGGCATTCCCCCACCACCAAAAAAAAAAAATTATATATATATATATATATATATATATATATATATATATATATATATATACACACACACACACACACTAAGAAGTAACATATAAAAGTGATAGAAAAAAGATGTGTAGAAATAAAAATAAAACCAGAGTAGACATTTAAATTCATTATATCAAATACAAAAAGCATAAAGGAAAATACAAAGAGAACTATGTGGAAACCAAAAAACAACCAGAATTGTAATACAAATAACAAAAGGCCAAGTTCCTCAATTTATGAAAAGTTTCTACCAAAAAGGAAAAAAAAAAAAAAGACAAACAATCCAATAGAAAAATGGAGAAAAGAACTGAACAACCCACTCACATATGTAAAGTATGTTCAACAACCATCAAAAGATGCCAAAGGTCACTCATACTTAGGGATGAAGAAATCAGAACTTTGAGAACCCATTTTTTCACCTACAGAATAAGATGAATAAAAACTAAAGATTTGATAACAGTGTTGGAGAAAGTTTGGAGAAATTTGCACTTCTACACTATTGTAGATATAAATAGTGATTTTACCATCCAGCAAGTCCAATACTTTGACTTTATTCAGGGATATACTTGCAGAGTATGCTGAATCATTAAAGAAGAGACCAGTTAGAGAAATTATGGTATCTCCATACAATGAGATATTATCTAATCATTTAAAAAAATGAAATAGATCTATATGCTGATATGGAAAGACTGGTAAGTCATAGGCTGCAAAATAGTATATGGAAAAGAAAAACAGTATGGTAAATATGATCCAGTTAGTATTGAGAGAGAGAAAGGAAGAGGGGAGAAAGAGAGAAGGGTGGGGCAGGAAGAAAGGAAGAAGGGAAGGAGGGAGGATGGAAGGAACTACTGATAGTGTTACCATTGGAGGGAGGGCCTGCAGGGGTAGGACCGGAAGGAAAATGCTGACTTTGAGCTCGTATTAAGTCTTCCGTGCAGTGTACATATCCCATCTGAAAAAATATTACTTGGAGGGGGGCAGTAAAGGACAGAGAGAAAAGTTCTTTTAAAAACATGCAAGAGGCTATTCGAGAAGTAGCAAATTTCTGAGCATTAAATTTAAGTGTTTATGCCAAAATCTGGTCATCAACTGTGACCTTATAACAAAGTCAGTCTACTAAAGTACTCTGGCATTTGGTGGGGGGGGAGGAGGGAGAGGAATGAGGAGAGGGAGCAATATGAATTAAACGCACATATTTAAGTGTAGAATGAAAGAAGAACTTTTCCAAAAGAAATATTGGTCAAACCCACACTTGAGGAAAAATGAAGAAGCAAAAAATGTAGAAGCCTAGGGCTGCAGGATGTCTTATCCTATTTTTGCTGATGATAAGGTCAAGACTCAGAGTAAGTCACTTTTCCTAATATGTTTGGATTTTCAATCTGTAACAGTGTGGAGGCTATGTGTTATATTACTCATTTCAAGGGAATAAGTGGGAAAATGTATAAGGAATAATTTATGTTTCCTGGGGAAAAACAATTTCACTCAATAAAAGAAAGAACAATCGCAATGTTTTGAACTGCAAAACACAGAAAGAAAAACAATGAACACAGACTATAATATTTTAGAAGAATTTTGAGTTATACCTGTAATGTGGGCAGCAATCTGTTCATACCATATTCAAAATCCTCTGTGATGTTCATTGAAGGGTAGCAGAATATGCCACCCCTAAATATGCCTCTTTGGCATAAGGATTACTCTGTGCTATATTTTTGAGAAATAGCACACATAGGAAAAGCTTTGAAGATGAAGTAGAAGTTACCCTTTTGAAAGGAAAATTTATAAAAGAAATCTCTATTTTAAGGGCATCTCCCTCTCCCATACCTGGAATAGAGGGATGACTCTTAAATTACAAGAAACTCTAACCAATGAAGAAGGCACTGACTTAAATCCACATAACAAATCTTACACTTGTTAACCATGCTTTTCCTGGAAACTTCCTATAAAACCCCTCCTCCACCCCTGGCCCCTGCCTTATTTCCTTTGTGTTTAACTGAACATGGTATTTAAGGTAGTGGCTTGGGTCATTTAAGGAATTTTACTCATGTTTCCTAGGTATCTCCCCTGTATACATGTTAATTAACTCCTGTTCGTTTTTCTCTTGCTAATCTGTATTTTATTACAGGGATTCTCAACCAAGAATTGAGAAGGGTAGAGGGAAAATTATTTTTCCTCCTCTACATTCATATTTAATCTTAAAATGGTCACAAGATAGTAAAAATGAGGTAACTATGATGTAACATGTTCAGATGTATATGTATTATCATTCAAACAGTACTACTCCTAAGGTACAAGTTGAATTAATAAAAGATCATGGGGCTTCCCTGCTGGCGCAGTGGTTAAGAATCTGCCTGCCAATGCAGGGGACACGGGTTCAAGCCTGGTCCGGGAGGATCCCACATGCCACAGAGCAACTAAGCCCGTGCGTCACAACTACTGAGCCTACGCCCTAGAGCCCGTGTGCCACAACTACTGAAACCCACGCACCTAGAGGCCATGCTCCGCAACGAGAAGCCACTGCAATGAGAAGCCCGCGCACCACAACGAAGAGCAGCCCCCGCTCGCTGCAACTAGAGAAAGCCTGCACGCAGCAACAAAGACCCAACGCAGCCAAAAGTAAATAAATATATTTTTTTTAAAAGTTCATGATAGAACAATACAGATTGATAATGCTCGATAGTTCAGAAGTAGATTTTCCATATATTTTTCATATCTTACAAAATCTGTTTTGTAATATTAAAATCACATGAGCGAACTTTAATAAGATTCTTTACATTTTCTCCATATGTATTATAGGATTAGTGCAATTTCTTGAAAATGAGAGCCCAACATAACACAAAGAGCACAATTATAGATGCTTAGGGGAATAAAAAGAAAGAAAAAAGGGAAAAAAGAAAACATGATCCAATCTTTTGGTAATGTTCTAGGTTCTTAAAATCTATTATACTTATGAATATATTTGGATATTAGTTAAAAATTCAGACTGTAAGGCACCAAGTCCCCAAATCCTGACTTGAAAGAACTGGACTTTTAAAATAAGGACCCCTGGGGGCTTCCCTGGTGGCGCAGTGGTTGAGAATCTGCCTGCCAATGCAGGGGACACGGGTTCGAGCCCTGGTCTGGGAAGATCCCACATGCCACGGAGCAACTGGGCCCGTAAGCCACAATTACTGAGCCTGCGCGTCCGGAGCCTGTGCTCCACAACAAGAGAGGCTGCAATAGTGAGAGGCCCGCGCACCGCGATGAAGAGTGGCCCCCACTTGCCACAACTAGAGAAAGCCCTCGCACAGAAATGAAGACCCAACACAGCCATAAATAAATTAATTAATTTAAAATAATAATAATAATAAAATAAAATAAGGACCCCCTAAAGCAATTCTCATGGGGATGGCTCTCAGGCTGTATTTTGAGAATAACTACTCTAAAGATTAAACCTTGGAGAAAAATATCTCAGAGTGCTTTTGCCTAATTTTTGGCCATTTTCTGCTCAGGAGAAAAAAAAAGAGAAAAACCAAACAACACTTTCAGGATTTTATTCTTGAACCTCTTATTAATTGCTGGAGAACCTTGCTCCTTAACTGATTTTCAACTCCAATTCTAAGGCAGTATAAACACAGCGCTTTCTATTTTGCTATATAGTATATAGAATAACTTAAAAATATATATATCTTTATTGGAGTATAATTGCTTTTAGAATAACAAAACCAGAATTTGGCTTCTAACTTCATAATCTATTTAGATAAACTAACAATTTAATAGAAAAAGATTAATTTCAGAAGTTTAATAAAGGCTCTGGAAAGGAATCTAATTTGTGTATTAATCTGATTATCTGTTATTTCAGGTAAGCAAAGCACTATATTTAAGCCATTATAAACAAAACTGTTTAACAACTGGAGGAATAATTAACTTACATCACTAAAATTTCTAGTTGTAACGAACAGAGAAATCAAAAAGAGTGCATTTAGGAAAGAAAAATGTATGAAAAATACAAAATATCCATGTTGTATAATAACGCTATGAATATGCTGATCACAAATGTAAATAAAGGAGTCTTTCAAAAGTATATGAAAACAAGGACTAGGAAACAAAAGAAAGACAGTGAACATTTGCACTTGGCAAATTGATTATTGCCAATAATGATCAGAGATCAACTCGGCTAGAGATTTTATAAAAGAGAAAACGAATTCTTTACTTGGATAGTGTAAATAATTACAGCATGGTGCTTTATATCCTTTTTTATGTGGCAACACTATAATTAATTTGAAGACAACATCAGAATAAAGAATAAAGAACCTCATGTTGAAATTCAGACAGTATGTTAAAATAATATTTTCTTCAGTTATATAATCATGGTGGAAGTGAAGTAAATAAATAAGGTCACCACTTATTTCTGACAAGAAGAAAATTACTTTTGCTTTCAAAATAAGAAATCAAATGCAAATCAACCAAAAGATTCAGAGAAAAAAATTTTACGAGGTTATTAGAATGCTTTCAGTTGAACAAGTACTTGTATTAATCTGTCAATTCTTGTGTTGACACATAGCAATCACTTTAGAACCATTAGAAAGAAACTGAAATTTCAATCCAGTAATTTTTGAAAATGTAAATTAAGCAATGTCAGAGATTCACTACTCAAATTCAGAGCTGAGACCCATTTAAAATGGGTCATATAATACAAAGGAAGTAAAAAGGAAGCCTTCGTAAGATAAGTTTTTTTTTTTAAAGAAAAGTAAGAATAATAAATGGTTACGTAAAATGAAAAGAAAACAAGCAAGAAGAAAACAAAATGCTAACCACATCTTCTACCACTTGCCAAAATGTCACTATTGACTAAAAATAGAGCCCTACTGAGTTGGGTAGATAGATGTCAAAGGTTAAAAAGTAAAGGATGATCATCAAAGCCTGAGATTAGGCATTATTTGCTGAAAAGGAAACAAGAATGTGAATCAAATAAGGCTGCAAAATCAATTTGTCATTCTAAGAAAAAGACATGGAATGCTACCAAAAATAAAAATTGCTGTTTAAATTGGCTTAGACAATAAAGAAACACTAGGACTATTAAGAAATAAGAAAGAGAAAACCAGGAATGTTTGTAAACATTAAATACCTAAAAATTAATTTTTGAATGTTTAGAGAATATTTAAAGAGATGATTTTGGGGGCTAAAAATCAACCAACCCACATCAAGATAAAATTTCCTGGGTCCAAACTATAAAGTTTTTCCCTCTAGAGTGGAATTTGTATAGATTGTTTCTGTGTTAGACAGAGTTACAGATAATTTCTCCTACAATGCAATGTCACATGAACCCCAGGGAAGTATTACATAGCAAAGTGAAATATATTTGGTTTCTGACATTTTTATTGGATAGGGATGTGCCTTGTTTTCCCAATATAACTAAATATATTGTAGAATAACTTCTCTGTTCTTTCTCTTCCTTTGTCTTCTACTAGAACTAATAATGGCTCCAAATTTCTTAAATGAATCTACGTACAGAATATGCTCAAAAGTGCACAGCCCGTCAATTATTACTTAAGGAATTCAATTTTACTCCATAAAAAGAAATGAGATATGTCAAAATTATAATAATGGAATCATATGCTAGTCACAGTCCTCATTTATTAAATATTATCCACGTCAAAATAAAAAATTGACTCTGGTTTTATGGAACCAGTTGACTAGAGAAAATGTATATATCTGAACTTCAGAAATTTTAATGAAAATGTTATCTAAGAAAATCATCTTATGACACAAATTCAAATTGGCTTTAGAATCAAAATAAATGTCACTTGCAAAGTATTAATAAGTATAACAACAAACAATAAATAATAAAAGTTAATTTATACGGAGAAGTTGCATATGTTAAGATCTAACCCAGGCTTGACTTGACTGTATGGAAACGCTACTGATGTTAAAAGTAGAGAAAACAGTTCATTAGATTCGTTTGAACACTCTGTCATAGACTAATAAGGTAAAGAAAATTTAAAATACTATAAAAATGTTGGAATAAGAAAGTAATGAATGTTAGGAATTAATGGTAAAATTTTAAAAGAAACTCAATTGAAAAATTGATATATTATGAAATAACCTAAAATAGGGATTTTAAATAAAAGTGTACTGAAAAGTGAAGGAATAACTGATAATATGACTTCATTTATTTTTTCTAATGTTATTTATCATTAATAGCCTCAGTACTAATATTAATAAAAATATATAAAGAGTCATTTCATTTTATGTGTAAACTCTCTTAAGACAGGGAATCAAAAGGCCTTGGAGTAGCAAAAATGAAGACTAAGAAGCAGACACAGGCCAGAGGTTAAGACTCTGTGCTGTCACTGCAGGGGGTGCAAGTTCGATCCCAGCTCAGGGAACTAAGATCCCGCATGGCGCACGGCACAGCCAAAAAAGAAGCAGACACATAATTTAAAACAGTCTAAGAGATTTAAGTAAAGGGCCTAACTTGCCTCAGTAGTTGATAACCTTGAGTAACTAAAAAAACGTTAAACTATGCTTTCAAATGTCATGGCAAAAAAAATTGAATGCCTCACCGTTCTATAAACTTTTACTCTCTGGAAATATGTCATTTACTATAAAACAACAGGAAAATATTACCATTGTTAAAAAATATATTGTAGGGAATTCCCTGGTGGTCCAGTGGTTAGGACTCGGCGTTTTCACTGCCATGGCCCGGGTTCGATCCCTGGTCGGGGAACTAAGATCCTGCAGGCCACGTGGCATGGCCAAAAAAATAAATAAATAAAAAATTTAAAAATAATATATATATGTATGTATACAAATGTGTATATACATATAGTAGTTTAATTTTCTTTCTTTTGTTAATGCCTTAAGTTTATTTACAAACATATCTAGTATGTTGAATTTGTTGAATTAAGAAAAATATATGCATAACATGAGAGTTGCGAGTTAAGTTTTACTTGGGGCAAAATGAAGACTGCAGCCCGGGAGACAGCGTTTCACGTAACTCTGAGAAACTGCTCCTGAAGAGGTGGGGGGAGGAGCCAGGATATATAGGAGTTTTGCAACAAAGAGCAAGTAATTGGGACGTAAAAAGACTATCCTTAAATAAAGAAAACCAGATATCTCAAGTTAAGGAATTCAGCGCTTTTCTATGTATGGGAAGATGCAAGAGTCTGGGCTCACAGAAATCATTCCTTTGATATGCACCTTAGCTATCTGGGACCTGTACTTTCACATCCTGAGTTTCCTCAGGGCTCACCACAGGGAGTGGCTGCAGTCTGATGGCTGCTAGATGGCAGGTATTCTTTTCAGCCCCGAGTTTCCTCAGGGCTCACCAGCTCACATTGGAGGGTTGCAATCATTGGTGACTGTGACATCCTTTGTTTATTGATATGGCAGGAAATATTCCATTTATAAATATTCCATTTATCAAGTTCAAGAGTCAGATCTTTTTTCAAAGAGAGTGCACCTCTTAAAATACTCCTTTTCATATGTGTTTCATGGATTATTTTTTAAGCAGTTGGTGTCTTCCTACAAAGAAAGGTGCAGCAAATCCAGATCCAAAGTACAAAGCGATCATAAGTAGTAACTGCTACTTGTTTTCCACTAGAATAGTAAATACTTCCCTGGACCCTCCTCATAGTGGCTCCTACGCACCACAGGGGCTGTGAACCTCCAGACAGGCTGTCCCAACACAGCTCTGTTGGAAATTGTGAAAGGCACAAAGACTGAAGGTGGAAGAAATGGAGGCAGCACACCAAGCCTTCCTTTCCTCACGACCTTGTTCCCCTGTGTCTAGTTTAACTTTCTGAATTAACTTTATAGCTTGAGAGAAAGAAAATGTTATTAAAACTTGCAGAAAATGCCAAAGATTGAATCATTCTATTGAAAACTTTTGGATCACTTATGAATAAAGTTAGATAAAGGTTAAGAAAGATACATACTTCACATCACTGTAATATAGAAAAAGAAGACACTAAAGAATCGAGAAAAGCAGTTTTTAAACTTTTAAAAAGCAATGTAAGCCATTTTCAAATAAAACACTACATAGAAACTCAACATTTATCAAGCAGAAAAAGTGAGGCAGCTGTAGCTGAAGTAATTAAAGCAGAAACTTCATAGCCTCATACCCTCAAGTCTCAACCTCAGTTCTGTGAAAATACAGCTCACAAACACTGGAAAGTCAATAAATTCGTCAATTTTCCTTTTTTCAGTGCTGGTTTTATACTTCGCTCTTCTGTAAGACTCACCTTAAATCTACCTCCTTTACAAAGCATTCTGACTTAATCAAGCTGGAATTAATGTTACCTTCCACAAAAGTACCATGGAAGTTATATTGTAAACTTCATTTCCAATATTTCTAGTATTCTACATTTTACATATATCACACAGAGACACACACCCCACAACCTTCATTTCCTGATTGAAAGCTTCTCAGATAGTGGACATGTTTCTTAATCTACAGTCATAATAACTTTTCAAATAGAAGACCCTCAATAATATACAGGAGTAAAAGGTAGTTTAATCAATGGCTAAAGGAAAAAATGGTCTAAAATGTTCTAATGTAAAGAAATGAGACTTGGATTGATAACAATCCCTAGCTGCTATCTATGAAAAATCTGAAGCAGAAATGTTGTCCAATTCTCAGTGCAGATGTGGCCCCTTAGAGCTGTTCAAGTTCTGTGGAAACTTAAGTCCATTACTTTAAAAAAAAAAAAAAAAAAGCAGATTATGGGGTGATAATTAATTTTAACCTCCCCTCCAGATTTTAAATAATTTCTATCCCATTAAGAACATTTCAGTTAATAAAAATTGGTGAGGCAGGAATGTGTGCAACATCCTCCTTACAATGTACTTGGGAGTATTACTGTATAATAACAGTGCCTTAGGGTGGCACAATGGCATTAGTGCTTTGTGCCTTTCCACGCTTATGTGAGTTATAAACATTATATTCCAGGAAGATGCTTTGTGTCTGACTCTATCTGGGTACGGTTTAACTCACCATTGCTGTCACCTCTGCATTTCATTTTGAATCTTGTCCAAGACTATGGAGAGAATATTGCAATAGCCCAGCTGTGCAAAACAGCAGGAGCCCTGAACAAAATTACATCACCCCCCACAAAGAAATCAGGGTAAACTTCTTCTTTAAAATTGAAAATGAAATCAGTTGCATTAGTTTTATACGTTTCAAGTGTTCAAGATAAAAACATTTCAAACTGAGGATGACCTGAAGGAAAGCAAGACAACTCTATGCTAGACATTTTTTTTTTTTAGTTGATTTTCTTTTTCTTCTTCTTTTTGGCCATACTGCACGGCATGTGGGATAAGTTCCCCGACCAGGGATCGAACAGGTGACCCCGGCATTGGAAGCATAGAGTCTTAACCACTAAACTGCCAGGGAAACCCTATGCTAGACATTTTAATAGTTTTTTTAAAAAGACCCCAACCTCGGGCTTCCCTGGTGGCGCAGTGGTTGAGGGTCTGCCTGCCGGTGCGGGGGACGCGGGTTCGGGCCCTGGTCTGGGAGGATCCCACGTGCTGCGGGGCAGCTGGGCCCGTGCGCTGCAACTGCTGAGGCCCGTGGGCCTGGGGCCCACGCTCTGCAACGGGAGAGGCCACCCTAATGAGAAGCCTGCGTGCCACAACAAGGAGCCCCCGCTCTCTGCAGCTGGAGGAAGCCCGTGTGCAGCAGCGGGGACTCAATGCAGCCAAAAATAAAAATAAATAAGTAAATAAATTTATTAAAAAAAAAAAAAAAAAAGACCCCAACCTCCAAAACCCACTTAGAGGAATCTTTTCTCCATTACCTCCATGTCACAAGAATAACTGGAGGTGGGTGGTAGTGGACATAATTTAAAGTACTCGTGACTATAGACAAGATGTCCCTTTTGTTCAGATAAAGAGATGCTTATCGGAGATGAGCCCAAAGGTCTCAAATCAACAACAATTAATGAGACAAAAGATTCATTCTCTTATTCATTCATTCAGAAGGCATTAACTTGAAATCTACTATTCCCTAGACACTGCTAGGTAGATATGGCTTGAGTCCTAGGAGTTCCAATCTTTGGGAAAGAACCAGTTAAGTACACTAGAACATGATTCAAACTAAAGTAGAAGTGAGAGCACATAGGAACCAAGAGGCTCAAAGGCTGGTGATACAGAGGTGATACAGATGGTGACACAGAGGAAGTGATATTTGAAGAGGGTTTTGAATGATACTTTTGCTAGGTGAACTTGGGGAAAGATGGGAACACAAAAGGAAAGGAATTAATCAGAAAAAGAACAGCATGTATAGAGATAGCAAAGCTTAAAAAGTCATGGTGTTTGGGAATAGAATAGGGGAAAGGAATATCTGAGATATATTTCTCCTGTTCCTTATGTAAGTAATCTCATGAGAAAAGTATTATTATTCGCAAATTTATATAAAGAAATGGAGGCTCAGAGAGATTAACCTGTCTAATATAACATTTATAATAAGTGGTAGATATTATAATAGGTAGGGAGATGGAAGTGTCACTAGAATTGATGCCAGAGAAGGGGAGAAGAGAATAGAAGACACAGGTAGCGGCTACACTGTAAAGCGCTTTACTTTATAGGCAACAGGGGGAAATGGAGAATTTGAGGAATACAACTCTAGCAGCTGTAAAGGGTAGCTATTTTCATTTGATTCAGCTTTGGCCTTTGTAAAACAAAGCGAAGACTTCCTAACTCATTCTACAAGGCCAGCTTTACCCTAACACCAAAAACAAAGATATTATTTAAAAAACCCAAAAAACCTACAGATCAATACCTCTCAGGAACATAGATGTGAAAATCCTCAACAAAATATTAGCAAACCAAATCTAGGAATGTATAAAAAAGAATTATATACCATGGCCAAGTAGAATTTATCCTAGGTATGCAAGACTGGTTCATCAACACTTGAATGTGAATAAATGTAATCCATTACAACAATAGACTAAAGAATAAAAAAATCATATGACTTTATCAACTGATGCAGAAAAAGCAGCTGACAAAAACCAAATCCCAATCATGACAAAAGCTCTCAGAAAACCGGGAACCAGGAGAATTTCCTCAATTTGATAAAGAGTTATCTACAAAATACCTACAGCTAACATCATACTTCATGGTGAGAAACTGGACACCTTCCTCCTAAGACTGAGAACAAGACAAGGACGTCTTGTCTCACCATTCCTATTCAACACTGTTTTAGAAGACCTAGCTAGTACAAAGACAAGAAAAGGATACAAAAGGTATATAGATTGTAGATATGATATTATATATAGAAAACCCAAAAAACTCACCAAAAACTGTGAGGGTTAATCAACATACCCAGTAAAGTTGCAGAATACAAAATCAATATATAAAAATCTGTTGCATTTCTAGCATTTCTAGTCACTAACAACAAACTATCAGAAAGAGAAATAAAGGGGAAAAACCCTGTAACTTCATCAAAAAGAATAAAATACCTTGGAATAAATTTAATCAAGGATGTGAAAGACCTGTACACTGAAAATTATTAAGACACTGATGAAAAAATAGAAGACATCAAAAAGAGGAAAGATATTTCATGCTCAGGGAGTGGAAGAATTAATATTGTTAAACTGTCCATACTACCCAAAGCAATCTAAGATTCTATGCAATCCCTATCAAAATTAAAATGGCATTTTTCACAAAAATAGAACAATCATAAAATTTGTATGAAACCAGAAAAGACCCCAATAACCGAAGCAATCATGAGAAAAAAGAACAAAGCGGTGGCATCACTCTCCCTGATTCTGAACTATATTACAGAGTGATAGTAATCAAAACAGTATGTAATTTACATAAAAACAGACATTGATCAATGGAACAGAACAGAGCCAAAAATAAACTCATGACTATATGGTCAATTAATTTATAACAAAGGAGCCAAGAATACACAGAGGGGAAAGGACAGGCCCTTCAATAAATAGTGTTGGGAAAACTGGATGGTCACATGCAAAAGAAAGAATGAGCTTTGATCACTATTTTACACTACACACAAAAGTTAACCTAAAATGGATTAAAGACTTGAATGTAAGAGCTGAAACCATAAAACTCCTAGAAGAAAACATAGGGGGTAAACTCCTTGACATCAGTCTTGGCTATGATTTGGAATTTGACACCAAAACCAAAGGCAAAAAAAGCAAAAATAAACAAGTGGGATTACCTCAAACTAATAAAAAGCTCTACACAGCAAATGAAATCATCAACAAAATGAGAAAACAACCTCTAGAATGGAAGAAAATATTTGCAAACCACATATCTAATGAGAAGTTAATATCCAAAATATATAAGGAACTCCTACAACTCAACAGCAAAAAAAAGCCCCACAAACAAAAACAAAAACCCAATTAAAAAAAGGGCAAAAGACCAAATAGACATTTGTCCAAAGAAGACATACAGATGACCAACAGGTACATGAAAAGATGCTCAACATCACTAATCATCAGAGAAATGCAAATCAAAACCACAATGAGATACCACCTTATACCTATTAGAATAAGTATTATCAAAATAAGAAATAACAAGTGTTGATGAGGATGTGGAGAAAAAGGAACCCTCTTGCACTGTTGGTGGGAAAAAAAATTGGTACAGCCACTGTGGCTGGAGGTTTCTCAAAAAATTAGAGATAGAACTACCACATGATCCAGCAATTCCACTTCTGGGTATTTATCCAAAGGAAATGAAAACACTAACTAAAAAAGATACATGCACTCCCACGTTTACTGCAGCATTATTTACAATAGGAAAGACATGGAAGCAACCTGTGTCCATCTATGGATGAATGGATAAAGAATTTGTGAGATATATATATATATATATATATATATATATATATATATATATATATATGAAAACACACACTCACACAGAATATTATTCAGCCATTTGTGACAACACGGATGGACCTTACAGGCATTATACTAAGTGAAATAAGTCATACAAAGACAGACAAGTACTGTTTTGATTTCAGACTTCTAGCCTCTAGAACTGAGAGAGGATAGATTTCTGTTTTAAGACACCAAGTTTGTGGTACTTTTCATGGCAGCCCTGGGAAACTAACATACCATACAATCCAGCAACTGCACTCCTAGATAATTACTCAACTGAGTATACCCACACAAAAACCTACACAATCATCAAAACTGGAAGCAACAAATATGTCCCTTCATCTTGGTGAATGGAAAAACAAACTGTGGTACATCCATATAATGGAATTTTATTCAGTGATTAAAAGAAGAGCTATCAAGCCACAAAAAGACGTGGCTGAAACTTAAATGCATAGGCTAGGTGAAAAAAGCCAGTCTGAAAAAGCTACAAACTGTATGCTGCCAATCATATGACATTCTGGAAAAGGCAAAATGATAGAGTCATTAAACACATCTTTGGTTATTGGGGGGTTTGGTCTGAAGGGAATTAAATAAGTGAAGCACAGGGGATTGTTTGGGCAGTAAAACTATTCTACATGATACTGTAATGGTGATTACAAGACATTAAGCATTTGTGAAAATCCACAGAAATTTACATTACAAAAAGTACATTTTGATGTATACAAATAATTAAAAAATAATTTAGGAGGTCAGAGGATCCCATGATGGAATGTGAAGTGTGATACAATAATTTAAATGTATTATAGGTATATGAAACAACCTCACTGAACAGAGTGAAGGAATAAGGTCTGACTTAAAGTAATTCTGAAAATGAATGGAATCTGTAAAAATAAAGGTAAAAGGAACTGTACCTAAGCACTGCACTCTAGTTGATAATTTTCCTTCCTGTCGGGGTACAGGTTAATAACACTGAAACCACCACGCATGTATACTAGAAGTGCATAATTAATTAAACGGATGGCAGATGGTGGGAACTATCAGGATACTCACTGATGGAGTGGCAAGATATAGTTAAGCGAGGGGAGAAGTTAGAATGATCCATGTGGTGATGGATTAGAGCTGGAGACATCAACAGGAACTCATGTTTAGCTTAAATACAGATACAGATGGCTACATAGATAAATATTCATAAATATGTACATACACACACATATGTAAGTACACATGCATTTATCTCCTTGCTTGGTCAGCTGAGAGGATCTAGAAGAAATGACACCCCAGTAAAAAGGAGTACACCTAGCACCTAGATCTGGTTCTAATATCTTTCTCCAATAGAAAGAACCAGGGTATCCTGGAGAAATGCGTGATTCAAGTACTGGGGTAGGAAATACACAGGATGAGCCTGGAGCATCTTGTAGTGCCAGAAAGTAAGAAAATGCTGAAAAACCAAAGAAAACAAAACACAAAACCCCAAACAGAACAGCCTACAATGAAGGGGGCATGTCAAAGGGACACAGGAGTGAATTCAAAGAGCTCCCAATGGCCAAAGGCGGAACCATTTTAGCAACAAAATAAAGTGAATATCCATGAGTCCTACTGATATGAATACATGATAAAGTAAGTGAGTGAACAAATGAATTCTGAATAATTTATGTATTTATTTATTCTGCCTTTAAGGAAGTAGAGCATAAATCCCCATTTCTTAAGTATGGGCTGCATATAGTTACTTTCCTTCAAAAAATACAGTATGGGAAGGGACCAAAAAAAAAAACAATCCAGTAACTTTACAGGGGAAAAACCTGACAAACATTACATCAAACCAGGTGATCAAGGTTAACATTAACAGTGATAAGTCATATTGATATTATGTACCCTTGGTATGACATGATGACAATGGCACTTTACATCTGTGGTCTTCTTGCCCAAAACACAGTACCCCAGTCTGATCATGAGAAAAACATCAGACAACATATCCCAATTAAGGGACATTTTACAAAATACTGAACCATTAATTCTCAAAACTGTAAAGGTCTTCAAAAACAAGGAAAGTCTGAGAAACTGTCACAACCAAGAGATTGGCTATCTGTCATGTCTATTTAAGACATGACTACTAAATGTAATGTGTATACTGGATGGAATCCTGGAAAAGAAAAAGGACATCAGTGAAAATCTGAGGAAATCTAAATGAAGCATGGTTTTTAGTTAACAATACTAGTATATGAATATTGGTTCATTAATTGAGACATTACTAATCTAAGTAACCAGTAACGGGGAACTGGCTTTGAGGCATATGAGAACTCTCTGTACTATGTTCACAATAATTCTATAAAACAAAACCTGTTCTAAAATTAAAAACTTATTTTTAAAAAAGGACATTCAAAAAATAGTAAAGCTGGCCTTAAAAGTGAGGAAAGGAAGGAAGCAGGGAAATGATACTGATTTAGAGGAAGAGAGGCCATCTCAGCAGCACAAATGCCATCACCTATATCATTCAGCTTCATGCATTTGAGCACTATGTCTTGCAGATTCTTCTGTACTTAAGAATCCTGTTTCAAAACACAGAAAGTCTAGTACCTGGAGACTTTGTATAGAATAGCAATAATGGACTTGGGTGCTGGATTATTTCAGGTTAGATATCAGCTCCTAGCATGTTCTAGCTGTATTTACTTAACATATCTGTGCCTCAGCTTTCTCATCTGGAAAATGATGGTGGTAATAATAATCATAATACACTGTTGGGTTGTCCTGGGATGAAATAAATTAATACATGTAAATCACTAGAACAGAACCCGGCACATACGTGTTAATTAAGTATTAACTCTTTAATCAGTCCATTCATTCAACAGAAATGGACCACCAACAAAGAGCGGTTATGAATCAGAAAGAGTGAAAGCTCAGAGGGGAAAGTATTCAATTCAACTTGGGTCTGGTAAAGGGAAACAAGGATTTGTAGAAGCAAATGGAATAAAAATTATCACCTCAGCTCACTTTGTCAAACCAGGGTAGGCTTATATAAAAGGAAAACTAAAATTCTTCATGTCTAGTTTAATTTCTTTGTCCTCAAACCTATAAAGTTAATGTTGGCAGAGACTACATCACAATATCAATTTTAAGGTCTTCTGATAGAAATAATCTTCCCGAGGGGGCTCTTCAGTGTTTCCAGACACCTACAGAATTCTGCCTGCAGAGAAAATGACAAGGTTTTTCAAACTTCAGCCTACAGAAAAAGTTCTGCAAGCACTCAACAGGTTCCACAGTCTCTCCCCTCCAAACTTCTCTTCCAGAGAAGCACCTTGACTAAAAGAAAAGCATACATAATGATAACTCTATGGTCTCTGTTCCAAATATATATCTATTAATCCCAAAATAGCCACAAAGTAAGCCAAGCCAAGTAGCTTAGGCTTGACAAATGGTTTCCTTTTCTTTTGAAAAAGGAAGGAAAGCAATACTTTATTTGGTATACCATCCCCCTGACTCCAAATGTTTTCTCAAGTAACAGGAAGGAAACTTTGGGAACAGCTGGAGGGGGGGCAGGGGCGCGGGACTTAAGTAGAGTACTAACAAAAAATGTCACATAAGAATCTTCTGACTTTGATAATAGATTCAATGGACAAGACAGAATCCAGGTACTGACAGCATTTTGTCTATAGGGACACAATCATTAGGCTATTCATATAAATCTAGGATGTTAATCCCATCTTCTTAAGTAAAAATGAACATGACAAAAATTTTCTAAACGCTAGGTTTCTACAAAGAATAATAGCCTTTAGATACTTGACAAATAAGGTAGTAAGTGTATAGGTTTAATATTTTCCTCATGTATATCAAATTAAATTACCTGGTGTGTGTTAATATGAAATTATTTTTCACATTTAAAATCTTTTTATGAATAAAAATTTCCAATAATTTTCAACAGAACAAGGACACAGTGGTTTAAAAAGTATTAAAAAACAGTAAAGATAATAGTTCAACAGCCTGACTACAGACTGTGGCCTGAATTCCATTATTAAAGGAATACAAATTCACAAGACTTTCTGTATATTTACTACACGGTTCTTGAAACAACAGTTGACTACATTAAACCAAGAAGGGGGAAAAGGATTTAAAACAGTTTAAACTAAGTTTGCAAAGTTAATTTTATTAAAAGTTGCAGCTTTGTTGGTTATCTGAAATATAGTTTTATAATTGAAATAATGATCACACAATTAGACAATTAAACAGAACTTAAGTCATCATTCCAATTTTAGGTTAATGACTATCTTATATACAGTAGATAGATTACATAATTCCACAAAAATTGAATACATTAGAAAAAGAAAATAGTGGAAAAATACTAGAAGAGAGGGGAGTTATTCCAGTGAAGGAAGTCATTTGCTTCTAAAGCTACGGAGGAAAGATCACAGCAGACAACTAAATTACACAATACTCTTAAGTGGGTATTCAAGCATCTTAAAAAAAAAAAAGTAGGTTCAATAACAGAGATGTAATATTGCTCTCCTAAAGCTTTTAGCTATTTGATGGGTCAAATATTCATCATATCAAAAAATATATATTTTTTAAAATAAATTTATTTATTTATTTTTTATTTTTGGCTGAGTTGGGTCTTCATTGCTGTGCATGGGCTTTCTCTAGTTGCAACAAGCAGGGGCTACTCTTCATTGTGGCGCGTGGGCTTCTCACTGGGTGGCTTCTCTTGTTGCAGAGCACAGGCTCTAGGCACGCGGGCTTCAGCAGTTGTGGCACATGGGCTCAGTAGTTGTGGCTCATGGTCTCTAGAGCACAGGCTCAGTAGTTGTGGCGCACGGGCTTTGTTGCTCCGTGGCATGTGGGATCTTCCCGGACCAGGGCTTGAACCTGTGTCCCCTGCATTGGCAGGTGGATTCTTAACCACTGTGCCACCAGGGAAGCCCTCAAAATATATTTTTTAATTTAAAAATCAAAACTTGGTTGACCTCCAAATTATAAACTGCATTTCCTCCTCTGACTTCACTACCATTTTGTGATAAGAGCAAGAGAAGGAGAACAGTATTAGAAAATAAAATGAAGGTCAAACCAGAGTTCATGTAATTTACATATATACAAGTTTCCTTCTACTTCAAGACTTTTAATTTACTTTCATCCACACTAACTCAGTAAGAGTCCACAGAAATGGCATTTCAACTCAACCAAAAACAGAGGATATTAGTGGTTTTGAGCTGTCATCTTAGAATTGTACATCACTACGTTATTTCTGTGGCCTGTTTTTCGTACTTATGTGTAAAATTGAGGATTTTTCCTTAATTAACCTTATTGATAGGATTCGAAATAATAAACCTTGGAAAGTCAAATAGTTGTAAAAGAATGAGAGTCTTTAAAATGCTGGTGAAAAAAAGGAGATATGAGGGACACAAAAGTGGAATCTTCTTTTAAGTACTGAGAAAATATTAAATGGTTCTTTTAAATTTATTAAATAAAAAAATAAGAATGGTTTTGAAAGACAAGCACAGATCACTCAACATGTAACAAGTGTAACTGTAAATAATAGGAGATGAAAAGTGATTGGTATAAAGAAAAACTTGTTGGCTAAAAGGTTCATCATGAACTCATCATGCATAATCCTTAGTCTAATGTCAACTGAGGAGAAGACAGGAGTTTGTTGGAGAATATAAAAGTTAAGAAGAGTTAAGGTGCTGATCAAGTTCAATCCATGAATGATTCTGCACATTTAAGGCCTATTCAAATCTCTACAACATCAAATTGAAGAACAAGGTAGCAATGCAATGTCACAGCCACTAAGATGTTCCCCATGAATTGCTTGGGGAGATTATCAAGATAATGTTACACATTATGGTATATTTACCGTGGACATAAAACTGGTCTGTTTAAAAAAAATTATTGATACACACATCCATACATATATCACACACACATTTTATACATATTATATAAAATGGTTATGCCTAGTTTGGAGGTTGAAGGATGAATTTATATTCCTATTTGGTGAAAACATATTCAGGGATTAAAAACATAAGCTTCTTTTAGTCATTTTGGACTCTCAAATCTATAAATTTATGAAGATTCTTTTAGAATGCATCCTGTTCCAAAAGAGAAATTTCTACTATTTTCCAAATGTCTATGTCCTGTCTCTTTAATTACACTGTTGAAGTTTTTCACAGGCAATGACTGTTTCTAACTATAACATCTAGTCTAAACAAATGCCTATAGAATGAAGAGTTCAAACTAAAAACTTCAGTAATTATAAATCAGCATGAACCAAGAAACCCTATATGAACTTTCTGCTTGGCATTCATGTGCATATTATACCCTTATTCATTTTTTTTCCTGAAGAAGAGATAGTGGAGATAAGCCATTGGTGAGTCTACATGTAACTAAAACTAAAAGACAGTTTATTGGGAGAATCTTTTATGGTTTCACTTATATTTTTAAAAAATTCAGTATCCATTTTCCTCATCTCTATTATATTTTTAAATGTATACGTTTTGCTGTTATCCTTAAAGACATCATGAAAACAGCAACACATTTTCCAAAACGATATTAAAAATTAGAACTTTATTGATCTACATCATTCTGAGAATGTATGTAAAGAGTATTGTAGTTTATGTAGCAAGAACTTCCATTTCAGTGAAAAAACCTGAATATGAATGTATACGAGTACATGCCCCTTAAAGGTATCAAATTGTTTAGTAATAATAAAATACCATTTTAACATTATGCTTCACACTCATACAAAACAATTAACAATAACCGTTAGAGCAAAATCTTAAAAGTTCAGCTTCTAAGCAAGCAGCATTATGACAAGTAGAAAAGAGTTCAGTTTCATTTGGGGCTGCATTCATGCTTCTGAGGCCAAAAATATAGAATTTTGGATCACTAATGTTAACACTAACATGTTCCAAATGCATGCCTTGCGCACGGGCACGCGCACACGCACACTCTCTCTTTCTCATTCTTATTCTCTCTGCTGCCCACATGCCCCACCCTCCCTTGCTCTCCCCCTGTCCTCTCCATATACAGATATATAGTCATATGAAAGACAGAGAGCACAGGGTAAATAACAGACAATAAAAACTGGTTGGGGAATTTTATAAAAGACATAAAAATCATGAAAACACTTACTTCATCAGCCACCATACACCTGGAAAAAATAAAAATAAAACCAAATTAATCTCTTAATTACCAAAGTCAGCCATTTAAAAAGTTCTGATCGAGTAGCTTGCCACAAAATAGTTTACAAATGTTAAAGTACTAAGCCAGAGAGAGGTGTTTATAAGTGTGCATGAGAATATGGGCCATTGCTGATTTATAAGACTCTCCAGCTGCCAACAGCATATGAATGTGGTAGTGTTAGAGTTTCAGGTGTGCTGTTTCCTACATCCCACCCATGGTGACGGCTACAATGACCCTTCAAAATGTGAGCAAAATGGCAAGTGACTGTACCAATGACTTCCTCCGTACCAATAAACCTTAAAATTGGTCTTCCCTAGAGATTAGAAGAATGCTGTATTAAAGTGCATTAGCATGTTATACGTAAAAGTATATACGCTATATTATACATGCTAAGCCTATTTTCAAGCTGAATTTTGGTTTCTACTATTATTGTACTGAGTTCTCTCTTCTCTGTTCTTTCTTGTTAACCTATAGAAGTAAATTCTATCCACTGAAAATTGAGGATGGGGGCATAAACTGAGGTCCTAAGTAGAAGACAAAACTAAAGAGCAAAAAGAAAGAATAGCAGATATGGTCAAGATCATGAGGGGTCCCTTAGAGACAGTGAGTATATTGTAAGGGGAAAAACCAATCTCTTAACTGAGGGGATTTCCAGGCAATGTAAAAAATAATACTGGAATATTATAAAAATCAGAGAGGAAAAAAGTCCCTATTTGTATTTTTTCCTTCCTTTATTCCCAATGGCCTTGACATTATACAATACTACATGGTTTCTTTTAACATAAGACACAAATTAATAAATTAATAAATTAATAAATATATCATTAAAGAATAAGTTACAAGTAAAATGGAATTTTGTTCTTAAAATGTAAAAAGATGTCAGGTTACATATTAAGTACTTTTATGGAAAAATAAAATACAAATACTTTAACTGAAATTTAAAACATATGCAAGAGTAAAAAGTTTATTACATTTTTTGCAAACAAGCCTAAAAAAGTAGAAAACTAAAAAGCAACACTTTGGGGCTTCCCTGGTGGCGCAGTGGTTGGGAATCTGCCTGCCAATGAGGGGACACGGGTTCGAGCCCTGGTCTGGGAAGATCCCACATGCCGCGGAGCAACTGGGCCCGTGAGCCACAATTACTGAGCCTGCACGTCTGGAGCCTGTGCTCCGCAACAAGAGAGGCCGCGATAGTGAGAGGCCCGCGCACCGCGATGAAGAGTGGCCCCCGCTCACCGCAACTAGAGAAAGCCCTCGCACAGAAACGAAGACCCAACACAACCATAAATAAATAAATAAATAAATAAATAAATAAAAAATTTTTTTAAAAAGCAATACTTTGAAAAATATGACTTATTTCCAGGAAGATTCATACATATACCTACTTTTTCACTGTAAAATCCAACTCAAATTTGGCAAAGATGTCACTTGAAGTATATATTACATATTGAGTGCCTACTATGTATCTGGCTCTGTCCTATGTGCTAGGGATATAGCAGTGAATTTAAAACTCTTTCCCTCATAGATGGTGACTGGAAGAATTTCTGACAATGAACAAATAAATGATTCAACTGGTGATACATGCTGTTGAAAAAACTAAAACAGGGTAAGTGGAATAGGGAAATAAGGGAGGAGCTATTTTATAGGGTGGTCAGGAATAATCTTTATGATAAGGCAATTCCAACAGATCTGAACAAATCACAAATTTAACGAGGAAGGGCATCATGAGAAAATCTGGAGGAAGGGTACTCTCAACAAAGTGATGAGCAAGTGCCAGAGTCCTGAGATAAGATGGTTATGATGTAGTTAAGCAAGAGGAAGGACGCTAACGTGATTAAAGTGGACTGAGTCATGGAAAATGGTAGAAAATAAGGTTGGAAGCACCTGGGGTCCTGACCACGGTGAGCCTTATAAGCAATGGCACGAAGTCTAGATTTTCTTAGAATCCTTTGGAGGTAAGCAACGTTTTACCTTTTAAAAAGTTTACTCTGCCTTCTAGAGAATAAACTGTAGAGGGCAAGAGCAGAGCACAGAAAGCAGTCAGGAGGCACCTGAAGTAGACCAGGAAAGGAAAAAGGATAGATGGATGCATGGTAGAGATGAAGGAGGTGAGAAGTGGTCAGTTTAGGTACATTTTGAAAGTACAGCCAACAGGATTTGCTGATCGATTGGGATGTGGATATAAAATGAGGGAGAGGGAAGAATGAATCTTAAGATACTGTCTTAAGTAATTAACTGAAAAATGAGGGTAATGCACTCACTGAGACAGGAAAGGCTGGGAGAGGAGTAGGTTTGGAGATGATAATCCAAAATTCGGTTTGGACGTGTAACCTTTGTGATATCCATTAGATATCCGAGTTGAACTGCTGAGTGGGCCACTGGATATGTGAGTTGGGGGAATGGTAGGGAACTGGAGATATAATAAACCTGAGAGTCATTAGAATGTAAGGGCATTGGAATGAGAAAGGATCCAGGGTATTCTGTAATACGACAACTTGACTGTGGCTTGTTTTCCTCTATGCCCAACTCCAAGTTCCTTAACTTTCTAAAGAGAAGCAGAGGCTGTGACCTGCAGGCTGCTAGATAAGGTTTATGACTCTAGTGAAGAACTGGTATGCAACTAAATTGCCCTGTGGGTGGCTAACTGACTGAAAAGCAGCATCAGAGCCCAAGGCAACAACTAAGGGCTGTGGATTGCTGGACTGGCTTGGCTTTCAAGTATCTGAAGACCCCAGTTGTAATCTCTAGTGGGGCTGTCCTTCAACTTTAGGCACTGTATCTATCCCAACCTCTGGCATTCCTGCTATTAAGGGCAGTTCAGCAACCAGACCTGATTTCCAATGAGCTATCATAGAAAAATAACAGATCATGTGAGAGGCCCCAACATTTGAAAAAGCAGAATACAAGTGAATCATCAGAACACATATCTAGTGAAAGAGAAGTGCTAGAAAAGATAAAAACCTACACAAAAATTGTTTCAGCACTTAAGTAAATTCTAATGCAACACACACACACACTCATACACACACACTCTCTTCCATGATTTCCAGACTAAAATGAGTAGATGAATTTTGAAAAAAATGTGATCATTACTGACACCTGAGCAGACTCAAAGATGAAGTGCAAAGATTATCTCAAAGCACAGAGCAGAAAGTTAAATAAATGGAAGTAGTGAAGGAAAAGAAAAAAAACAAAAAACAAAAAAGCATTTGAAGGATAGATCCAGAAAACTAATGTGAAAAATAGGTGTTCAAAAGGAGAAAAGACACACCATATGAAGGAGAGACAACAATTAAGTAAATAATAAAAGAAAATTTATCTGGGCTAAAGAAACACCTCTGGTGGATAATTGAAAAGGGTAACCATGTTTCAGGGTGAATTGAAGAGAAAAGACAAATATCTACTCACATCCTTATAAAATTCATTAATCTTATGAATAAAGAAAAAAACCTTGTAAGAATTCAGACAGAAAGAACAATTATCATTAAGGGAAAAAACAAGTGTATTGGAATTTTATCATCAACACCAGAGACTAAAAAACAATGGAAGCTAACCTAGACTACTTGAAAGGAAAGCAGAACTCATGGATCTTATATCCAGCTGAGATACCCATTAATTAAAAGGGATGACAAAAAAATATTTGAGGCTAACCAAGATAATCTCCAAGATTATATCACTGAAGCAAACCATCTGAGGAAACATACTTAAGAAAAATAGCCAAACAATAAAAACACCTTAACACAGATTCAAGATAGGAGAAGATGAAAAGGAAATCTGGTGAGCAATATGTATGAATTTAATGGATGATGTGTATTCTAAATAAGGACTCTAGAAGAAGAAGGGACACATTCTGAAAATCTGAATGTGCAAAATTGAAGGGAGGTAACAAAGGAGAGGGGATACTAAAATTATTCTAAAGCAGAATACCAAACAGATGATATTTAAAGCCAAGAAACTAAATGAGACCACCTAGGAAGAAGAGAAGAGAGCTACTGACTGAGCCCTGGAGCACTCCAACAATGAGAGGTCAGGAAAGGGAGAAGGATCCAGCAAGGGAAACTGAGGCGTGTCCAGTAAAGTAAAAAGATACAAGAAGAATGTAGTGACCTAGAAGCCAAGTTAAGAAATTGTTTTGAGAAGGAGAGAATGAACAACTATAACAAATGCTGCTGAGAAGTCTAGTGAAATGAGGTCTAAGAACTGATCATTTGATGCATAGCTCTGACAAGAGCAACTTTGATAGAACAGTAGGGAACAAAAGCCCTACCTGAATGGGTTCAAGAGAGAATGGGAAGAGAGGAAGGGGAGAGAGTGAGTAGAGATTATTGTCTTACGAAATTATCCTGTAAAGGGAGCAAAGAAATATGGTAGTAGCCAGCAGGAAAACTAGGGTACAGAGAAGATTTTTTAAAGACAGAATAGTATACATAACCCCATAAATATCTTATTGACTCTACGAGTGCAACATCTGTGGATCAGGAACTTGGGAACCAAGTCAAGACAATAAATAAAAATGAGAAAGTAGCTATGCATGAAGATGACAACAGAAGCAGAAACGAATGAGATTCTCCTGTGTAAACTGTAAAAAGGAGGGAATTTTTTTCATGGCTAGATCCTTGGGAAACATTCTTACTTCAAAAGCAAAGGGAAGGAACTAAAAGTATTCAAGGAGGTGGAGAACAAGGATTAGGGACTAAGAGGTCCAGGGGAAACACATCCACAACAGGGTAAATGGGTTAACAGTGTCTTAACGCCACGAAGATGTTGCAAAGGATGAGGGCTAAAAGGCCACCATACTAAGTTACCAGGAGCTCACTTGTAAGCTCACTTGCAATCCTCACTTGTTAAGAGGACTGTGGATAGTAAAAAAGGGAGGCAACAGATACAGAGTAATCAGAAAGGAATTTTGGTAGCAAAAAGAAAAGAAAAATTAAAAATAGGGCAGTAGCTATATAACATGTTGGAAACCTGAACAGTGGGCATGGAGTCAACAGCGAGAAGGAAAACAAGAAAGATGACTGATGGAGACCATAATATAATAAGGGAAAATACAGCTAATCCAATTTCTCACTTCATAAAAGTTTTACACCACATTTGAATGAAACTAAAGTCTACTTTGTAAATGAAGAACTGCCCATAATTACTTTATATCCAAGGAAATAAAAACAGCTTTTTCTCCCATTGGGAAATGGCAAATACAATTCAAATTATAGGGACTTTAACCTACAGCTAAACAGAAAACTACTTTCATTAAAGAATATTCATTGTATTTGCCAAACCTGGTTTGGTATGCCAACAGCTATGCAATTTTATCTGAATTTTACAAGAAGTTCAGTTTTCCATTTTTACAAAAAATAAATTATTCTTTGTTCCAAACTCATTGTTAATTGCTTAAATCATAATTTATCCAGCTTGGCTGCAGACATCAAAAAGCAACTTTTCATTTCACTGAGCTGTTTCCAAAACCTTAAGGCCCCTTACATTAATCATCCACTTACAGTATCAAGGCATCCATACCTCTGGTGTTTGCAGCAGCTGTATCTATGATGCACATGCTCAGTGTTTGCTATTTTTAACCCAAATTCTTATACAGATAGAAAAGAGAAAACTGAACAGCATTATACTTTCCTGACAATCACTTTACATACCAGCTAAATTTCTAATCTAAGACTCATAGAATTGAATAATTTATGTTTAACCTGGTGCTTTTCTCCAATTTCTTTATATTAAAACACCACCTTTTCTATAATTAACACCCATATCTCTTTTGAATAAATCATGTCTGTAAAAAGAAAACAAAAAAACTCTCCAAGAGAATATTTTGATTACACTGATAATTTAATGCTCTAATTCTGTTTTGAATCATAAGTACAGAATTCAGGACTCAGTATGAGAAAACAGGATCTGCTTAATCAATTACCATGCATCCTTTGGCCTCAGAAGTGGGCTATTACCCCAGGGAGAATACTGACCTTTTGGCTATTGGATTTTGCTAACTGTCCATTAGCAGGAATCAACAATTTTATATATATATATATATATATATATATATATATATATAGTTGATAATATACTACCATACCACTCTTTACTATAGTATATTTGACCAATGCTAACTTAACGTTACTTTAATAAATCCACCCACTCTCCCCTACAGACCAAGCTACAGGGACCATGAGTTCAGAGGACCAAGTCATAACATTTCTTCCAGCCACAGCAGTGTCTTAAAATACTTTTCCCTGTAACTATCAAAGTTCAACGTGATAAAATGGCCTTTGTTTTATTTGTTTAGCTTTAATATTATTTACTTTTGGAATTGGAGATACATTATATGCACATGATTTAAGAGGTACAAAAGTAGAAAATCTTTCTTCAATCCCTATTCCTCAAGGGTGTCCCAGATGTCGGCTGCTCTGAAGGCAATAAAGTAATCAATTTCTTGGGTAGCCTTCTGGAAACAGTCTTTGTAAGTACAAGTTAATATATGTGTGGGTGTGTATGCAGGTGTATATAAATATCCATGTATATTTATATGTCACAGATAATAACATAAGATTTACACCTTTACTGATTTTGTGTAAAATCCCAACAGTGCACAATATAATATTGTAACATGATACTAATATGAACATGATAAAGAAAAGGAAAAAACTGAGGTTGAAAATTAGAAAAACATTCCTTGCTTTGGCAAATGGCAAGGATATGTGGTCAGGACACCTTCAGCTTCAGCTCTCATCTAGCCTGACCTCTTCATAGTGTCTGGGATAGAACAACCACTTCCTGGAAAAGCTCTCCTCAGCCTCCCAGCCACTCCTGACTCTCTTCCTAGCTTTCATCTTCTGCCCCATTCCCTGGTGCCTCCTCTTCCACTCACCCTTTTTAGTGTTCAATCTTTAGTCATTTTCTCCTTGTGCTCTACCTAAATCCCTAAAGCTATCATCCATTCTCATAGTTTTAAGTATCACACATATACAACTCCTAAATCTGAACCTAAGGCTTTTACAATATACTCCAGATAGATCCACATTTAAAACCTCTTTTTGGACTCTTTTCCCGGAATATCCTGAAGTTCTTATGACATACAATGCATGTTTATATTTGAAACTAAAGCTAATTAAGCCCCAGATTAAAAAAACAACAACAATCAAACCTCTGGAGGGTTTATTTAAACAACTGATTTGAGTCTGTGATTCTTACCCTTGAGTCGGAAATTTCTGTTAAAAATAAAAACTACAAAACAACAGTATTTATTTTGGTTGCATATCAAATCGGTCTGCTGCATTTCTGTAAAAGCTTAGAGCACTGCTCTTATTTGCAAGCATATAATTAAATATATCCTAGACCTCTATATCCAGCTTCTTAGTCTCATCTGTTTTATGAAATGACTAGGCCAAGTAAGCTGAGCTGTGATAAAATGAGGTAAGACGGTACTTTGTAAAGGGAATACCATAAAAACTTTACTGTTATGATGGTGATAAGTTCTATTCAACAGGGACTTCCCTGGTGGCTCAGTGAGTTAAGACTCTGAGCTCCCAACGCAGGGGGCCCGGGTTTGATCCCAGGGAACTAGATCACACATGCATGTTGCAACTAAGAGTTCGCATGCTACAACTAAGGAAAGGGCAAGCTGCAACTAAGGAGCTCGCAAGCCTCAACTAAGGAGCTCGCAATCCACAACTAAGGAGCCTGCCTGCTGCAACTAAGACCTGGCGGAACTAAATAAATTTTTAAAAAAAGAAAAAGTTCTGTTCAATAAAATCCAAATAGGGCTTCCCTGGTGGCGCAGTGGTTGAGGGCCCACCTGCCAATGCAGGGGTCGCGGGTTCAAGCCCTGGTCCGGGAGGATCCCACATGCCGCGGAGCAGCTGGGCCCATGCACCACGGCTGCTGAGCCTGCGCTCTGGAGCCCATGAGCCACAGCTGCTGAGCCTGCGTGCTACAACTGCTGAAGCCTGCACGCCTGGAGCCCGTGCTCCGCAACAGGGGAGGTCACCATGATGAGAAGCCCATGCACCATGGCGAGGAGTGGCCCCCGCTCACCACAGCTTGAGAGGGCCCATGAGCAGCAACAAAGACACAACACAGCCAAAAATAAATAAATAAAATAAATAAACGTATTAAAAAAAAATCCAAATAACTATCTTCACTGTCAGTAAGTAAATACTGGCAATGAATAAAGGGAAGACACAGAGGACAGCAGCTTCCAATTTAGCCGTTATTAATGGAAGGAAATTTGATTGACTTTAAAAACTGGTTTTATAAACACTGTTTCCATAAGGATGCAGTTCAAGAAAAGAAACAACTCAAAATGGCTTAATTGCTAAAGAGAATTAATATATCATATAATATATAGCAAGAAATCCAGGGTGGGATGGTTCCAGGTGATTAATTCAGTAGGTAACTCATGTCATCTTTCTACTGTGTCATCCTAAGTAGCTCTAGACAACATATCCTTACCCACCAATGTTCAGAGGCACATGGAAGTTATACCCAAAGAATTCTAGAGTCTGTTGACAGGGAAGGAAAAGGAGAAAGACTTTACGTGAAGCAACCCACATCTGCTGCATATTTGAAAAACAAGTTAAAATAACATTTAGTGTTTTCTTTTGTGTTAGTTCTTTACCTATTATGAAACACTGGTCACATACAGGAAGGATATAAAAGCCTGGTAATAATTTCAAGGTACATAAGAGATGTGGGGTATTATAAACAAATCCTTCTGTATACCCAAAAACCAATGAAGTTTTAAAAAGAATTGCTTTTCCTGTTCATGAGCTTTTAAAAATTAAACTAGTCCCTAATGCATGATAATATTTTGAAAATATTATGCTTCGTTAGTCTGACTTCATTAGCACAAAATTACCCTATAACTTTTACAAGTAAAGAGCAAAACAGGAAATAGTCTCTGTATCCTCCTAAACTGTTTTTTAAAAAGGTGTATCTCAGCTGTTTTGAGAGAATTATTATTGTTTTCAGGATGTATAATAATTCCCACTGGGCCATTACACCACATATTAGCTTCGACGCAATTACTTATTCTTGTTTATAAAACTGCAGGTCAAAACAGCTGATTATTCCTGCAGTAATTAGTGGAGAATTTTTAGGGCTTAATTAGACAATAACATTCATTACAATATTTTGGAGTTAAAAACAAAACCATAGTCATATAAAAAAGCAACTAAGAAGTAAGTCAGCTCTGCGTGATCTAGTCTAAAGAGACTTTATAAGTAGTAAAAATGATTTACAGTATTAGAATTCCTTAATAAAGACATGTGCACCACTGATACTTAAACGTTGCTAGGTAGATGGAGGAATAAGTTAAATAGTTTTATTACAAACTGAGAGCTCTCTCAGAATATGGTAGGACAATAACCTTTTGTTTACAAATTCCTTTTAGCCTGGTTTTTGGATTTATTGAATTATACATTAATAAAACCTGAGCACTTCTATCATAGTCTCTATCTTGTGGAGATGTGAGGGTGAATTAAGGCAAGTATATATCAAAAATTATTTTCAGTTTCAATAACCACCAAGCACACAATATTCATTTGGTCATTCACCAAGTATTCCCTTGAGCACCAGGCATAGTGCTAGGCCCTTAGTCTGAGCAAGACACAAACATATAAGCCATAAGTGTACTAAGTGTTACTAATGTTATGCACCCTTTCGGGGTAAAGACTGTAAGGCAAAAAGAGGGGATTAGTCACTTCTATCCAAATGTGCAATAAAGGTTACATTGAGAGGGACTTCCCTGGCGGTCCAGTGGTTAAGACTCTGGGCTTCCACTGCAGGAGACCCGGGTTTGATCCCTGGTTGGGGAAATAAGATCCTGCGTGCCGTGCAGCACAGCTGAAGAAATAAAAGGTTTAAAACATTGGCTGGTGTCAGACTTCTCTGGTGGCGCAGTGGTTAAGAATCCACCTGCTAAAGCAGGAGACACAGGTTCAATCCCTGGTTTGGGAAGATCCCACATGCAGCAGAGCAAGTACGCCTGTGCGCCACAACTACTAAGCCTGCACTCTAGAATCCACGTGCCACAACTACTGAGTGCACACACCACAACTACTGAAGCCTTCACGCTCTAGGGCCCGCATGCCGCAACTACTGAAGCAAACGTGCCTAGAGCCCGTGCTCTGCAACAAGAGAAGCCAGCAAAATGAGAAGCCCATGCACTGCAATGAAGAGTAGCCCCCGCTCGCAACAACTACAGTAAGCCTGAGTGCAGCACTGAAGACCCAACACAACCATACATAAATACATGAATAAATAAATTAAACTAAATTAAATTCAAGTCATGTTTAAAAAAATATATTGGCTGGGTTCAAAATGAATGCCTCAAGCAGGTCTTCATATCTGAGTAATCATCAAACTCATTTCAAAAGAAAATATTCTCCAAAAAACTTATTGTTAATTAAAAATTTTTTACGTCAAATAAGAACAAACTCAAAACTAGGTACAAATTCCTTATACTTACAGAATTTAGAAAGTATTTTAAAAATGAGAACACTTTTATAAAATGAAGAATAAACCACAAAACAAAAATAATTCTATTTAGCAATATTAATTTAATATGATAGACGGTATCATTTTGCAGAAACTAAATTGATGCTTTGGGGTTTTACGGTGAAAAGAAATAGTTTTCTATCTACTTAATATATAAACTGTATCCATATCCTGTATTTACTTTTCTAATGAGAGAGAATTTACAGCTGCACAAAATATAAACCCAAATAGTAATGACCAAAATAGATAGGCCTATTTTCCCCCTCACTCCGTCCCTCCTGCCACTGAACAGGAAACTTGGAGTTAGTAGTCCATGCTGGAGCAGCAACCAAGATGTCAGAGCCACACCTCTACAATTTTCTTGTTCTTTCTTCCCGGCAGGTCAAAAGACAGCTGTGACAGTTCCAGATTTGGCATCATTGTCTGATGCAGGAAGAAAGGAAGAGGACAAAAGGGTACGTGCCAACTGGGTTGACCCTATTTTAACAGGTTTTCCCAGAATCCCTATTCAGCAACTTTTACTAATGTCTCATTGGCTACACTGTGTCACATAACCACTCTTAGTTGAAATGGAGCTTAGAAAAGAGGGGTTTTAGCTGGTCATTTAGACCCCACCCACCCCAGGGTTGGGTTGTGTCAGTGAGGGAAAAAGGGAATAAGGGTTTTGGGGAAAGTAACATCAGGCTCTGCCAGAAATTCCAAGGCCAAGTTTAAGAAGTGATTTGGAAACACTGTAGACACCTCAATCACATAAAGATCAAGTCAGCTCTGAGGTGTTATGAAAATCTGTATCAAACAGGTATATAACTATGGCTATAATTAAGAGGAGAAAAATTCTTCATTTCATATGGACTATCATAGTTACTGATATGTTAAAGTTCAGAAGCTAAAAAAATCAATCAGTTCCATCATGAGTATGATGTTCTGCATGCACGTACCCCTCTGTGCCAGGTGATATCTCAATTATTCTCTTTTCTCTATTCCAACTGTTGTAAAAACCTTTATTCATTCAGCATTCCATAATAAGCAGTATTTGGTGTGGGTGTGTGTGGGAGGAGAAATGCCTCATACAACCCTAAATGCAAAACAGAGTACCAAATATATAAATGCCTGATTTTAAGCTAGTTATTCAGATAATCCAGAATATTCTTATAGTACTGTTCTTTGGATTATACTCTAAAGGAAAACTCAGCACTTAACAATTAAAGAGAATTCTCACTACCTTAAAACAAGAGTTTGCATATTACCGTCCATATGTCAAATCTGGCCTATCAGTTTTTTTTTTGAAAATAAAATTTTAGTGGAACACAGTCCTGCTCATTCATCTAATATTGTCAATGGCTGCTCTTGTGCAACAAAAACAAAAATGAGTACTAGTGACAGAGACTATATGACATGCAAGGTCTAAAGTATTTATTATCTGGCCCTTTATAGAAAAAGTTTGCGAATATCTATCTTAGAATACATCCATGGTGACCTGAAGGAAGTTTCTGGTACAGCGCCAATGGGTTATGAATTTAGCTTGATACATAAAACCCTTCTATCAAGACTGCATGAAGAAACAAAATGTGGATTTATCAGAAGAGTGAACACACAGAGCACATACCAATAGACATAAATTTTATAAGGAATAAATTCAAAGTACTATGCTTGAGTATAAAAACAGAATTGTTATAAATTCAGAATTGAGGAAATACAAAATAATAGTAGAAAAAGGAAATCAGGGACTTCCCTGGTGGCGCAGTGGTTAAGAATCCGCCTGCCAATGCAGGGGACATGGGTTCAAGTCCTGGTCCAGGAAGATCCCACATGCCGTGGAGCACCTAAGCCCGTGCGCCACAACTACTAAGCCTGCGCTCTAGAGCCCCCGAGCCACAACTACTGAGCCCGCACGCCACAACTACTGAAGCCCATGTGCCCTAGAGCCCGTGTGCCACAACTACTGAGCCCATGTGCTACAACTACTGAAGCCCACATGCCTAAAGCCTGTGCTATGCAACAAGAGAAGCCACTGCAATGAGAAGCCCGTGCACCGCAACAAATAGTAGCCCCCACTCGCTGCAACTAGTGAAAGCCGGTGCATAGCAATGAAGACCAAAAGCAGCCAAAAAAAATAAATAGAAAAAAGAAGAAAAAGAAAAGAAATCAGACCCCGTATATAGAAACGGCTACAATGTTACAGAGATAACCGATTAGAGAAAAGTTGTCGCAAACTGAAGAGAATCTTCCACTTCACTCCCTCTGACCAAATACTGAGATCTTTCTCTTTCAAAAGCATATTATCAGCATTCTTTATAAGTAACACTCAAACAACTCAATTATAAGTGAACATCACAGAATATTAAGCAAAATAACATTTTTATAACATTTTGACATCATCTTGTGACTTAAAGTGCCTAAAAAAAATCTGCTAACCTTGTATGCTTTTAAGAACATAAATTGAAAGACTATAAAAAGCCAATCTAGGAATTGAGGTGTGATAGTCAAACAACTACAGTTTATATGTCTTCACTCTCATTCCTTCCTACTCTAAACCCTAAGTCTGTGGTCTTCTTTCCCATAACATGGTACGTGTTTTTAAAATTTGTGAATTTTAGTTGATGGCATACTTCATATGTCATCTGTTGAATGCACCCGTAAAGATCTAATGCTGTCTGAGGTTGTTGTTTAAAAATACCATATTACTAACAAACAATCCAATCCAAAAAATGGGCGGAAGACCTAAATAGACATTTCTCCAAAGAATACATACAGATGGCCAACAAACACATGAAACGACGCTCAACATCACTAATTACTAGAGAAATGCAAATCAAAACTACAATGAGGTATCACCTCGTACCAGAGAGAATGGCCATCATCAAAAAATCTATAAACAATAAATGCTGGAGAGGGTGTGAAGAAAAGGGAACCCTCTTACATTGTTGGTGGGAATATAAATGGACACAGCCACTATGGAGAACAGTATGGAGGTTCCTTAAAAAGCTAAAAATAGAACTACCATATGACCCAGCAATCCTACTCCTGGGCATATACCCAGAGAAAACCATAATTCAAAAAGATACATGCACCCCAATGTTCATTGCAGCACTACTTACAATAGCCAGGACATGGAAGCAACCTAAATGTCCACCAACAGAGGAATGGATAAAGATGTGTTACATATATAAAATGGAACATTACTCAGCCATAAAAAGCAATGAAATTGCGCCATTTGCAGAGATGTGGATGGACCTAGAGACTATCATACGGAGTGAAGTAAGTCAGAAAGAGAAAAACAAATATCGTATAATATCGCTTTTATATGGAATCTAGATAAATGATACAGATGAACTTATTTGCAAAGCAAAAATAGAGACACAGATGTAGAGAACAAATGTATGGATACCAAAGGGGGATGGGTGGGTGAGATGAATTGGGAGATTGGGATTGACATACATACACTGCTATGTATAAAACAGATAACTAGGGCTTCCCTGGTGGTGCAGTGGTTGAGAATCTGCCTGCCAATGAGGGGACACAGGTTCGAGCCCTGATCTGGGAAGATCCCACATGCCGCGGAGCAGCTGGGCCCGTGAGCCACAATTACTGAGCCTGCGCGTCTGGAGCCTGTGCTCCGCAACAAGAGAGGCTGTGATAGTGAGAGGCCCGTGCAGTGCGATGAAGAGTAGACCCTGCTTGCCACAACTAGAGAAAGCCCTGTGCTGGGTTAAACATAAATGTTGTCAGAAACAGAGTTACAGATGTAGAAAATAAACTTACGGTTATCAGCAGGTAAAGGGGGGAGGGATAAATTGGAAGACTGGGATTGATATATACACACTGCTATATATACAATAGATAACTAATAAAAACCTAGTGTACAGCACAGGGAACTCTATTCAATACTCTGTAATGGCCTATATGGGAAAAGGATCTAAAAAAGAGTGGATATATGTTTATGTATAGCTGATTCCCCTTGCTGTACACCTGAAACTAACACAACATTGTAAATCAACTATACTTCAATAAAAGTTTTTTTAAAAAAGAAAGAAAATTGTCGGCTGAATCCTCAGAGAAGTAGTGGTGATCATGTGCGTAGATCGATTCTCTGCTGAGTTCAGCTCTGGGGCAAGAGACAGACCAGGCTCAAAGCAAAGGTGAAGTGAATGGAAAGCATATATACAATATAATCTAGAAGGGTAGGAAAGGTACCATAAAGAATATGTCTTGACCACAGATGCCACAATTTCAATTTCTTGAACTTTACCAGAAAGCAACAACTCCTTGAAACCAAAATGTTCGATATATAAATCAACAAGAGAAAGAGAAATTCACCTTCTCAAGTATAGTAAACCAACACGTATTAAAGGATTTGGCAAGAGATCTCACCCAGTGGAGTGTAAGGTTAGAGACCAAGGATGTAGGAATTCCTCCACTGACTGAATGGACTTAAGCAAGACCAAATGCAGAGGGTTTTCTCCACCTTCCCCTTCCCCTTAAGTATTATAGTCTTTTGTGTGCGGTGTGGTGATAACGAGCAAAAGTTCTACTCTAGGGACTGGTGATTAGTTGTTTTTCTAAACTTATTGGAGGGACATTTAGGACTACAATTATCTGTGAGACTGCTGAATCAGTTGTTTCCAAACCAAACAAAAATCGACTACAGAATATTGCCTTTGAATTAGTAAATGGAAACACAATAATTGCCCTGGGAGCCCAGCTGTACTGAAGACTGGAATCCAGTTACACTCAATAATGGAGAACCTCTCCATCTAAGGATGAGCAGCATGAACACTGAAGGGCAGGGAGGGCAGGGGATAGTCCAAGAGATGCACAGTGTCAGGGGATTTGCTCTAATGGGGGTCACTGTGAAATAAGTTATTATTGCAAAAAAAAAAGAAAAAAAGAAAGAAAATTGTCAATATATTAAAAAAAAAAAAACCACATTACTTTTCTTTTTTCCAGCTTTTTGAGGTATGGTTTATAAGTAAAAATTACACATTTAAGATATATAATATGATATTTTGATATACGTATAACATTATCACAATCAAGTTAATTAACATATCCATCACTTCCCACAGTTGCCATTTTTTGTGTGTATGTGGTGAGAACACTTGAGATCTACTCTCTTAGCAAATTTCAAGTATATATTAACTACAGTCACCATGGTGTATATTAGGTATCCAGAACCTATTCATCTTTTAACTGAAAGTTTGTACCCTTTGACCAATATCTCCCCTCTCCCCCCACTCCCTAGCCCTTGGTAACCACCATTCTATTCTCTTTTACTATGAGTTTGACTTTTGCATTTTTTAGATTCCACATATGAAACATGCAGTATTTGTCTTTTTGTGTCTAGCTTATTTTACTTAGCATAATGTCCTTCATGTCTGTCTATGTTGTCATAAGTGGCAAGACTAATTGCCTTTTTAAAGCTGAATTATATTCCATTATATACAGAAATAATATTTTCTTTACCCATTCATCCATCAATGGATGGCTATCTTATCTTGGTTAGTGTGAATAATGCAGCAATAAAGATGGGAGTGCAAATATCTCTTCCAGATAGTGATTTCATTTCCTTTGGATATATACCCAGAAGTGGATAGCTGGATCATATGGTAGTTCTACTTTTAATTTTTTGAGAAACCTCCATACTATTTCCCATAATGGGTGTATCAATTTACACTGCCACTAATAGCGCACAAGTGTCCCCTTTTCTCCACATCCTTACCAACACTTGTTATCTTTTGACATTTTGATAATAGCAGTCCTAAAAGGTGTGAGATGTTATCTCATTGTGATTTTTATTTGTATTTCCCTGAAGATTAGTGAAGTTGAGCACCTTTTCATATACCTGGCTACGTGTATGTCTTCTTTGGAAAAATGTCTGTTAAAGTCCTTTGCCCATTGTTTGATCATGTTATTTCTTTTTTGCTATTGAGTTGTTTGTGTTCCTTATATATTTTGGATATTAACCCCTTAGTGGATATATGGTTTGCAAATATTTTCTTCCATTTCATAGTTTGCCTTTTCATTTTGATGATGGTTTCCTTTGCTGTGCAAAACTTTTTCGTTTGATGTAGTTCCACTTATTTATTTTTGCTTTTGTTGTTAAATCCAAAAAAAATCATTGCCTTGACCAATGTCCAGCAGCTTATCCCCTATGTTTTCTTCTAGGAGTGTTAGTTTCAGATCTCTCTTATGATTAAGTCTTTAATTCATTTTCAGTTGATTTTTGTATATGGTGTAAGTTAAGGATCCAATTTCATTCTTTTGCATGTGGACATACAGTTTTCCCAACATCACTTACTGAAGAGACTATCTTTTCCCCACTGTATATTCCTGGCACCTCTGTTGAAGATTAGCTGATTAGTTGAATGCATATGCATGGCTTTATTTCTGGACTCTCTATTCTGTTCCATTGGTCTATATGTATGTTTTTATGCCAGCATCGTACTTTAATTATTATACCTTTGTAATACATAACTGACCCTTAAACAACACGGGTTCGAAATGCACAGGTCCACTTACACATGGGTTTTTTTCAATAGTAAATACTCCAGTACTACACAATTCCAGGTTGGCTGAATCCGCAGATGTGGAGGAACAGTGGATGTGGAGGGCAAACTATGAGTTACAAGCATTTTCGACCATGTGCCCTAACCCCTGCATTGTTCAAGGGTCAACTGTAATATGAAATCAGTAAGTGTGATTCCTCCAGCTTTGTTCTTCTTAAGATTATTTTGGCTATTCAAGTTCTTTTGTGGTTCCATATGAATTTTAGGATTGTTTTTTCTATTCCTGTGAAAAATGCCATTGGAATATTGATACAGATTTCATTTAATCAGTAGATTGCTTTCAGTAGTATGGGCATTTTAACAATTTTTCCAATCCATGAACACAGGATATATTTCCACTTATTTGTGTCTTCTTTAGTTTCTTTCAACAATATTTTATAGTTTTCAGTGTATAGATCTTTCACCTCCTTGTTTAAATTTATTCCTAAATATTTTATACTTTTTGATGCTATTGTAAATGGGATTTTATCTTTCTGAAAGTTTGTTGGCAGTGTATAGAAACACAATGGCATTTTGTACACTGATTTTGTATCCTACAACTTTACCAACTTTGTTTCCTTGTTTTAACAATTTTACGGTGTAGTCTCTAGAGTTTTTTATACATAAGATCATGTCATCTACATTTCATGTCACCTACGTGTCAGAGCATTTTACTTCTTCCTTTTGGATTTGGGTGCCCCTTCCTGCCTTCCTTTTTTTTTTTTTTTTTTTTTTTCTGTCTAACTGCTCTGGCTAGGACTTCCAGTACTATGTTGAGTAGAAGCGGCAAGAGTAAAAACACTACATTTCTGACCTATATGCATATATGCATAAATATTTATAGCTCTCTAGAGGGTGTAGAAAAAAATGATTCCAGTGATTACTTCTGAGAAGAAGAAATGGGGGCTTGGGAGGCTCAGAGAGCAGGTAAAAGAGAGAGGAAAAACTTTACACTGTATATTATTTTGTGCCTTTTTAGTGTTGTTCCATGTCCATGTATTACCATATTACCATTAAAGTAATAAATAAAAAATTTTTAAACCCTTATCTTTTCCAGAATCATCTTCAAAACTAGGCATAGGCCCTTCTCAAGTCAAAGAGGTTTCCTCTGGAAATGAAACAACCAACCAATGCAATTGTAACAAGCAGAAGACTCAGTAAGTACACCCAATACCTTAGCTTGTTTTCACCACTTTAGAGGAAATACTGTAATTGGTAGGTCAGGTCCAAGAAAGTCAGTCATTTTAGGTAAAAGAAAAAAAAAAATCAAAGAAGAAATGATCAGTAAAAGACATGACAACTTAAGAGATTATTTTCTTTTTAAAAAGAAGAGAAGGGGTTTCCCTGGTGGCGTAGTGGTTAAGCATCTGCCTGCCAACGCAGGGGACAAGGGTTCGAGCCCTGGTCCGGGAGGATCCCACATGACATGGAGCAACTAAGCCCATGTGCCACAACTACCAAGCCTGCACTCTAGAGCCCAGGAGCCACAACTATTGGGCCCACGTGCCACAACTACTGAAGCCCACACGCCTAGAGCCCATGCTCTGCAAAAAGAGAAGCCACCGCAATAAGAAGCCCACGCACCGCAGCGAAGAGTAGCCCCCGCTCACCGCAACTAGAGAAAGCCCGCTTGCAGCAACGAAGACCCAATGCAGCCAAAAATAAATAAATAAATAAATAAATAAATAAATAAATAAGAATTAATTAATTTTTAAAAAAGAAGAAGAATACAGGTAAAAGGATGCAATGAAATATATAGCACAGAATTTGATGCCCTTAACAGCAGAAAACAAGAATCAGAAACCAAGAGATGAAATTAAGAATAAGCATATAAAATGTGGAGGGCAAAAGGCCGTGATGCTTAATGGTGCAGCTCTCAAAAGATACCAAGAGTATTTATGTGCAAGATATGAAAAAATAGCTACTTCTGCTACATGGGAAAACATTGACCCTAAGTATAAATGTCTTCTCTCTCTCTCTCGTTTTTTTTTGTGGGAGGGCAGATACCGTTAAATGGTAACTTCAGTATCACTTTTCATCTAGGGCTGTAAAGCTACAGAATATCATACTGAAAGTATAGCAACCAGCACATTGCAAGAGTGGAGAACAAACATATGGACACCAAGGGGGTAAAGCCGTGGGGGGGTGGGGTGGTGGTGTGATGAATTGGGAGATTGGGATTGACATGTATACACTGATGTGTATAAAATTGATGACTAATAAGAACCTACTGTATAAAAAAAAAATAGAGAAAACCTATTTATTAGGTTTATAGACATGTGTGCAATTAAAAAAAAAAAACAACACTACTGTTACCTTGAGGAAAAAAAAAAGACTACATATACATTTTCCTGAAAGCACAGCTTTAGTCACATCCAAGTTTTGGTATGTAATATTTTTATTATCATTCAGTTCAAATTATTTTCTAACTCCAATTGTGATTTGTTTTTTGGGGGGTTACTTAGAAGTAGTGTTTTTCATAACTTCTAGTTACTTTTTTGTTACTGATTTGTAGCTTAACTACAAGTCAAGAAACACACTTTGTATAATTTTAATACTTTGAAATTTATTAAAATTTCCTGGGGCTTTCCTGGTGGTGCAGTGGTTGAGAATCTGCCTGCCAATGCAGGGGACACGGGTTCGAGCCCTGGTTTGGGAAGATCCCACATGCTGCGGAGTAACTAGGCCCGTGAGCCACAATTACTGAGCCTGCGCGTCTGGATCCTGTGCTCCGCAACAAGAGAGGCCGCGATGGTGAGAGGCCTGCGTGCTGCGATGAAGAGTGGCCCCCGCTTGCCACAACCAGAGAAAGCCCTAGCACAGAAACGAAGACCCAACACAGCCAAAAATAAATAAATAAAAATTAATTAATAAAAAAAAAATTTGCCTTATAGCACAATGTGGTCAGTTTTAAAAATGTTCCAGGTGTGCTTGAAAATAATTTGTAATTTAAAGTTTTGGACTATAGTGACTATAAATCTGCTTGTTGAATCAAATTTGCTGCTCACGTTATTTAAGTTTTTTATATCCTTACTAATTTTTTTTTGGGGGGGGGGTCTACCGGTTCTGAAAGAGGTATCGTCTGTCAGTGAATGAGAGCAGTATGTTAAATCTCCTATTATGATAGTGAATTTGTCTATTTTTTTCCTTGTAGCTCTGTTGCTCTGTATAATTTGAAGTTAAGTGCAAACATATTAAAACTTCCTGGTAAATTGTACTTGTTGGGGAAAAAGAAAAAAGTTGCAACATAAGCACATTATTTACAGATATGGTGTAAACAACCAAAGACTGAAAGAATTGAAACTGACAGCACTGGGGAATTGCAAACTGTGGAGAGGAAGGCTGGGGGATACCAGGATATGGCTATTTTTATAAGGAGCCTTATAGAGCTACTGATTCTTTAAACTATGCACACAGAAAACTTTGATAGAACTCAAAATTAAATCAAGATCTTTCCAGTGGGTAAAAACAAACAAGTTACAATGCAATTATCCAGAAAGATTCATTTCTTGATCAAAAGAACCATGGTTCCTTAATGACATGAATATCACCAGAACTATGCTTTTTCACTATGTTGAATTCAAGTAACCTGCTTTAAGGACACTAATGAACAATTATTCCAGAGCTCAATTTAATTCAGTGCAACAAATATTTATTGAGCTCCAAAAAGTGATAAGCTCTGAATATAAAAAGACAAAGATGTCCCAAGATGGAAAGGTCTAGAGCTTATAGTCCAAATTAAAATGTGTGAACATTTATTCAAATAAATGAGGGGCTGTCATATAAAATAGGAAGTGATCTTATTCTAGAAGGCATACACAGAACCAGGGGGAAGAAGCTACAGATAGAAAATTTTCAGCTCAATACTATTTTTCCCATTATAAGAATAAACTAATTTCACGACTTACTATAGAGCTATAATGATCAAAACAATGTGGTATTTGCATAGCGATATATATGAATATATATATGAATCAACAGAACACAACGGAGTCGAGAAATAAACCCACACATACACAGTGAATTGATTTTCAACAAAGGTATCGTGGGGAAAGAACATTTGTCTTTTCAACAAATGGTGCTAGAGTAATTGTACATGCGTATGCAAAAGCAAAACCAAACCCTCAACCTATATCTCACACTATATAAAAAATGAAGTTGAAATGAATTATAGAACTATATGTAAGAGCTAAAAGTATTAAATTTGTGGAAGAAAACATAGGAAAAAATATTTTTGTAACCTTGGATTGGGCTTTTTCTTAGATTAGACAAAAAAAAGCACAAAGTACTGAAAAATTGATAGATTGGACTTCATCAAAATTAATATCTGTTCTTCAAAAGACAAAGCTAATGTCTGAAACATTTACATGAAATTTCTAAAAATCTTATATTTGTATTTGTATGGAAATATGTATGGAAATATGTTAATATAAATGTTTCAGACATTATATGAAATTTCTAAAAATCTTAAAAAAAAAAAAAAAAAAAGACAAAGCTAAGACAAGCCACAGGCTAGGAGAATATGTAATAGCTAACAAAAGACTTGTATCCAGAATATATAAGTAACACTTACAATTCAATAAGAAGAAGATAATCCAATTTTTAAATGGGCAAACGATTTGAAAAGACACTTCATCAACAAATATATACAGATGGCCAGTAAGCACACAAAAATGTGCTCAACATCATTAGTCATCTGAAAACTGCAAACTAAAACCACAATAAGATATCATTACACACCTACTAAAACGGCTAAAATTAAAAAGATGTATAATGCCAAATGTTGGCAAGGATGCAGAGTGACTGGAACTGTCATGTATTTGCTGCTGGCAATGGAAAATATACATCCACTTTAAAAACAGTGCATTAGTCTCTTATAAAGTCAAACCCATATTTACCATATGTCCCAGCAATCCCACTCCTAAGTATTTATACAAAAAATAAAAACATACCCCACTCAAACACCAGCATGTGAATGTTTAGGGTAGCTTTAGCCATAATCATGAAAAACTGTAAACAATCCAAAATGTCCATCAACAGGTAAATGGGTAAACAAATTTTGGTATATACCCAATCAATGGAACATTACTCACCAAAAAAAATAAAATAAAAACAAAACAGGAAAGAAACATTCAACAAATGAATCAATCTCAAAAGTATTATGTTAGTGAAAGAAGCCAGACATAAAATGCTACATACTGGATGATTCCATTTATATGGAAATCTAGAAAACACAAAACTATAGGGACAGAAATCAGGTCAGTTGTTGCCAGGACTTAGAGGTTGAGGGAGGGGATTGATGACAAAGCAGTGCAAGGGAACTTCCTACAGTGATGGAAGTCTTCTCCATCTTAATTTTGGTGGTGATTACACAATTGCATAAATTTGTCTTAACACATGTAACTGTACACTTTAAAATTAAGGGTGAATTTTATTATATGTAAATTATACTTCAATTAACCTATCTTTTAAAAGTATTGCAATAGATAAACCAATACTGTACTAGAGATAAAGATGTCAGTGTGATTCAAATTATTGAGATTATTTATAAAGCTAAAAAAAGTCCCCAATGTTCACTGCAGCACTATTTACAATGGCCAGGACATGGAAACAACATAAATGTCTATCGATAGATGAACGGATAAAGAAGATGTGGTACATATATATATAATGGAATATTACTCAGCCATAAAAAGAAATGAAATTGGGTCATTTGTAGAGATGTGGATGGACCTACAGTCTGTCATACAGAGTGAAGTAAGTCAGAAAGAGAAAAACAAATATCGTATATTAATGCATATATGTGGAGTCTAGAAAAATGGTACAGATGCACCTATTTGCAGGGCAGGAATAGAAAGGCAGACGTAGAGAATGGACATGTGGACACAGGGTGGGATGAATTGAGAGATTAGGCTTGACATAAATACACTACCATGTATAAAATATATAGCTAGAGGAACCTGCTATAGCACAGGGAGCTCAGCTCAGTGCTCTGTGATGACCTAGATGGGTGCAATGTATGGACACCAAGGGGGGAAAGTGGCGGGGGCGGTGGTGGGATGAATTGGGAGACTGGGATTGACATATATAGACTAATATGTATAAAATAGATAACTAATAAAAATAAACAACATTCACTCAAATATATGAGACATTATATGAAAATGGAGATCTTTAGTGCTCTCGACAAGTTGTAAAATTGATACTGCTTTTTTTCTTCTAAAATTTTAAGTCCAGATAAGCCATCAACTTAAAACCTAAGTCTAAAAACTACAGTAAAAGGAGACTGTGTCAGAAAGATTTTTCTGACAATACTAACGTAGACCTACAGTTTGGTACACTTCGTAGTTTTAAGGGGTAAAGGTAGCTGACAAGCTGGACTGGTAACATTTATGGATGCCAGCCATTTTCACAGGTGGTAGCACTGGGCACTGAGTAGATCTTAACCTTTAAACCAACTTATCCCTCCATCCCTTCCCCTCTTCCAGGCTCCAGTTAGCCCAAAGAGGAACGTCTGAAAAGTAGGAAAGTCTTACCAGAAACGCCTTACCCAAGCCAGAAAGGAGCAAATAGAAAAGTGGAAAGTTGGAATTGAAGGACTATACCTTCAATAATAGGGCAATTTCCTATTCTAGAGACTGGCAAGAATGTTCTACGTCACTGTTTCCAGTGTACCGGGGGAGACACTCTCTGATTCCAAACAGCCCATAGTTATTTGGCATTAGGAGTTTGTGCCTCTGGAAAATAAGTCTACACTAGATTGACGTGCTAATTTCACCCCTGTTTCAAGGAGAAATTCTTGGATGAAACAGGAGATTTTGCATATTTTACAGTTGGGGAGATCTTATCAAGTGCCAGGGTTGGTGGCCCAACCCGTATACCCTGGGCTGGAATTCTGGCAGGTCTAGGTAAACTGAGGCAGATCACAGGGTATTCTATGTGGATAAAGAGGAATGAATCCCCTAAGATAGAAATCAGAGTTAAATGAGCTGTTGATCAAAGATGGGACACCCTGACTTTCTCCTTTCAGAAAGCACCCAAGATAGGCTCACCCTGTGGTGGAAGTTTAAAATTCTGACTCCAGTTAAAAACTCTGGATGGGGAATTCCCTGGTGGTCCAGTGTTTAGGACTCTGCGCTTCCACTGGAGGGGGGCCGGGTTCGATCCCTGGTCGGAGAACTAAGATCCCTCAATCCCTGCAGCAACCCACGTCCCCCCATCAAAAAAAAACTCTAGATGAATCTGGCAAGTAAAGACATTTTTGGGTGGAAAATTGACACAAGGCAACCTCAGTCATGGTTGACCATAAGGAAGCATCTGTTAGTGCCCCAAACATTGACAAACGGATATGAGTCCTCTGGCAAGGGGAACAAAGTCCAATAGCTGCCCCCAAAAATGAAATAAGAAGGTTATGAGTAACAAAGAGAAGAGGTAAATTAGAATAGAAGTAGAATTAGAGAGCAAATCCAGAATTGGATGGCATGTCCTAAAATACTGGCTTGTGGGCAAATGGAGAGGTACTTTAGGAGCTAACTAAGTGCAATGGTACATCTTAAACATAGGGCCAGAAGTGAGTATTTCAGGGGATGGGGTTTGCTTTACAGCTCAGGTAACAGAATCAAAGCCTGTTATTCTTTACCTTCTGATTATTATCCCCCAGGCTACTGGGAAACCTGAAGAGACATAGGTTAATTTATACATACCCAGAGTTTTACTATCACCAATCCTGTTTTGCCATTTAATAAACTCCACAAACATAATGTTCATAAGGAAGCCAAAGGTAAATGAGTATATAATGTAGGAATCTACTTATATAATGTCCAGAAACAAAACGAAACAAAAACTATATAGAATGGTGTTCAAAGTTAAGACTGTGGTTGGAGGAGGAGGGGCCCGTGACTGGAGACAGCACACCCTGGGCTTCCTGGAGTCAGGCAACATAGAATCCTTGACCTGGATGCTGGTTACACAGGAGTGTTCTCCTCGTGAAAACTTAAGATGAGGGCACTTTCTATATGTATGATATACTTTAGTAAAATGTTTACTTTAAAAACATCAGTAAGAAACTTCTTATAAGGATCTTTTTTTAAACTTTAGAATTATTTTTTTAATACAAAACAAAAACATCCTAATATGTCTATTTTATAAATTGTGAGTCTCATAAAGAACATTTTATTATTTCAAAATGTAAGGGAGGACTTCCCTGGTGGCGCAGTGGTTAAGAATCCACCTGCCAATGCAGGGGACTCAGGTTCCATCCCTGGTCTGGGAAGAGCCCACATGCCGCGGAGCAACTAAGCCCGTGCACCACAACTACTGAGCCTGTGCTCTAGAGCCCGCGAGCCACAACTACTGAAGCCTGTGCGCTCTAGGGCCCGTGTGCTGCAACTACTGAAACCCACGCCCCTAGAGCCCATGCTCCACAACAAGAGAAGCCACCGCAATGAGAAGCCCACACAACGCAACGAAGAGTAGCCCCCGCTCGCTGCAACTAGAGAAAAGCCCACAGGCAGCAACGAAGACCCAACGCAGCCAAAAAAGAAAAAAAAGAAAAGAAAAGGAAAAAGATGTACGGCAACAATACTTTTACAACCATTAATTTATTTAATCAAAGTGCTCATGAGCATAGTTTTTATGTTTAAAAAGCACACAGTACAGAAGAACTTATGATGAAGAGCAACTGTCCCCACTTTCATCCCTCCTCACCCCCCAGTTCCAATACCATTCCCAAAAGGCAACCCTGATAATTTTAAGTACTAATATACTTATCTTGCAATCTCATTATTCATCAACTCCAGATATTATCTGTTAACTTCTGTGGAAACAGAAAATCATAAATTCATACTCTTTAACTCTAGCTTGACTAGAAAAGTATCTCTGAGGTCTGAGTACCAGGCTCTAGTTAATAATTCTTAATGAAGAACTTTAAAAAACAGGATACTGACTTTTGAAAGCTCCCCAAGGGATTCCAATGCATTGTCAAGGTTGATAAAGGCTGAGGCCATTAGAGAAGAAAAGGTTGGAATATATTTACATTCCTATTACTATTAAATTTACAAAAAAAATAATTATTTTATACCTTGCACTCAAAAAGTTGAGTTTCTGCCCAAGTTGTTTGCTAAGAAAGACAAATGACTTCACTGACATACTGAAAGTTTTGTTTGTAAGGACTATTAACACTATTTACACGTAACCTTCTGTCTAAAATGTTTGTCAGAGGAAATGGCATTTGTTAAAATGTCTTTTATAGAAAACTGTATCTATTCATATAAAAAAATGTACTCTATGTTTGCCATAGGAAGTTGATTTTAACATCCAGATAATAATGTATTCATAATGACCTCACTGATCTAGCTCTAATTAATTCAAACTATTTATAAAAAGACAGTACAGATCCTTAAAAAATTAGGAACGTGACTAAAGGGACATTTCCTCTTTGCAAGTGAAATAAAATGACTAACAGACTAACTTGGAAACAGAATGCAGAACCCTGATTCATCACCAAAGATTTGGCTTTCCACTAAGGAAAATCTGGCTCACTTCCACCACCCTCCAACCTCACCTTCTCCTTCTTTGTCCAATGATAATAGTTATAAGAAGGATTCTACTCCTTATCACATTTGTAACTTCAGAAAATAAACTGTGGCTTCTAGTTCTAGTTCCATGAACTTTAGACCACTGGTTCTCAAATTTGATTACACTCTGGAATCACCTGGCAAACTTAAGACAACAAACAAACAAACTGATGCCTAGTGATTTGGGTTTAATTGGTATGATGCAGTTTGATGCAGCTTGGGAATCAAGATTTTGAAAGCTTCTGTGGTGATTTTAATATGCAACAAAATTTGAGAACTACTGTATAAAATGAAGGTTTTAGAAGTAACAGTCGAGCCTGTCCTTCCCAACTTGTGTCACATCTAATTTTTTTTTTTTTTAACATTTCTTAGGTTGATAAAATTTAGGTTCTATTCTATGACTGTAACTATGACTTTCATGCTTTGGCTATAAAGCCAATTCTTTCTTTAAAAAATGAAAAACAATACACAACATGTCCCATATCAGGGTTTATATGAACACTGCTTAGAGCAGAAACAAGCAGTATGTCCAGTACATTTCCTTCTCTTCCATGCTACCTCAAGGTCAGAAGAAATCTCTTTTCTTCTATTAATTTCTCAGAATCATATTACTTTGAGTCTACCTACTATCTGGACACTAACTTTCTTATCTAGTTATTTTTGTTTTTTTCTGAACTTTCCGACCATCTTTCTTGTCTTTATTGAGATAAGAAACATACTATTTTACCACAGTCCCAATATTATCCTGCCTCTTATTGATTCTAATTTATCATTTTTTCCCCCCAGTCTTCTTGGACACAACTGAATTCCTACTTTAATATAACCTAATTGTTTTTCTTGACTGCTGAACAAATGTCATCTGGAGATTGTAATCATTGGATTTTGGGGTCAGTTTCACTGGTTGTTGTATCCTCTCTTGGTTTTCATCCTTGTTTTGATAAACAAAATCCTCAGCTATTTCAGAGATAAACGTCATTTATCTCTTCATTTATCTTCACACGTTTGCACGTGTGAAAATGACTTTATTTTGATCTCACATTTTAGATAGTTTGCTTGGGTATAGAATTCTAGGTTAAAATTCATTTTTCTTCAAAACTTTGATAAAATTGTCCCACTGTCTTGCCTTCTAGCATCCATATGTGCTAATTTGTAGACTTCCGTTTCTTTTCTCTATAAGCTTTTTGGGATCGTTTTTATAACCCTGATATTTTGAAATTTCCCAAGAATGTGTTTCCTTCATTCTCCTTGGTACGCAGGGAGACTTGTTACTCTGGAAATGCATGCCTTTCTTCACCTTTCACTATAAACATTCTATATATTGCAAGCTTATGTGCTAGGCACTGTTTTAGGTTCTAGGATGGTAGTAATAAAAAAAAAAAAAGTCTGCCCTCATGGGGCTAAAATTTTACTGAGGGAAACAGACAGTAAACAAAATTAATTAAGTGTATAGTACATTAAATAGTGATAAGTGCTAAGGTTAAAAAAGAAAGCAAGAAAGTAGAATAAGAAATAATGTGGAAGAAGGCATGGAAATTTGGACAGGGTGGCCAAGGAAGGCCTTGCGCAAAAGTGAATTCTGGATAAAGACCTAAAGCAAGTAAGGAAGCTAGGGCATGAGGACAAGTGTGGTAAGGAAAGGCCATTCCAGGCACAGGGGAAATGAATAAGAAGGATCTGAGACAGATGCATGTCTGCAGCTCTAGGGAAGCCAAGTGAGCTGAGGGAGGGAGGTTAGGAGGTTATGAGGTTAGAAAGGTAAGGAGGAGGAAGATTCTGTAGGATGTAGTGAGTCTTGGTAAGGACTTTGGTTTTTTACTCTGAGTGCGATGATAAACGCTTCACTAGGAGAATCTGAGAACAGAAGTGAGAGGATCCCACTAATGTTAAACAGGATCATTCTGATGCTCTATTGAGAACATATTATAGGAGGAAAAGACCATTAGAAAAAAACAGTTGGAAGCCTACTTAATAATCTCAGGTAGAGATGATGGTGGCCTGAAAGTGGTGGTAGCAGTAAGGATGATGAGAAGAGGATCACATTCTGTGACTATTGTGAAGGTAAAATTGACAGGATATTCTGACGAGGTGGACCTACAGTATGAAAGAAAGGAGTCAAGAATCGACCTAAAGTTATTGGCCTGAGGAGAGAGAAGAATAAAGACATCAATAACTGACATAGGGTAGACTGAGAGAGAAGCCAGTTTCTGGCAACACATATCAGGAGTTTGGTTTCAGCCTTATTAAGTTTGGGATGCCTATTAAACACCTAAGTAGGATGTCATACAGACAGGTAGATACACAGGTCAGGAGAGTAGGGAAGAAGTCTGGTCGGGAGTTACAAATTTGGGAGCCACCAGCATATAGGTTAATATTTAAAATGTGGAGACTTGATGAAATCTCCTAGGGAAGGCATTAAAAAAGAGAGAGAGAAAGAGTCCAAGAACTATGTTCTAGGACACTATCATTCAGAAGAAGGAATAATGAGTAAGAACCCTCAGGAGACACGAAGAAGGAGCAGCCAAGGAAGTAATATCCAATTATGGTGATGTGAAAAGGTCAGTGATTCCTCTCCACAAAAATCAATAATTAAACTGGAAAGAATTTAAAAAAACAACCATTTCAGGGCTGCAGTTTGATGCAGAAAACAAATTGAGAACATTTATGCTTAAAATCATACTAAAGCTTCAGGTAAGAACAGCAGAAGACTGTGGCCTATTTGCCTGAGGCTGGTCCCATCTGCACTACCCTCCACTCTCCCAAATTCTGTTGGCAAGAACAGTAGTTTCTTTGTTTTAAATTTTTAACTTGGTAAAATATATATAGCATCAAATTTATCAACCTAAGTGTGCCAGTTTAAGTGTACAATGTTAAGTATATTCTTATCGCTGTGCAACCAATCTCTAGAACTCTTCAATTTGCAAAACTGACACTCTATACCCATTAAACAAAAACTCTTCATTCCCCGTCTCTGGCAACCACAATTTTATGTTCTGTCTCTATGAGTCTGACTACTCTAAGGACAGCAGTTTTACCGTGAGAGGCTGGCAGTGAAAACCAGAGGGGTTGAACTCATAGAGGTGGAGGACAAAAAACCCCATGCCCTTTAAAAGTGGTGGACTTACCTAGTGATTAAACTTTGAAAAGCAACGGAGGGGGATATAAAATAACATATCAGAAAAGCATTTTAAGTGTTCATTGTATAGCAAATATATCGGGGGCTTCCCTGGTGGCGCAGTGGTTGAGAATCTGCCTGCTAATGCAGGGGACACGGGTTCGAGCCCTGGTCTGGGAAGATCCCACATGCCGTGGAGCAACTGGGCCCGTGAGCCACAACTGCTGAGCCTGCGCGTCTGGAGCCTGTGCTCCGCAACAAGAGAGGCCGCGATAGTGAGAGGCCCGCGCACCGCGATGAAGAGTGGCCTCCAGTTGCCGCAGCTAGAGGAAGCCCTCGCAAAGAAACGAAGACCTAACACAGCCCAAAAAATAAATAAATAAATAAATAATAATTAAAGGCGCTAATAATTAAAAAAAAAAAAAAAGAAACGAGGGACCCCTGGCCGGTTTACCTTTAAAAAAACAAACAAACCAAAAAAATTTAGATGATCTTTAAAAAAAAAACCAAAAAACAAAAATATCGGAATTAGCATTACATGCCAGCCTTGTTAATACTTAAGTAAGAACATACTGGTATTCTGCCTTGAAAGTATATTACCCTATTAATAAAACATACAGATGGAAAAAAAAAAAGAGTAGTAGACTTAGATGGAAATGGACAGAGAAAATCTGCTCTACTCATCCAAGGTTGTGGTCCCAGCTGGGACAAGCAGCAGACAAACCAAAAATTTAATGGGGAATCCTAGAAATGAGAGAGTCATAAAAGGACTGAGGTGAGCTCTCCACTCAGTCCCTGGCTGATGAGGAAACTACAGACACATGCACAGGAGAGACGTGAGAGAGCCTGGTGGAAAGTGAAAACTAAAGAAGGCTTGAGAACTGACTGCAGTTTAGAATGAGTACCTCAACCCATATACCAACTGATAGGCAGAACGTGCAAGCCTTAAGGTTCAAGGTGTTTAAGCATAATCTCCACCCAAATCATTGGCTGATGACTAGACTATACACACATAGAGACAACACCTAGGAATCTAGGTTAAAAAAATAAAAATAGGACTTCCCTGGTGGCGCAGTGGTTGAGAATCTGCCTGCCAATGCAGGGGACACGGGTTCAAGCCCTGGTCTGGGAAGATCCCACATGCCGTGGAGCAACTAGGCCCGTGAGCCACAATTACTGAGTCTGCGCGTCTGGAGCCTGTGCTCCGCAACAAGAGAGGTTGCGATAGCGAGAGGCCCGCGCACCGCGATTAAGAGTGGCCCCCACTTGCCGCACCTAGAGAAAGCCCTCGCACAGAAACGAAGACTCAAAGCAACCAAAAAAAATAAAAATAAATAAATAAATAAAACTATTCCCTAAAAAAAAAAAATAAATAATAAATAAAGTATAGGGAGGATGTGCACAGATTATATACAAATACTATGCCATTTAAAAAAATAAAATAAAATAAAAAAATAAAATCATTGAGCAGAAACATTGGGCGGTACACTATGGGGAACAAATATAAAACAGAATCCAAATCAGCTATATTATCTAAAAGGTACAGTTTTCAACCAAAAATTACTAGGCATCCAAATAAACAGGGGGAAAGAACTAGTTAATAAAAATTGAGCAGGCCCAAATTTAGCAGACAAAGTAAGTGAAGCTATTATAAATATGTTCAAAGAATTAAAGGAAAATATGATGGCTATTGTTCAAGTAAGAAATCTTAATAAAAATTATAAACAATAACCAAACGGAAAATCTGGAATGGAAAAGTACAATAACTAAAGTAAAAAATTCCTCAAGGGGCTTGCGGCAGGCAGAATTCTAAGATGGTTCCCAAGACGTACCCCTCACCCTCATGTACATATCCTGCATAAACACAGAGGAGTGATCAAAGGGTTCATAAATGATAGCAATGAGAAGGGATTATGGCATTAGCTTCAAAAGATGGAGTTGGTGCACTGATGAAGGACTAATGAGTTGTAAGTCTCAACTGGAAGCTAGAAGAATGCTAATACAACCTGCTGGCCATGAGGTACTTTGGATGTGGACAAGAGAGCTTACAAAAAAAGAGCCTAGATGGAAAACTTCATAAAGTGTGTGTGCTGGGGGTGAGGAGCACCAACACTTTATGTAAAATGTTTGCATATATGTAAACATGCACACGAAAAATAGCTAACTGTGGCGGACTGTACTGCCTAAAAATGACTGCATCAGTACTTCCCGTTACACACATGTTCTTCTTTTTTTTTTTTTTAGATTTTCAATCCTTTTTAAAAAATATTTATTTATTTATTTTTAGCTGTGTTGGGTCTTCGTTTCTGTGCGAGGGCTTTCTCTAGTTGCGGCGAGCGGGGGCCACCCTTCATTGCGGTGCACGGGCCTCTCACTATCGCGGCCTCTCTTGTTGCGGAGCACAGGCTCCAGATGCGCAGGCTCAGTAGTTGTGGCTCACGGGCCCAGCTGCTCCACGGCATGTGGGATCTTCCCAGACCAGGGCTCGAACCCGTGTCCCCTGCATTGGCAGGCAGATTCTCAACCACTGCGCCACCAGGGAAGCCCCCACACATGTTCTTCTTGCAAGGTGATGTTCACTCTCCTCTCGAAATTAGGTTGGTCTATGACTGTAGACAAGGGAACACTAGGTGACTTCTGAGGCTGTCACAAAAGGTGATAGAGCTTCCACCTCATCCTCTCGGGATGCTTGTTCTTGCAATTCAGCTACCATGCCGTGAGGAAGTGGAGAGATCTCAGCCAAGAGCCTGAATCAACTGCCTGACATGTGACTATGAAAGCCTTCAAGAAGACTGCAGCCCTGCCACTGTCTGACTGCAACTGCCTGAGAGACCCTGAGTGAGAACTACCTAGCTGGGCCCAGCCAAACCTTTGAATCATGAGAGATGATAAAACACTAACTGCTGTTTTAAGCCACTATGCTTTGTGGCAATTTATTATGTAGCAATAGATAATCGGAATAACAATCAGAACACTTACTCTGTGCCAGGCACTGTGCCAAGTGCTTCACAATTATCATTTTATTTCATCCACACAAATATTTAATGAGTAGATGTTATTATTATTCACTTTTGTAATGAGCAGAATGAAATCAATAGAGGCTAAATAAGGCCACAGTAAGTGGGAGAGCTGATACTGAAACAAAGATCCCTCTCACTGCAAAGTTGGAGTTTTTCGGCATTAGAAATTTTCTATGATGATAACAATAATAACTCATTTATTCAGAGCTTATATACAAGTCACTTTCTGAAGCATTTCACATGTACTAACTCTTTTAATTCTCACAAACACAATGTAGGGGAGCAAAATTTGCCACCCCAAAAATGTGTCTCTTTGGCATGAGGGTTAATTCAGGCTAATTATTTTTAAGCAACATAAGACTCAGGAAGACTTTCATTTAACCTCCCCCTTAGTTGCCTATAGAATTTAGATAAAAGGCCCATATCTGCAGAGATATCTGCAAAGAACATGTGCTAGATATGGTGGGAGAAACTCTGGCAGGGTCTAGAGTTGGGAGTCCACTCTGTGTCCCATTGTCTCTGCTCAGCCCAGCAAACATTTGTTTATCAAACATTTGCTTTTTCTTCTCCACATGAAATGCCTTCCTCCCCTCTGAAGTCCCAAACCACTACCCCAATATTCTCTTTTCTCTTTAGCTGAAGATGGTGTTTAAGGTGAGGGTTTCAGCCATTTTCACAAGTTACTCAGTTTTCCTGGGTCTCTCCCATGTATATATGTAATTAAACTTTTGTTTGATTTTCTCCTGTTAATCTGTCTCATGTCAGTTTAATTCTTAGACCAGCCAGAAGAAACTAGAAGGGTAGAGAAAAATTTCTTCCTACCCAAAAGCCTTATGATGTAAACAATTTTATTTTCCTTTTATCGATTCGGAAGTTGAGGCACAAAGAGCTTAAGTAACTTGCTCAACAAATAATAGCTAGTAAGGGGAAGAGCCACCATATAAACTGAAACAATAAATCTTCAGAGGCTTCTCATACTGTTTTTATGTTATTCTTAAAAGTATAGGGACTGGGCTTCCCTGGTGGTGCAGTGGTTAATAATCCACCTGCCAATGCAGGGGACACAGGTTCGAGCCCTGGTTCGGGAAGATCCCACGTGCTGCAGAGCAACTAAGCCCGTGCGCCACAACTAGTGAACCTGTGCTCTAGAGTCTGCAAGCCACAACTACTGAAGCCCACGTGCCACAACTACTGAATCCCGTGTGGCTAAAGCCCGTGCTCTGCAACAAGAGAAGCCACCGCAATGAGAAGCCCGTGCACTGCAACAAAGATTAGCCCCCGCTCACCACAACTAGAGAAAGCCCGTGTGCAGCAATGAAGACCCAACGCAGCCAAAAATAAATTAAAATAATAATAATAATAAATAAATAAAAAGAAAAAAGTATAGGGACTTCCTTGGCGGTCCAGTGGTTAAGATTCTGCTCTTCCAATGCAGGGAACGCGGGTTCAATCCCTGGTCGGGGAACAAAGATCCCACATGCGGCACGGCCAAATTAAAAAAAAAAGTACAGAAAGAGATCTAGTCAAGATGGAATAACAGAGACTAGATTTATCCTCCTACCTAAATCAAACCTAAAAACACGCAAAATAAATTAAACAATGGTTTTTAAGACATAGGACACGAGGCAACAAAGAGCAGTGATCCCTGAAAGAAATCAAAGAATTTAAGCCCTACAAGTGCCAAAGCTTACTGCTGGAGAGAGCTTCCAATAGGGACGCTGTCAGAGCTTGGTAGTCGCCACAGTGTCCCTGAGTTGCGAAGGTGCTGGGAGTCTAGGGAGACAAAGAAGATTAAGCTTCACAAGGCAGAGTACCAAAGAGGAAAGAGCTGCCCAGAGAGAACTCAAGCCATCTACAGAAGATACTCTCTTTAGCCAAGTACCGATCAAGGCATGCCTGGAAGCACACTACCTGAGTCCAGGGAATCATTCGAGATTTGGGGGCAGAACAATGTCCAAACCAGGAATACTTTCTGCTCATAATTCACAAAGATATTGGTATCCAGAAGGATTTTGCTTCAGAGTAAGGCAAAATTTGCCCTAGAATAAAGCACTGCTTTGGTCCTTCCTACCTGACAAAACTTTAAAAACAGACCTAAAAGAATCAAATCATTTCCAAGTAAATCAGCTGTGTCCTAGAACAAAGCTCAACAATATGCATAGGAATATAAAAATTTCCAGCACCAACATGCCTCTGTCACAATACTTACTTTGGTGGTTTTTCTTTGTTTTGTCATTATTTTTTGTTAGAATTGCAGTCAGCCCATGTGTTAGTTAGGGTAGGTCTGGCTATAGTAGCAAATAGACTCCACAGTGTGTAAGAATTAAACCAAAAAGGGAACTTATTTCCTAACCAGACAGGAGTAGGAGAGAGGTGTTCCTGGTTGGCAAGCGGCTGTCCTCCGTGTGGTAACTCAGGGACCCAGGCTCCTGGAGGATCTGCCATTACCTAGGCTTTCCATCTAGCTGGCAGAAGTGGACAGTAAAGGAATACAGCTGGGAAGTGTCTTCTGCTGATATTTCATTGCCTAGACTTCAGTCACATGGCCTTACTTTCACCTATAAGGAAGGTGAAGTGTAGTCTAACCGTATACCCAAGAAGAAGAAATGAATTCGGGATGAACAGCTAACAGTCTTGTCGTAGCCATTCTGTTAAAGCACTATTTATGACAGTCTATTTTCAGAGGAGAGATAGGAGGTACTCTGGGGCAGATTGTGTCAATAGTTAATCTTGTGGGTAAGGAAGTTCTCATTCATCCCGGGGGATGCCAGCTATCTAAAGCTTTGGCGATTTTTCCAAGAAAGCCACACTCACTGATTCACCTGAAGTTAAACCACTGCATTATTCGATGCCTGGTCAAAGTTTTTTGGATGGGTGGAAAGTATAGGAGTGAGGTATACAGTCTATTCCTAGAGAACCTCAAACTATCACTCTATTGACTGCAGCTGGGTCTCCTTCTGATTCAATAATCCCCACCTCTAGCATCAGAACACCCTTCAAATTGTCCTTAACTTTTGAAATGGGGACCAGAAGGGGCAGGTTTGAGAAGGAGATCAGTAAATTCAATATTTTTAAATTGAGATGTAATTCATATACCATAAAATTTCCTCGCTTAAACTGTACAATTCAGTGGGTTTTAGCATATTCACAAGGTTGTGCAACTATCACCACTATCTCATTCCAGGACATTTTCTATAAGTGCAATCATAATATGTGGCCTTTGGTTTGGCTTCTTTAAATCAGCATGTTTTCAAGGTTCATCCATGCTGTAGAGTGTATCATTCTGAAGATGAGTAATACTCCATTGTATGGATACATTACTATTTTTATGAATTTATCAGCTGATGGACATTTGGCTTGTTTCTACTTTTTGGATCTCTTAAATAATGCTGCTACGAACATTTGTACCCAAGTATTTGTATACATATTTTGAATTCTCTTGGGCACCTCCCTAGAAATGTAAAAGCTAGATCATATGGTAACTCTATGTATAGCATTTTGATGAACTGCCAAACAGTTTTTGCAAAATGGATGCACCATTTTACATTCCAACGAGCAATGCACAAGGGTTTTAATTCATCCACATCCTTGTCAGCACTTATTACTGTCTCTTTTTTTTATTATAGACATCTTAGTGGGTGGGACTTGCAATGCTGAGCATATTATCATGAGCTTATAGCCAATATGTATATCTTTGTTAGAGAAATTTATATTCCAATCTTTCACCCATTTTAAAATTGGGCAATTTACCTTTTCATTGTTGAGTTGTAAGAGTTTTTTAGGGACTTCCCTGGTGTCCAGTGGTTACGACTCTGCACTTCCAATACAGGGGGCACTGGTTCGATCCCTGGTTAGGGAACTAAGATCCCACATGCTGCGCAGCACAGCCAAAAAAAAAGGGAGAGTTTTTTAAAATACATTCCTGACATAAGTCCTTTATCAGACACATGATTTATAAATATTTTCTCCCATTCTGTAGGTTATCTTTACATTTTGTTGTAAGTATCTTTTTAAGAACAAAAGTTTTAAATTTTGATTAAATCCAGTCTATTTTTTATTTGGTTGCATATTTTAGTCGTCATATCTAAGAAACTTCCTACTTCCCAGTCACAAAGATTTACACCTCTTTTAAAAGGTTTATAGTTTTAACTCTTATGTTTAAATCTTTTATCCATTTTGAGAAATTAAGTTTTGTAACAGTGTAAAGTAGGGATCCAACTTCATTCTTTTGCATGTAGATTAACAGTTGCTGCAGGATTTTTTGTTGAAAAGACTATTCTTTTTTCCACTGAATAGTCTCAGCACTCTTGTCAAAAATCATCTGGCCATAGATGTATGCATTTGTTTCTGGACTCTCAACTGTATTCTATTGATCTATATCTCTCTCCTTATGCCAGATCACATAGTCTTTGTTACTGCAGCCTTGTAGTAGTTTTTTGGGTTTTTTTACTGAGATATAATTGACATACAACATTACATTAGTTTCAAGTGTACAACATAATAATTTGATATTTGTAAATGTATATCACAAAAGGATCACCACAATAAGTTTAGTTAACATCTGTCATCATACATAGTTACAAAATTTTTGTTTCTTGTGATGAGAAATTTCAAGATCTAATCTCTGAGCAACTTTCAAATACACAATACAGTATTATTAAGTATAGTCACCATGTTGGACATTACATCCCCATGACTTACTTATTTTATCACTGGAAGTTTACACCTTTTGACCCCTTCACCCATTTTTCCCATCCTCCCTAATCCCCTGCCTCTGTCAACCACCAATCTATTCTCTGTATTTATGAACCTGAGTTTTTTGGTTGCTGTTACTGTTTTGGTTTTGCTTTTCTGTTTCTGTTTGCTTTTGTTTAGATCCGCATATGTGAGATCATATAGTATGTGTCTTTCCAAATCTGACTTATTTCACTTAGCATAGTGCCCTCAAGGTGCATCCATGTTGTCACAAGTGGCAAAATTTCCTTCATTTTTATGGTTGAATAATATTCCATTGTGTGTGTGTATAAATATAAAGATTTATATATGACATTTTCATTATCCATTCACCCATTAATGAACACTTAGGTTGTCTCTATGTCTTGGCTATTGCAAATAATGCTGCAATGAACACAGGAGAATATATATGTTTTTGAGTTAGTGTTTTCATTTTCTTCAGATGAATACCCAGAAGTGAAACTGCTGGATGATATGGTAATTCTATTTTTAATAATTTGAGGAAGCTCCATACTGTTTTCCATAATGGCTGCACCAATTTTCATTCCCACCAACAGTGTACAAGGGTTCCCTTTTTTCTACATCCTCACCAACACTTGTGATTTCTTGTCTTTTTGAAAGAAGCCACTCTAATACGTGTAAGATGATATCTCATTGTGGTTTTGATTTGCATTTCCCTGATGATTAGTGATGTTAAGCATCTTTCTACGTACCTGTTGGCCATCTGTATGTCCTCTTTGGAAAAATGTCTATTCAGATCTTCTTCCCACTTTTAAATCAGATTGTTTGTTTTTTTGTTATTGAGTTGTATGAGTTCCTTATATATTTTGGATATTAACCTCTTATCAGATATACAATTTGCAAATATTTTCTCCCATTTGGTATGTTGCCTTTTCATTTTGTTGATGATTTCCTTTGCTGTGCAGAAACTTTTTAGTTTGATATAGTCCAATTTGTTTATTTTTGGTTTTGTTGCCTGTGCTTTTGCTGTCAGATACAAAAAATCATCACCAAGACCAATGTCGAGGACCTTATCACCTAATGTTTTCTTCTAGGAGTGCTATGGTTTCAGGTCTTACATTCAAGTCTTTAATCCATTTTGAGTTAATTTTTGTGTATGGTGTAAGACAGTGGGCCAGATTTTCCCAACGCCATTTATTAAAGAGACTCTTCTTTCCCATTGTATATTCTTGATTTTTTTGTCATAAATTAATTGACCATATATATTTGTGTGTTTATTTCTGGGCTCTATTACATGCCATTGATCTATGTGTCTCTTTTTATGCCAGTACCATACTGCTTTGATTACTATAGCTTTGAAATCCAGTTTGAAATCAGGGAGCATGATGCCTCCAGCTTTGTTCTTCTTTCTCAAGATTGCTTTGGCTATTCGGGGTCTTTTGTGGCTCCAATGAAATTTTAGAAATGTTTGTTCTATTTCTATGAAAAATGCCATGAGAATTTTGATAGAAACTGCGCTGAATCAGTAGATTGGTTTGGGTAGTATGGACATTTTAACAGTATTAATTCTTCCAGTCCATTAGCATGGGATGTCTTTCCATTTATTTGTATCTTCTTCAATTTCTTTCATCAATATCTTATAGTTTTCAGTGTACAGGTCTTTTACTTCCATGGCTAAATTTATCTCAAGGTATTGTATTCTTTCTGATGCAAATGTAAATAAAATTATTTTCTTAATTTCTCTTTCCTGATAGTTCATTATTAGTGTATAGAAATGCAACAGATTCTTGTACATTGATTTTGTACCCTGAAATTTTACAAATTTGTTGATTAGTTCTAACAGTTTTTTGGTATTGTTTTTAGGGTTTTCTATACATAATATCATGCCTTCTGCAAATAGTGACAGTTTTACTTCTTCCTTTCTAATTTCGGTGCCTTTTATTTCTTTTTCTTTTCTAATGGCTCTGGCTAGGATTTCCAATAATATGTTAAATAAAAGTGGCCTTCCTTGTCTTGTTCCTGATGTTAGAGGAAAAGATTTCAGCTTTTCACTGTTGAGTATGAGGTTAGCTGTGGGCTTGTCATATATAGCCTTTATTATACTGAGGTACGTTCCCTCTATACTCTCTTTGTTGAGAGTTTTTATAATAAATGGCTGTTGAATTTTGTCAAATGCTTTTTCTGCATTTACTGAAATGACTATGGTTTTTATCCTTCATTCTATTACTGTGGTGTATCACATTGATTGATTTGCAGATGTTGAACCATTGCTGCATCCCTGGAATAAATCCTGTTTGATCATGGTGTATGTATTGTTGAATTTGGCTTTCTAATATTGTTGAGATTTTTATATCTATGTTCATCAGAGATACTGACCTGTAATTTTCTTTTCTTGCAGTGTCTTTGTCTGGTTTTGGTATGGGTAATGGCCAGGGTAATGCTGGCCTCATAGAATGAGTTTGGAAGTGTTCCCTCCTCTTCTGTTTTTTGGAAGAATTTGAGAAGAACTGGTATTCATTCTTCTTTGAATGTTTGGTAGAATTCATTAGTGAGGCCATCTGGTTCTGGACTTTTGTTTGTTGGGATTCAATCTCCTTACTAGTGACTGGTCTGTTCCGATTTTCTATTTCCTCATGATTTAATCTCGGTAGGTTGTATGTTTCTAGGAATTTATCCATTTCTCCTAGATTGTCAAATTTGTTGGCATTTAATTGTTTATTGTAGTCTCTTATGATCCTTTGTATTTCTGTGGTATCTTTTGTTTCTGATTTTATTTTTAGTGGTTTTGAAATAGGGAAATGTGAATCCTTTCCTTTCAAAATTGTTCTTCCTATTCTGGCTGGGTCCCCTTACATTTCAATATGAATTTTAGGATCAGCTTGTCAATTTTATACAAAGAGGCAGCTGGAATCTTGACAGGGACTGCATTGAATCTGTAACATAGATCTGTTTTAGATATATTGTGTTTTGACATGTCTATTAGACATGCAAATAGAAAGATGTTAATAAGTCTAGAGTTCAGAGAAAAATCACCATTTTTACTATCTACCATGTTAATTGCTCAATCACTTATTAGATTGGTATTTCAGGGACACTGGACTCTATTGAGGACAAAAGAAAGTGATGTAAAGAACAATAAAAATTATTTGGAATCAAAAAATTTTATAATGAGGAAATAGAGATTGATTCTAATCCCTTCATATGAAAGCAAAGCAAAATAAAACCACTCTGTACTAAACATAATACTATCACTAATATTCTATTTTTTTAAGTTGAGTTGTAGGCTGACAACGCTAATTTTATTATTTTGCTTTATTAGAAACAATACATTACATATATTATTTTGAATGTAATAAAATGTTTCATCTTAAAATGGGAGAAAAAAGGAATAGTAGGATGGTTAGCTTTATATGTCAGCTTGACTGGGCCATGGGGTGCCCAGACATTCGGTTGAGTATTATCCTGGGTATGTCTGTAAGGATGTTTCGGGATAAAATTAGCAGTTTGAATCAGTAGACTAAGTAAAGCATATTGCCCTCCCTAATCGGGGTGGGTTCTATCCAATCAGTTGAAGGCCTGAATAAAACAAAAAGGCTGACCCTCCTGCAAGTAAGAGGGAACTCCTACTGCCTTGACTGCCTTCAAACTGAGACAATGTTTTTTTTCCTGCCTTTGTGCTTGAACTGAAACATTGGTTCTTCTTGGGCCTCAAACCTATGACTTTTGGACTAGAACTTACACCTTCGATTCTTCTGGCTCTTAGGCCTCCAGACCTGGACTAGCACTAGGCCACTGGCTCTCCCAGCGATCCAGCTTGCCAACTGCAGATCTTTGGACTTCTCAGTCTCCATAATCACAGGAGCCAATCCCTCATAATAATCTCGAGAGAAAAAGAGAAACGGGGGGTAGGGGGGAACTAATGGGGTATCTATATATCATCCTACTAGTTCTGTTTCTCTGGAGAACCCTAATACATATTTGAAGGGAAAAATAAAACACTGATCAAGAGAGGTTAAGTCACCTACTCAAGGTCAATACAACCTAATTAACATTAGAACTGAAACTAGAATCCACATCTCTTAATAGCTAGTCTAACAGACACTGTGGTTGGGGAATTCTAATCTAGATTTATTGAATCCTCTTTCCCCCCGCCCCCGACCATGTTACTCTTTATAATCTCCCCTTGAGTAACAACAACAACAACAAAACCAAATGAAAGTTATCACGACTATTTCTTATATACATGACAGACAGATTCCCAGATTCTCACATTTCAGAGGACCACAGCACAGTAATGATGGAACTGGTAGTTACAGAAGAAACATCATCATTCTACTTTGTTAACTCTTTCTGCCTCATTCGTCTCTCAATTAAAACATATACACAAGATATTTTGGGCTGCAATACTATCAATACGCTAATAAAACTTATCTCTTCACCTCATTTTAAAACATTTTCAGCTTATTCTAACTAACTGTGTTAGTGCCTCAATCTGTCCAGAGCAAAGTTTGAAGCTCAAATCAAAGAAAAAGAAAGAAGCATGCCCAGAGAAGAATGAATATTACTATAAATTCCTATTAAAAATGTCTTATTACTATTCTGTTGAAGAGAGACCCTGAGAGAAGAAAGCAGGATCCTTTGCTTCACCAAGGAGTTATGTTTATCTCTTTGATTTTTTTAAAACACATACATTATTTTACATTTCTACTTGTCTTTCAAAATCTGAAAAAAATAAAGACCTTAAAAATAAGAACTGAATAAAGAAAAAATTTTCATCCAGTTTCAGAAGCATAACATATCTGGAAATTCTCCTAATGAAAAAAAACCTTTTTTTTGGACTTCCCTGGTGGCGCAGTGGTTAAGAATACGCCTGCCAATGCAGGGGACACGGGTTCGAGCCCTGGTCTGGGAAGATCCCACACGCCGTGGAGCAACTAAGCCCGTGTGCCACAACTACTGAGCCTGCGCTCTAGAGCCTGTGAGCCACAACTACTGAGCCTGCATGCAGCAACTACTGAAGCCCGTGCGCCTGGAGCCCGTGCTCCACAACAAGAGAAGCCAGCGCATCACAATGAAGAGTAGCCCCCACTCGCCGTAACTAGAGAAAGCCGATGCGCAGCAACGAAGACCCAATGCAGCCAAAAATTAATTAATTAATTTTTTTTTTTTTTTAAACTTTTTACAACATAGTCGCCGTTAGCAGGATCTATTTGCAATGACAACATAATCTTCTGGAGTACCAACTCTGGAAAACAACTTAGAAAAAAGAAGCTGCAGCCTCACTTATTTACACTAATCTGACAGTGCCCATGAAAAAAAATTAAGTTAAAAATAGAAAGAATTTCAAACAACAAATCTTTGGTTGATTCATCCCAAATATTAAAGTTTAAAACTCTGGCTATCAAGACTTACTTCCCCTTTGTCTTCATCACCCTAATAGGCACACCACCAATATCAGTAACATTTCTCATTATACAAAGTCACTTGAAACAGTAAGGGAACACATCAGAATATTCAGAGGGCGGGAAAGTGATCAGTGAGGGGTGGGAGAGTCTAGATATTTGAGAATTTAAAAATTCTCTTCCTGACCTGTCTAAGATTTGCTATTTCAAAATGTTTTATAAATGTAGCCATAGGAAGTCCCTACTGGGCTTCCCTGGTGGCGCAGTGGTTGAGAATCTGCCTGCCAATGCAGGGGACACGGGTTCAAGCCCTGGTCTGGGAAGATCCCACATGCCGCGGAGCAACTAGGCCCGTGAGCCACAACTACTGAGCCTGAGCGTCTGGAGCCTGTGCTCGGCAACAAGAGAGGCCGCGATAGTGAGAGGCCCGCGCACCGCGATGAAGAGTGGCCCCCGCTTGCCGCAACTAGAGAAAGCCCTTGTACAGAAACGAAGACCCAACACAGCCAAAAATTAAAAAAAAAAAAAAAGAAGTCCCTACTTCAATGATAATTTTATTTTCCTGTCTATTGCTTAAATAGTAAATTGACTGAATGGCTAACAACTTGTGAACTTAAAATTTTCCACCCATCCAGAAGCATTATTATCAGTTAAATAATATTTCTAACTTCCTGCTTAATGATTTTTTTAAATATTTATTTATTTATTTGGCTGCGCTGGGTCTTATTTGTGGCAGGTGGGCTCCTTAGTTGCGGCATGCATGTGGGATCTAGATCCCCAACCAGGGATTGAACCCGGGCCCCCTGCACTGGGAGCACGGAGTCCCAACCACTGCGCCACCGAGGAAGTCCCCCTGCTTAGTGATTTTTTACGTAAAATAAATGGAAGAAAATTTAATTCCAAAGGTCTCTAGTATCTGAGTAAGGGAAATTTCTCATTTTCTTCAAAGGTATTAGGTGCTGAATTTAATAAATTATGCTCCTTGCTCCAATAAGGTTTTTCAAGACCAAATTCCTTTAAGCACTCTATTTTTGTCTTAAACACATTTTATAACACATATAAATCATATCAAATACAAACTATAATCTCTTAGAGCTATGCTGTTCATTATGGTAGCCACTAGCCAAATTAAATCTGAGTTAATTAAAATTAAATAAAATCTTAAAATTCAGCCCTTCTGTTACACTAGCCACATTTTAAGATCTTAAGCCATAGTAGCTAGCAGGTACTATATTGGACAGCCATAGATATAGAACATTTCCTTCATCACAGAAAGTTGTATTAGATAGTGACAGAGTATACTTGAAAATGATCACTGAGGCTGATATTCTCATTAAGGATGAGTGTGAAAACCCTGTAATGATTACCATCATCACTCCTAGATGGTTGATGTATAAGTGACTCACATATTACACTATGTATAACAATGGCAGGTTTGACCTTTGCAACCAATTAAGTGGTAAGCAAAATGCCTGTAAATTAGATTTGGTGACAAGTTCATATAGCGGGTTTTTTGTTATAGGTAAGTATAATCAGTATTTATATTATAGTAAATTATGATATTAGAGTACAGTACTTTAAGTATGGGTCTAAAGCTGTGAGCTTATAAACTGAAAATACTGTATTTATACTGACAATACAACTCTGAACAGGCTCTTTGGCATTGGGGTATGATTAAAAAGATGTACTGATGTCAAACTATTCAAATAGGGGTGCTGCCATTTTCTGGCTGAAAAACATCGAATTCATTGAGCCCAATTTATTCATTAGCAAAACCTGGACAATAGTTTATGTCTCAAAAAGATTGTTAGAAGGATTAAATAACTTAAAACCTGTAAATAATTTAGCAGAGTCTCCAGGCAAAGTAAGAATCCAATAAACATTCTTAGCCTGGAAAACACTCAATTAGATGTGAATTCAAATTAGAAGGCGAATGTAATTTAAAGTAGAATAAAAACATAAAATTACCTTATTTATTCAATCTTCAGATAGATACACTTACACATACATGTGAATAAACCGCCACTAATAAACACTTCAACTCCTGGGTAAAAACAGAAAGGCACCAATAGACATTCTCCCCAACAAATCTCGCAAAGGCGTTTTCATTACTTCCATTGACCACAAATACTACAAAGCTCCTACCTGCCTGTAAATGAGACCCCAAGGGTAACTTTAAAAACATGTTCCCAGGGCTTCCGTGGCGGCGCAGTGGTTGAGAATCTGCCTGCTAATGCAGGGGACACGGGTTCGAGCCCTGGTCTGGGAAGATCCCACATGCCGCAGAGCAACTGGGCCCGTGAGCCACAATTACTGAGCCTGCGCTCCTCAACAAGAGAAGCCACGATAGTGAGAGGCCCGCGCACTGCGATGAAGAGTGGCCCCCACTTGCCACAACTAGAGAAAGCCCTAGCACAGAAACGAAGACCCAACATAGCAATCAATCAATCAATCAATAAAAAAAAAAAAAAAAACATGTTCCCAAAGGGTGCATCCGGTTATACAAATAACCTATGACTATGATTCCATATAACTAAGACGAGCACACACATACAACCACACATAGCATTTAAAAGCCTGTGATTTGCTTTAAAAAAAAAATCCAGTAGCGGAGTTGGGCTTGGGGGATCTACTTGTTACACACACATATACATATTTGAAAAGATCTACATTAAACATTTAAACCAATTTTATGAAACAATGACATAGGTAACTAGAAATTTTCATTGGGTCATTTGTAATGTTCTTATCTTTCCAGAAACTGCATTAGCTCTTGCTTACAAATGCCAATTATCCCTACTTTTCCTTCTGTTTTCCCACAAAAATGTACCAGAAAGTTTCTCTTGATTGACATAGGAAATGGCCACCAATACTGACTTTAGAGTCATAAGTTTGGGAACTAGGTTTAATTCAGAGAAAATAAGTACTTTTACCTTGGAAGGAAAAGTTTCAAATCCATTCATTTATAAAATCATGAGCTTCTACACATTAAAGTTTACTGCATCTGTGGAAGATGCCAATATCCACAATTCTCAAAATTTTAGGAAGCAAAAGAGACAAGAAAAAAGGGCTGAATTATTTTTATCTCAAAGAAAATCTCAAAGATGTGCTACAGTCAATTTCAACAAAGAAGTAAGGTCAGTTTTTGAAACCAAATTAAGCTGTTATCATTTTGACCTAATCTTACCCAAAAAAGTGTTTCTCAGAGGAAAATGGGCGTTTGCTTAACACTTTTCCTCTTCAAAAAGCATGACATCTATGGTAATACAACTTAACCAAGTAAGTTCTCACCTACTTTTGTTCTTCTTCCTCCTATACAGCCCTAGAGCCCTCCAGTGTCTTCAGAGCCAGGGTAAAATGGCAGTGGTGGCACTGGGGGCAATGTGGAGGTCCAAGATCCATGTCACACTGTGCTCCTTAGAAGAGAGGTTGCAAACTGGCAGTCAGGCTTACAAGAGGATTTGCTTCAGCCCCAGAGTGCCTTTTGGAAATTCACATTAGTTGCTAATATGTAAAAAGCAGAATATTTCACACACACAAAACACCTTTGAAAAACTGGGAAATCTGGCAACACTGAATGGGTCCTCTGACATGACAACTGGCTGAACCCGAGTAGCAGCTGTCCCCCTGAGAAATGATGCATGTGCTACTTTGCAATCAACCTGCCACACTGGGATGTGTCACTTGCCTGGCCCCTGCAAGCTGATTTCATAAAAACTTGAGGGGTGGTTCAGAAGCACCTACAGTAAGACAGTTAACTAGTACGTATGCTGATTTTACAGCCTGGATATGTCAGTCATCTAACTCCTGCAGTATAAGGATCTTTCTACCATTTAATATTTTAAAAGCTGATGAGAGTTGCTAAATGGGAGACTATTTAGATGTGTTGGGACACTGGCTCTCCTTCAAAAGAAAACTGTACAAACTACTCCAATACCATTTAATTAGAAGCTTTTGCAGTTCGGGCAGGCAGGATGAGCTCAGAAACAGCCTCAGCCTGAGTAAAAACTAGCATCAAGAGGAATTAAAAATGGGGTGGGAGAAGTTATTTCAGTCCACAGGAGAGCAGAAGGAGAAGAGGATAAACAAAGGTTAGGAGTGGAATGGTGTCCCCCAGTTCGAGGTGCATAGTAGGTATGATGTAGTGACACCTGCATACATGGATAAGCCTCTTCATTCTATTGTTGAGGAAAAGAATCCTAACCAGACTTATCAAAGGACACCCATGCAAAATATCTTAGATTCAGAAATCCTTAGCTGTTGTTGCTTTTTAAAGTTCATATAAACATTTCCCCCTTAACTGGCAGTTACCTAATTCTGTCATCATCCTACCCATCTGTTCCTATGAGAACTTAATGAAATCTATATCCAGGAGTACAAGTCTGAGTCATTAAACATTTATTTTCAACTTCACATACATATTCAGTTTCATGTTCTGCAAATTGATTCAATCCACCAAAAGAAAAAAACAGACTTCAGAAAAATATGAAATGTCATTTCTGCATTTGTTCACCAAAGTCCTCCTGGGATAGCCAGTCTGAGAATGATAATGAACTGTCACTTGACCTAAATTTTTAAACTTTAAAAGTTTTAATGAAAAGATACCTAAATGAAGAAAAATAAAAGGTAAAATTAAAAATTTAAAAGGATATCCTGGACAAGCCTCTTAGATAGCCTCATCCACCAGAGGGCAGACAGCAGAAGCAAGAAGAACTACAATCTTGCAGCCTGTGGAACAAAAACCACATTCACAGAAAGGTAGACAAGATGAAAAGGCAGAGAGCTATTTACCAGATGAAGGAACAAGATAAAACCCCAGAAAAACAACTAAATGAAGTGGAGATAGGCAACCTTCCAGAAAAAGAATTCAGAATGATGATAGTGAAGATGATCCAGGACCTTGGAAAAAGAATGGAGGCAAAGATCGACAAGATGCAAGAAATGTTTAACAAAGACCTAGAAGAATTAAAGAACAAACAAACAGAGATGAACAATACAATAACTGAAATGAAAACTACACTAGAAGGAATCAATAGCAGAATAACTGAGGTAGAAGAACGGATAAGTGACCTGGAAGACAGAATGGTGGAATTCACTGCTGTGGAACAGAATAAAGAAAAAAGAATGAAAAGAAATGAAGACAGCCTAAGAGACATCTGGGACAACGTTAAACGCAACAACATTCGCATTACAGGGGTCCCAGAAGGAGAAGAGAGAAAGGACCAGAGAAAATATTTGAAGAGATTATAGTCGAAAACTTCCCTAACATGGGAAAGGAAATAGCCACCCAAGTCCAGGAAGCACAGAGAGTCCCATACAGGATAAACCCAAGGAGAAACACACCAAGACACATGGTAATCAAATTGGCAAAAATTAAAGACAAAGAAAAACTATTGAAAGCAGCAAGGGAAAAACGACAAATAACATACAAGGGAACTCCCATAAGGTTAACAGCTGATTTCTCAGCAGAAACTCTACAAGCCAGAAGGGAGTGCCATGATATACTTAAAGTGATGAAAGGGAAGAACCTACAACCAAGATTACTCTACCCGGCAAGGATCTCATTCAGATTCGATGAAGAAATCAAAAGCTTTACAGACAAGCAAAAGCTAAGAGAATTCAGCACCACCAAACCAGGTCTACAACAAATGCTAAAGGAACTTCTCTAAGTGGGAAACACGAGAGAAGAAAAGGACCTACAAAAACAAACACAAAACAATTAAGAAAATGGTAACAGGAACATACATATCGATAATTACCTTAAACGTGATTGGATTAAATGCTCCAACCAAAAGACACAGGCTTGCTGAATGGATACAAACACAAGACCCATATATATGCTGTCTACAAGAGACCCACTTCAGACCTAGGGACACATACAGACTGAAAGTGAGGGGATGGAAAAAGATATTCCATGCAAATGGAAATCAAAAGAAAGCTGGAGTAGCAATACTCATATCAGATAAAATAGACTTAAAATAAAGAATGTTACAAGAGACAAGGAAGGATAATGATCAAGGGACCAATCCAAGAAGAAGATATAACAATTATAAATATATATGCCCTCAAAACAGGAGCACCTCAATACATAAGGCAACTGCTAATAGCTATAAAAGAGGAAATTGACAGTTAACACAATAATAGTGGGGGACTTTAACACGTCACTTACACCAATGGACAGATCATCCAAAATGAAAATAAATAAGGAAACAGAAGCTTTAAATGACACAATAGACCAGATAGATTTCATTGATATTTATAGGACATTCCATCCAAAACAGCAGATTACACTTTCTTCTCAAGTGCGCACGGAACATTCTCCAGGATAGATCACATCTTGGGTCACAATTCAAGCCACAGTAAATTTAAGAAAATTGAAATCATATCAAGCATATTTTCTGACCACAACGCTATGAGATTAGAAATGAATTACAGGGGAAAAAAAATGTAAACAACACAAACACATGGAGGCTAAACAATACGTTACTAAATAACCAAGAGATCACTGAAGAAATCAAAGAGGAAAGCAAAAAATACCTAGAGACAAATGACAATGAAAACACGACGATCCAAAACCTATGGGATACAGCAAAAGCAGTTCTAAGAGGGAAGTTTATAGCTATACAAGTCTACCTCAAGAAACAAGAAAAATCTCAAATAAACAATCTAAACTTACACCTAAAGGAACTAGAGAAAGAAGAACAAACAAAACCCAAAGTTAGCAGAAAGAAAGAAATAATAACGATCAGATCAGAAACAAATGAAATAGAAACAAAGAAAACAATAGCAAAGATCAATAAAATTAAAAGCTGGTTCTCTGAGAAGATAAACAAAATTGATAAACCATTAGCCAGACTCATCAAGAAAAAGAGGGAGAGGACTCAAATCAATAAAATTAGAAATGAAAAAGGAGAAGTTACAACAGACACCGCAGAAATACAAAGCATCCTAAGAGACTACGACAAGCAACTCTATGCCAATAAGACGGACAACCTGGAAAAAATGGACAAATTCTTAGAAAGGTATAACCTTCTGAGACTGAACCAGGAAGAAATAGAAAATATGAACAGACCAATCACAAGTAATGAAATTGAAACTGTGATTAAAAATCTTCCAACAAACAAAAGCCCAGGACCAGATGGCTTCACAGGTGAATTCTATCAAACATTTAGAGAAGAGCTAACACCTATCCTTCTCAAACTCTTCCAAAAAATTGCAGAGGAAGGAACACTCCCAAACTCATTCTCTGAGGCCACCATCACCCTGATACCAAAACCACAAAAAGATACTACAAAAAAAGAAAATTACAGACCAATATCACTAACGAATATAGATGCAAAAATCCTCAACAAAATACTAACAAACAGAATACAACAACACATTAAAAGGATCATACACCATGATCAAGTGGGGTTTATCCCAGGGATGCAAGGATTCTTCAATATACGCAAATCAATCAATGTGATACACCATATTAACAAATTGAAGAAGAAAAACCATATGATCATCTCCATAGATGCAGAAAAAGCTTTTGACAAAATTTAACACCCATTTATTATAAAAACTCTTCAGAATGTGACCATAGAGGGAACCTACCTCAACATAATAAAGGTCATATACGACAAATCCACAGGAAACATCATTCTCAATGGTGAAAAACTGAAAGCATTTCCTGTAAGATCAGGAACAAGACAAGGATGTCCACTCTCACCACTATTATTCAACATAGATTTGGAAGTCGTAGCCACGGTAATCAGAGAAGAAAAAGAAATGAAAGGCATACAAATTGGAAAAGAAGAAGTAAAACTGTCACTGTTTGCAGATGACATGATACTGTACACAGAGAATCCTAAAAATGCCACCAGAAAACTACTAGAGCTAATCAATGAATTTGGTAAAGTTGCAGGATACAAAATTAATCCACAGAAATCTCTTGCATTCCTATGCACTAATGATGAAAAATCTGAAAGAGAAATTAAGGAAACAATCCCATTTACCACTGCAACAAAAAGAATAAAATACCTAGGAATAAACCTACCTAGGGAGACAAAACACCTGTATGCAGAAAACTATAAGACACTGATGAAAGAAATTAAAGATGATACCAACAGATGGAGAGATATACCATGTTCTTGGATTGGAAGAATCAATATTGTGAAAATGACTATACTACCCAAAGCAATCTACAGATTCAGTGCAATCCCTATCAAATTACCAATGGCATTTTTTATGGAACTAGAACAAAAATTCTTAAAATTTGTATGGAGACACAAAAGACCCCAAATAGCCAAAGCAGTCTTGAGGGAAAAAAACGGAGCTGGAGGAATCAGACCCACTGACTGTCTTCAGACTACACCACAAAGCTACAATAATCAAGACAATATGGTACTGCCACACAAACAGAAACACAGATCAATGGAACAAGATAGAAAGCCCAGAGATAAACCCACGCACCTATGGTCAACTAATCTATGACAGACAATGGAGAAAAGACATTCTTCAATAAGTGGTGCTGGGAATACTGGACAGCTACATGTAAAAGAATGAAATTAGAACACTCCCTAACACCAAACCCAAAAATAAAACTCAAAATGGATTAGAGACCTAAATGTAAGACCGGACACTATAAAACTCTTAGAGGAAAACATAGGAAGAACACTCTTTGACATAAATCACAGCAAAATCTTTTTTGATCCACCTCCTAGAGAAATGGAAATAAAAACAAAAATAAATAAATGGGACCTAATGAAACTTCAAAGCTTTTGCAAAGCAAAGGAAACCATAAACAAGACGAAAAGACAACCCTCAGAATGGGAGAAAATATTTGCAAATGAATCAATGGACATAGGATTAATCTCCAAAATATATAAACAGCTCATGCAGCTCAATATTAAAGAAACAAACAGCCCAATCCAAAAATGGGCAGAAGACCTACATAAACGTTTCTCCAAAGAAGACATACAGATGGCCAAGAAGCACATGAAAAGATGCTCAACATCACTAATTATTAGAGAAATGCAAATCAAAACTACAATGAGGTATCACCTCACTCCTGTTAGAATGGGCATCATCAGAAAATCTACAAACAACTAATGCTGGAGAGGGTGTGGAGAAAAGGGAACCCTCTTGCACTGTTGGTGGGAATATAAATTGATAAAGCCACTATGGAGAACAGTATGGAGGTTCCTTAAAAAACTAAAAAAAGAATTACCACATGATCCAGCAATCCCAATACTGGGCATATACCCAGAGAAAACCAAAATTCAAAAAGACACATGCACCCCAATGTTCATTGCAGCACTATTTACAATAGCCAGGTCACGGAAGCAACCTAAATGCCCATCAACAGACGAATGGATAAAGAAGATGTGGTACATATATATACAATGGAATATTACTCAGCCATAAAAAAGAACGAAACTGAGTCATTTGTAGAGACGTGGATGGATCTAGAGACTGTCATACACAGTGAAGTAAGTCAGAAAGAGAAAAACAAATATTGTATATTAACGCATATATGTGGAACCTAGAAAAATGGTACAGATGAACCGGTTTGCAGGGCATAAGGTGAGACACAGATGTAGAGAACAAACGTATGGACACCAAGGGGGGAAAGCCGCGGGGGGGTGGTGGTGGTGGTGTGATGAATTGGGTGATTGGGATTGACATGTATACACTGATGTGCATAAAATTGATGACTAATAAGAACCTACTGTATAAAAAAGTAAATTAAATAAAATTGAAAAATTAAAAAAAAGAAAAGAAAAAAGGATGCCCTGATATAATTTTAAAATAAGGTAATTAAAATATAAGTTAATAAGGAAATAGCATATTCAATCTGAGAGTATTTATCTAACCACATCATGAATACTGAGTAGCAAAAAAAAGTTGATGGTTTCATCTAACAGATATTTTGCAGACCAAGTAGCTGACAATCTAAATGAGATAGTCGAAGAGAAATAGCGATTTACTGCTGACAACTCAGAGGAGAGTTACTAGGATAATAAAGAAGAAAAACGAAACACATGAAGAATGGATGAATAAATTATTATATGAGGGAAAATGTTTGGAGGCGAGGATCTTCAAATGCACATAAGGGCCTTGCAAAAATAGTTTAAATAATGTGTTGAAATGGGAGGCCACATGGTATGGTGGAAAGAACAGTAAACTGTGAGTTAGAAACCTGTGGTTCAAGTTTGGACCTTGCCACTAAAAGCTGTGTTTCAGATCTTAGCTCAATCACTTAACCTCTATGGATGGGTCTCAGTTATCTGTTCCATTAAATGGACAATAATAGTATACAAGGATCCCTCAGTTTTAGAATTCTATGATTCAGTGATCTGAAAAGTTACTGTATATAGAATATAAAAGCTCTTAGAAAAAGTTTAGATTCTTTCAATGTAATGCTATCACTATTATTGTAGATAGGAGGTTTTCATCTCCTTTAAAGTAGATGAACTGGAGATGGTATGTCTCTCTCGGTCCAATTCCTCTTCCTATGGTTTAGTTTGTATTTCTTGTTACACTTTCTCCTGGACTCAGCTTGAGACTGTGCTAAGTGGTTTTCATTCTCCACATAAACAACTGAGCAGAGTATTACCTCATTTTCCCCCTTGTGCTATGCAGTCACAGCTTCCCCCCTTAAGACTCCCAAATACCAAGCCTCCTGTCCCGTTCTCTTCCGTAATTAGACTCCCAGATGAGCACTTCTAAACTGAATGTGGTTGTTCTTTCAGGTGTATCACAGAGATCAGTTAAAGATAATGTGCACAAGTAAAGCATCCCAAAAGGCTGACTCATGTGATATATTAACCACCTCTAACTTCCTAACACCAACTTTAATTCACCTGTATCTGTACCATGCTCATTTCTTTCCCTCTTGTGAGGGGTCCTGCCCTGTCTTACATTCTCAGAAACTTCAGTATTGATTATCCTTTCTGTCATCTGTGCCTTCTAATTGTCTGTCTTTGCTGGATTATTTTTATTAGCATTTATACATGCTGAGAATTACCCACCTAAAAAACAAACAAGAATGTCTCTATGGTCCTTACTTTGCCTCTCTATATTCACAGCCAAGCTTCCAGCCTCATTTCGTGCCTCTCTCACCCCCACTACTCCAGACCCACTGACCATTTTACAATTTCTTTAAACAAGTTCTCTGGAAACAAAATGTATGCTGGCTCCTCCTTTTACACTACTAAGTGTAAGAAAATTACTTCACCTCTGTACCTTAGTTTTCTGGATTGTAAAGTGGGGATAATCATTTTTAAAGCGGGGACACCAGCTCAATATACATGTGTTGAATAAATAAATTCTGCACAGGCTTTATATTTTAAACAACATATAGGGACTTCCCTGGTGGTGCAGTGGATAAGAATCCACCTGCCAATGCAGGGGACATGGGTTCGATCCCTGGTCAGGGAAGATCCCACATGCCACGGAGCAACTAAGCCCGTGTGCCACAACTACCGAGCCCGCATGCTGCAACTACTGAAGCCCGCACACCTAGAGCTCGTACTCTGCAACAAGAGAAGCCACCGCAATGAGAAGCCCACACACTGCAATGAAGAGTAGTCCCTGCTCGCCACAACTAGAGAAAGCCCATGCACAGCAACAAAGACCCAATGCAGCCAAAAAAATAAAAGTAAAATTAAATCTTAAAAAAAAAAGTTAAATTTTCAGAGAACTATAGTATAGTTATGTATAAAAAGTTGGCAGATAATCCAGGCATCTTATCCTTCCATTTCCCTCTTATTACCTGTTGTCTAGTTGCTTTATTTTTCATTAGTGCCACCATTTATACTTAGCAATGATCACAGGTGGCTGGAAACTTAGATCAGTGCAAGTACTATTTGATAAACGCTCTGTTACTGCACTGTTGCACTTGCAAAGCAAGAAAAAATATGTTTAAAATAATCTTCTGGAACAACAGTGGATTCTTCTTCCATATGGTATTTCCCTAAACACTGTTCGCTTTGCTGAAACATCCAATGACAACTCCCTATCTGTATTCCACTCTGTTAGTAAATGTGTATTTTTCCTTCCCAAAACCTAGCTTAGTTCCTTGAGAAACATTCTCAGACCACCTTTGTTCCATGCTTCCATCTTCATTCAATATCCCCTCTATACTTTGAACATCCTTCTACTGTGACATCTATCACACTGTAAGAGAATTTCTTTATGTATCTTCTGCTATTAGGCAGTGTATTTCTTTTTTCTTTTTGGCCACACCATGCGGCATGTGGGATGTGGGATCTTAGTTCCCTGACCAGGGATCGAACCCATGCCCCTACAGTTGAAGCATGGAGTCTTAACCACTGGACCACCAAGGAAGACCCCTAGGCAGTGTATTTCTTTTTTTTTTTAATTAATTTATTTTATTTATTTATTTTTGGCTGCGTTGGATCTTCGTTGCTGCATGTGGGCTTTCTCTAGTTGCGTTGAGCGGGGAATACTCTTCATTGCGGTGCATGGGCTTCTCATTGTGGTGGCTTCTCTTGTTGCGGAGCACAGGTTCCAGGCACGCGGGCTCAGTAGTTGTGGCTCATGGGCTCTAGAGCGCAGGCTCAGTAGTTGTGGCACATGGGCTTAGTTGCTCCGAGGCATGTGGGATCTTCCTGGACCAGAGCTCGAACCCGTGACCCCTGCACTGGCAGGCGGATTCTTAACCACTGTGCCACCAGAGAAGCCCTAGGCAGTGTATCTCTTGAAGATAGGACACTGTATTATTCATTTCTGCATTTCACGGGCCTCTCTCTGTGCCCAATGCAGAGCCATTCAATGGATATTTATTTGAAATGACCTCCCAAAACAAACTGGGTAGTTGGACCCTGTTTGAGAAAGTCTAATTCTAATTCTAAGTCATTCTAAGTCATTCCAATTGGGAATTCATTCTGGAAATTAGTTTTTTACCTATGCAACTTATTTTTTATCATCAAGATAAAATGACAAAATAAAAATTTCTCACAGATCTGAGAAACATATTTGCACACAGTGATTTGGTGGTGAGAACTAAGATCAGCTGTCATAAACATCTTGAATTCTACTCCTATCTGGGAATACTCAACATTGAGAAAATCATCAAGAATTATCCACCTCGGGCTTCCCTGGTGGCGCAGTGGTTGAGAACCTGCCTGCCGATGCAGGGGATGTGGGTTCGAGCCCTGGTCTGGGAGGATCCCACATGCCACAGAGCAACTAGGCCCGTGAGCCACAGCTACTGAGCCTGCGCGTCTGGAGCCTGTGCTCCGCAACAAGAGAGGCCACGACAGTGAGAGGCCCGCGCACCGCGATGAAGAGGGGCCCCGCTTGCCACAACTGGAGAAAGCCCTCGCACAGAAATGAAGACCCAACACAGCCAAGAATGAATAAATAAATAAATAATAATTAAAAAAAAAAAAAGAATTATCCACCTCGATGTATGTACCTGCATACAGTAGGAGTAACATCTAAAATGAGATAATAGAAATTAAAGTGTAAGTGATAAAAAACAAAGATTCTACATGAATCCAAGTAATGATCACCACAAATACAAGTACAATTGATTATAATTTAAAATTAAACCTCTATAGGTCCCTGCTGATCAAATTAACTTTTCATTGACTAAAAAAAGACTCTGAAAGAATGGCAAATCAATAGTTTTCTACATGTGCAACATACTCTAATTAAAATTTTATCTGACACACACAAACACACAAAGATAAACATATATACATACCTAATATATCTATATCTATATATAGATATATCACAGAAATTAAAGTTACTTAAAATACTTTCGTGCTTCCTCTTTACTAAAGCCAGCAGCTCATAAAAATAATATTGGTTATTTGATCACTATTTTAGCTACATGATGAGGTATGAACATTCTAAGATAAAAAACTATCTGGTCATAAGGAGAATTATTTTAATCATTATCAGATTAAGAATATGATTAATAATTTTAAATTCATTTAAAAAATGTAACCATAATAATCATAATAGACATCAGTTTGAATACAATCTCTTTTTGAGAAGATAAAGGAGACCATTTCCTTGTTAGATTTTTTTTAAAACAAAGTCTGAGACAGGCATGCAATGCAATAGAAATTACATATATGCTACATCTGTAAGCAGCAGCAAAACACCTCTCAAAAAAAGATTTATGTACAAATGTAGATATATTATGGTTATAACACAATAAAAACTGAGAACAGAGGTTTCGTCTAGGTTCAAATCCCAACTATGTCATTAGATGGGCAAGTTACTTTATCTCTCAAAGCTACAGCTTTCTCTTTAAAAAAGCTGGGATAACACCACCACCATTGCAGAGATCTTAAAACAATTAAATAACATAAAGTGTTTCTTTAGGGGCTTGTTTCACAGCAAGAGCTGCCCTTTTGCTATTTTCAAATGAAGTTAGCATTCTTGTCAACTAAATAAAAACTTTTTTTTTTTTAAAGTATTGGTTGCGATTCTGAGTTTGGACAAAGAATCTTGGTTAAAAGAGGAAAGAGAATTCCAAAAAAACAATAAGTCTTAGCATGTAGTGAAAGAACCTAGAAAGCAGTCTTTAAAAATCAAACAACAAAAAAACTCCATACAAACAAAATATAATTTGTGAAAACCTACCAAAACAACACTTTGGATAATACAACAAATATATATATAAGAATATTTAATGTTACTACAAATCAACCATTCACTCTCCCAGTGACCAGTTTTAACTGCTGCAAGTAACAGTTAACTACTGACCAATGTAACATTCTTCTCTTTTTGTCACTATCAGTAAAACAGCGTGAGTTAGCTGTTTATCAAGACCCGGAATACTACTTGCTAAAAAATATTTAATTGTGTTTATTTAGGATTTAATAAATATTCTAAAATATTCCAAAAGCAGGTGTGTTTTATTCTCTTGATTTTAACTAATTAAAACAAACAAACAAACAAACAAACAAAACACAAGCATGGAGAAGTGAATTACTTCAAATAGCGAATCAAACTTTTTATCCTAAAGGATAAAAAATGTTATTTCACTTTTTTTAACAGGAAGTTTTCACCAAGGCAATGAAAGAAAGTATTGCAATTTCTTTAATGAATACAGCTCACTTAAGCAGCCTGCTGGAACAGGGTGTAAAGAGAAATGGCACATATTGGCTTTTGCAAGTGTGGGTGTCCTGGTATTCTCAGGATTTTTTACCCACCCATATGAGTCAGTTTTATATAACACTGTAACATATAATTTCCCTCCTACTCACAAGCCAACACTTCAGAGACAACATCTCACCATGAGTTATTTAAGGAATATGGTAACTTACATTTTAATATTTTATAAAATGTGCAAACAACCAAATTATTACTATGTCAGCAACAAGCTCCTTGGCTTCCAAAGAAGCATTCCAGAGTGTTTCAGTACTGTAAGGGTTTTGCGGAACATGTTAAGAAAATATGTAAACTGTTTCTCTGTAATCAGATAACATAACGTCATTTTAAAATCTAGGTATTTTACCAAATATTATTCATTTTGTAAATAAAGAAAATCAAGTAATTAGGCAGTGATTTAGCAATTACATTCTTACTGGGGGATTACTTCCATGGCTGCTAAGGATAGTTAAAAGTACTAGGGTTCAACAGAAGTAGGATTGATTTAGTTTTATGGTATATCAAATATTCCATTTCTGAAGGGTAATTGGAAAGGTACATATGCGAAATCAGATTACTACAAATATAAAGGGACTGCCCAGATCATTATCTGTTGTTTATTCTAAAAGTCTTTTGTTTATAGTATTTTGGAAAACACTGATTCTATGACTAGAGTTTGAAAATCTAACTTATATTGAGACATTTTTTATTAAATTATTTATCATGATGAGAAAACTTTCATTTTCTTTCGTTGGAAGGAAGGAGTCTCCCAAAGGAAAGCAAGAAAAGCAGATAGAAATGATGGATGCAATTTAAAATAGCAAATAGATACAAGAGTGAATCTCTTCCCTTAGAGACGCTTGGTATTCTAAAGAGAAGCACTGACTTTATATCTGATGGGAAACTAATTCAAAATAAAAAATACTGTAATAGATGACCTCATGGTACATGAGTCATTTCCACCATACACAGTCTACTCAAATTAGACATGAACTCTTTAAAGCCCACAGATGTTACACACAGCTTGGGGTTATCTCAGGGTGCTCCCACTGCTGCTATGTGATTTTTTTCTTTCCAGTCTTGAACCGTAACATGTCAGAATCTATAGTATAACAGAATGCCATGTCAGTATTTCATTGTGACATGAAGCCGCAATATTCTCATGGAAGGCAAGGTAATAGAATAGGAAGAGTACCTGCCTTAGAATGAGGCAGAAATAGATCCAAGCCTCAGCTACATCTTTTATTAGCTTAGAAGTTTTGCACTTCAGACAAATTATCCTGAGTTGAGCAAACAGTAGGCTGTTTGTAAATTTGTTACAAACAAACATCTTTGAGCTTTAGCTTCTTAATGGGTAAAAGAAAGGTATTAATAAGTATATACCTCATAGGATTCTAGCTTTCTATATGTAAAGCTTCTAGCACCTAACATGTGCTTTTCAAAATTAAATTCATGTACCTACTCCTTCCTATGCCCTAAGAAAGGGTACCATTCAACACTACTAGTACAGTAATACATTTTCGATTGTGGTAAAGTGTATAAAACATAAAATTTACCATGTTAACCATTTTTAAGCGTACAATTCAGTGGCATTAAGTACAGTTACAGGGACTTCCCTGGTGGCGCAGTGCTTAAGAATCTGCCTGCCAATGCAGGGGACACAGGTTCGAGCCCTGGTCCGGGAAGATCCCACAGGCCGCGGAGCAACTAAGCCCGTGCGCCACAACTACTGAGCCTGCGCACCGCAACTACTGAAGCCCACAAGTCACAACTACTGAGCCTGCACTCTAGGGCCCACGTGCCACAAGTACTGAGCCTGGGTGCTACAATTACTGAAGCCTGCGTGCCTAGAGCCTGAGCTCTGCAACAAGAGAAGACACCGCAATGAGCAGCCCACGCACCGCAAGGAAGAGTAGCTCCTGCTCGCTGCAACTAGAGAAAGCCCGTGCACAGCAACGAAGACGCAACGCAGCCAAAAAAATTAAAAAAAAAAAAAGTACAGTCACACTGTTGTGTAACCATCACCAACCACTATCCATTTCCTGAACTTTTTCATCATCCCAAACTGAAATTCTGTGCCCATCAGACGCTAACTTCCAATTCTCTCCCTCCTCTCCCCAGCCCCTGACAGTCACTGTCCTGCTTTCTGTCTCTATGAAATTTGACTGTCGTAGGCACCTCATATAAGTGGAACCATATAATTTTTGTTCTTCAGTTATACATTTTAAAGTGTCAAATAATCCAATAGCATTATACTTAATAAAAGAAAATCACCTTTCAGAAAAACATTTAAATTAAATAACTGCATACATATCAACATTATAAAAATGCTTACATATGTTCAAAATATTTGGGCTAGGAAAAGGACATTCATTGAGTAATCAATTTTATGGTATAAATTGGAAACTATTACCAGTACACATAAAATACTCTTTATAAGTACTAAGTAGCAGTATACATATAAAAGGATCCAGGAAATGTACATTAACTTTGTCTCAAGATAGTTGGTAATATCCTAAAATATAGGGGAAAAGTACAAGACAGTAAAAAAAAGTAATATGGAAGTATCACATTAAATTTTTAAATATGCTTTTATAATATTGTATCATACCACATTACTAGGTAAGCCAACAGCATTATTTTCGTGCCTACAGATAATGGTGTTTCGGTATTTGTCTTAATAGAACCAAGGTCAATTTCAAAGATTTCCGGCACTGACTATAACATCGTAACAGAGTTTCCTATTAGCCCCCAGGTGGCAGTGTGGCCCAGAGCAGTAGACCTCACTTTCTCAGCTCCAGAGCTCCCAATACAAAACCACGCCCTTTTAAAAAGGAACCTTACCTTGCCTATAGACAAATGTACTTACAGGAACAAACAGAGAACAATTAGTTTCATTCCAGTTTGAGTAAACAATATGAATCCTTTGGATTCTGCCATATGTTTGACTCAACCTAACTCTAACCCTGAATTTCCTCTTACAAATGAATGGATACTGAAATATTTTCAATAATACCTATGGTTTGGTTTCTATACAGTTCAGTTACCATGATAAACTGAAGGTTAACCATCTAAGCGTCAGACATTATTTGTTCTAAGACAGAAATCTTAAAAAAAAAAAAGATGGGGGAGGGGATATATATATTGGGTTGCCCAAAGAGTTCCTTTGGTTTTTAAGTAAAAATAAATGACACATTTTTCATTATCACCAAGAACTTTATTGAACAACGTATTTACCCTTTTGTTCCACAACCTTCTGCCATTTTTCAGGCAACTTCATAATTCCATCTTCCCAAAACTTTTTATCTTTTTGAGCAAAGAACTGTTCCAGGTGCATTTTACAGTCTTCCAGAGAACTGAAATTTTTTCCATTAAGATAATTTTGTAAAGACCAAAATAAATGGAAATCCAAAGGCGCAATGTCTGGTGAATATGGCAGATGAATCAGAACTTCCCAGCCAAGCTGTGAGAGTTTTGCCTGGTCATCAGAGAAACATGCAGTCTTGTGTTATCCTGATGGAAGATTATGTGTTTTCTGTTGACTAACTCCGGATGCTTTTTGTCGAGTGCTGCTTTCAGTTGGTCTAATTGAGAGCAGTATTTGTTGCAACTAATCATTTGTTTTTCCGGAAGGAGCTCATAATAGAGGATGCCCTTCCAATCCCACCATATACACAACATCACCTTCTTTGGATGAAGACCAGCCTTTGGTGTGGCTGGTGGTGGTTCATTTCACTTCCCCCATGATCTCTTCCATTCCACAACATTGTACAGTGTTCACTTTTCCTTGCCCGTCACAATTTGTTTTAAAAACGGAACGTTTTTGTTATGTTTAAGTAGAGAATTGCATGTGGAAATACAGTCAAGAAGGTTTTTTTCACTTAACTTATGTGGAACCCAAACATCAAAGCAATTCACATAACCAAGGTGGTGCAAATGATTTTCAACGCTTGAGTTGGATATTTTGAGTATGTCAGCAGCTATCTCCCTTGTGGTATAACGTTGATTGTTCTCAGTTAACGTCTTGATTTGATCGCTGTCAACTTCAACTGGTCTACCCGACCATGGAGCATTGTCCAGCAAGAAATCTCCAGCACGAAACTTCGCAAACCACTTTTGACACGTTTGATCAGTCACAGCACTTTCTCCATAGACTGCACAAATCTTTTTTTGTGTTTCAGTTGCGTTTTTACCTTTCTTGAAATAACAAAGCACAATATGTCAAAAATGTTGCTTTTTTTCTTCCATCTTCAATATTAAAATGCTACACAAAAATTCACCAATTTTGATAAGTTTTTTTTAAGTGCACGCTGGTATGACAGCTGTCACAATACAATCTAACAACATTGTTTTGAATAAAGTTAAAGACAACTAAGCACTACTAGAGCCATCTTCTGGACAAACCCGAACGAACTTTTTGGCCAACCCAATATAGAGAGACACACACACACACACACACACACACACACACACACACCAGCAAGGTATCATAGACCCAGAACTGAGATGCAACTCAAGACAGTACTGGTCCAAATACACACCACCCACACCCTCCACTCACGCACCAGGACTTACAGAAGAAAATCGGCCATCTGCCTCTGATGGCCATTCTCAGATAAAAACGGTGGCATTTTTCTTCTGCAGACCAAAGGGCTGTTTTACTTTGCACTTCATTGGTGGTTTCTCCCTTTTGGGATGATTGAAATCAACCATTCACTCTCCCAGTGACCAGTTTTAACTGCAGCCCAAAACAGTAACGAGTGATCAATGTAACATTCTTCCCATTTTGTCACTATTCCCAAAAGTCTAATTTTTCAGTAAAAAAGATTTGTTACTGATAAAAATCTGCTATTCCTCTATGTACAACAGTCTAATCAGGTCTAACCTTTGAGTCTATACTTACACAAGAAGTGTTCACTTAATTTTGGGGTCTCAGTTACTTTGTCTTCACTTCTAGAGTATGCTCTTCCTGCCCTGCATCTACTTTTGTGTCTGCAGTCATTATGAAACCCTGAGGTTTCCAGAGATAATTCATCTACTCATGAATATTTAAATAAGTAATTCATAATAATTCAATCAAATATTTGAGTATCTCTTTTGAACTGGGCATCATGTTATCATTCCCAACTTCAAAGACTTTTAAGAATATGCCTGTGATCATAATGGTAGAATGGGTGAAACAGGAAGACCATGAGGCCAGCTATGGCCAAAGAACATGCTGCTTTAGCTCCACACCAGTGTTATTAAGTGCACAATACCATAGTAGGGACTACACAGATAATTTCTGGAAAGGCAGCCATTAAAATATTACTTTATTCCATTAGGCTGTTTTGAGGATTCATGAAAAAATACAAAGTGCTGATGGATATTTAAATTCATCATAGAATGTTCCCTTATTTTAAAAATAAACTACAGCTCAACCAAGGAAAAATTTAAAAGGTTAATAAGGCAAGTTTACAAGTGAAAATACTATAATATTCCTATAGATTTGCTGATCTAAAAGTTAAAGAGCCAACCAAATGCAATGTGTGGACCTTGTCTAGAAACAATTCAAAAAAACCAACAGTGCAAAGAAAGACATTTTATGATAAGTGGGGAAATTTTAATAAATATACTCCTCATTATCATTTTATTTGTTACGGTGATCACTGATCAGTGATCTTTGACGTTACTATTGTAATTGTTTTGGGGTGCCATGAACCACGTCCATACAAGACAGTAAACTTAATAAATGTTGAGTGTGTTCTGACTGTCCCACCAACCGACCACTCCCCATCTCTCTCCTCAGGTCTCACTATAGCCTGAGACATAATAATATGGAATTAGGCCAATTAATAACCTTACAATAGCCTCTTAAGTATTCAAGTGAAAGAAAGAGTCACATGTCCCTCACTTTAAGTCAAAAGCTAGAAATGATTAAACTTAGTGAGGAAGGCATGTCAAAAGCCGAGACAGGATGAATGCTAGTCCTCTCGCACCAGTTAGTCAAGTTGTGACTGCAAAGGAAAAGTTCTTCAAGGAAATTAAAAATGTTAATGTTAATTAAAAATGTGAACACACAAATGATAAGAAAGTGAAACTGTATCTTCAACAGAAATTAGCATACATGTTGATCTATAAGCACACTTAACTTTATTCCTCAAAGGATAAAAAAGCCTGAAAGCAGGTAGATAAAAAGCCTGATTAAGTAGGTTTATCTAAAATGAAAGTAGCAGTTAAGATCATCTATAAAAATTATATCTATTTTTTCTAGCTTTATTGAGAGGTAATTGACATATAACCTGTAAGTGTAAGGTGTACAGTTTTATGATTTGATATACATATATATTTTGACATGATTACCACAATAAGGTTAGTTAACACATCTATCACCATACATAGTTACCATTTTTTTGTGTGTGCTGAGAACATTTAAGATTTACTCTCTTAAGCAACTTTCAAACATACAGTACAGTACTGCTAACTATAGTCACCATGTTATACATTAGATCCAGAAATTATTCATCTTACAACTGAAAGTTTGTACCCTTTGACCAACAACTCCCCATTTCCCCCCACTCTTTGGCCCCTGGAAACCACTAATTTACTTTCTATGAGTTCAGTGTTTTTAGATCCCACATATAAGTGAGTTCGTACAGTATCTGTCTTTCCTTCTCTGTCTGAATTAATGTCATTTGGCATAATGCCATCAAGATTCATCCATGTTGTTACAACTTTATCCATTCATCCATTAATGGACACTTAGGTTGTTTCCACATGGCTACTGTGGCTACTGTGAATAATATTGAAATGAACATGGGGGTACAGATATCTCTTCCAGATAGCGATTTCATTTCTTTCAGATGTATACCCAGAAGTGGGATTGCTGGATCACATGGTAGTTCTATTTTTAATTTTCTAAGGAAATTCCATACTGTTTTCCACAATGGCTATACCTATTTACATTTGCATCAACAGTGCACTAGGATTCCCTTTTTTCCACATTCTCACCAACACTTGTTATTTCTTGTCTTTTTGATAAAAGCCTTCCTAACAGGTATGAAGTGATGTCTTATTGTGATTTTATATTTGCATTTCCCTGATGACTGGTGATGCTGAGCATCTTTCCAGGTATCTGTTCGCTATCCGTATGTCTTCTTTGGAAAAATGTCTATTCAGGTCCTTTGATCATTGTTTAATTGGATTATTTGTTTTTTGAGTTGTATGAGTTCCTAATATATTTTGGATACTACCCCATATCTGATATATGATTTGCGAATATTTTCTCCCACTTGGTAGGCTGCCTTTTCATTTTGTTGGTTGTTTCCTTTGCTGTACAAAAGCTTTTTACTTTGATGCAGTCCCGCTTGTTTATTTTTGTTTTGTTTCTTTTTGCTTATGCAAAATTTATACCTATTGATGTATGCATCAATAAAGCTTTTTGACATTGCCAAATCTCTCTCTAGATACTGTTATAGGGCCCTCACTGCTTGGGAAGGGGGCAAAACAATGACTTTGCTCTACAACTCAAATTAATGCTATTTAGAATGTCAAGATTTCATTTCTCATGAATTAGATGACTCAGATTGTATGAAATTAATAAGTAAATTTTTGCTACTTATTTTTTCAGCTTTCTTATACCCAACTTCAAGGTTCATTCATACCTTCACCTAGTTATCTTATTAAGTTGAGATGATAAGCGTGGTGATATACACCGTAATATTAAAATAATTTAACAAAGAAACTTCTTGTAGCAAAACGACCAGGTGTTTCAATATTTTTGTTCACTAATGCAAAAAATTCTATCTATATTCAGCCAAACAAGTAGGGATTATAACACTACAAAAGCAGTATATCTAAATGGGTATTATAACAAAAAACTTTTCAATTTTGGGAAAGAAAAGAAAACAATGAAACAGATTACATTGTCAAGTGATACCTTTAAAGAATACAAATGACTATAACATCATCTCATACTTTTGGTAAAAGCCTTAAATACCACGAAGTCTTCTCTTCTCCCATGTAGACAAATAATTAAAACAAATGGTTCTGCCAGGATTTCCAGAAGAAATGAAATTCAGTTTATTTCAGAACACCATCTATACAAAGAGCATTAACTAATGATGAAGGTGCCAATGACAGTGTACAGGCTAAGCCTAATAATTCATTCAGTGACAGTCGTCTTATATTTTACCAGATGTGAATAAGTAAATGACATTTACAGCAAACCTTCTTCTTGTTCAACCATATACTAAAAACTACACATATTAATAAGTTTGTCAACTATTTTCAGCCATGTATACACATAACCAGACAAAAATACATATGTAAAAAAATCACTTAATAATTACTTATGCAATGTATCTAACACTGAGCTTGGTGGAGCACAGATTCAAAAATTTAACTCATGGTTATTTATCATCTTTGAAAATTAGACAAAACAAGGATGGGTTACCAAAAATATTAAATACTAAAACAACAACAGGGACTTCCCTGGCCATCCAGTGGTTAAGACTCTGCACTTCCACTGCAGGGGTTGCGGGTTCGATCCCTGGTCGGGGAACTAAGATCCCACATGGCGCGTGGCCAAAAAATAAAACAACAACAACAACAAATGAAGGAGTATATTTAGCAAAAACACTTCTGGCTTCACACCTCAGGAAACAAAACAAAACAGTACGACGCAGTTCCAAAGTGAGGGGGACGCTTGTGTTGCCAAGTCAAGAATCCCTTCTGTAAGTCAACACAACAGGATAGACAGACTGACCAGCAGCCAGCATATCCCTGGGTCCAGTCTGGCTGCAAGCAGAAATCAGAGGAGGCCAGAGCTCAATGATGAAACCCCAAATGGGGGTAGCACAGAGAGGCTAAGAGAGGACTGAGAGTCTTTATACCATTAGTTACCCTGCTATGTGGATTTCTTTTGTTCAGGTCATATAATCAAAAGAAATAAATTACATATAAAAATACTCTCATAAACATGAAACCATAAAACACCTAGAAGAGAACATAGGCAAAACACTCTTTGACATAAATAGTAGAAATATTTTCTTGGCTCAGTCTCCTAAAGTAAATAAAAGCAAAAATAAGAAAATGGGACCCAATTAAACTTAAAAGCTTTTGCGAAGCAAAGGAAAACATCAACAAAACAAAAAGACAACCTACAAAATGGGAGAAAATATTTGCAAATGATGCATCTGACAAGGGGTTAATATCCAAAATATACAAACAGCTCATATAACTCAATATCAAAAAACCAAACAATCCAATCAAAAATGGGCAGAAGACTTGAACAGACAGTTTTCCAAAGAAGACATGCAGATGGCTTATAGGCACATGAAAAGATGCTCAACACCACTAAATATTAGAGAAACGCAAATCAAAATCACAATGAGGTTTCACCTAACACCTATCAGAATGGCTATCATCAAAAAGTCTACAAATAACAAATGTTGGAGAGTATGTGAAGAAAAGGGAAGTCTTGTACACTGTTGGTGGGAATGTAACTATGTCACTGTGGAAAACAGTATGGAGGCGCCTTAAAAAAACTACCTTAACTACCCCTTAAATAGAGCTACCATATGATCCAGCTATTCCACTACTGGGAATATACCTAGAAAAAAACAAAAACACTTAATTCGAAAAGATACATGCACCCCAATGATCATAGCAGCACTATTTACAATAGCCAAGACACGGAAGCAACTCAAGTGCCCATCAGCAGACTACTGGATTAAGAAGATGTGATACACACACACACACACACACACACACACACACACAGTCCCTCTCTCTCATACAACAGAATATTACTCAGCCATAAAAAAGAACGAAATATTGCCATTTGCAGCAATGTGGATGGACCTAGAGAATATTATACTCAGTGAAATAAGCCAGACAGAGAAAGACAAATGCTATAGGATATCACTTATATGTGGAATCTAAAAAATAATACAAATGAATGTATATACAAAACAGACTCACAGATACAGAAAATAAATGTGTGGTTACCAAAGGGGAGAGAGGAGGGAGGGACAAATTAGGGGTATGAGATTAACAAACTACTATATATTAATTAGATAAGCAGCAAGGATATGCTATATAGCACAGGAAATTGTACCTTTTATCTTATAATAACTTATAATGGAATATAATCTGCAAATATACTGGATCATTATGCTGTATACTTGAAACTAACACAATATTGTAAATCAACCATATTTCAATAAAAATAAATAAAAATAACAATAATTTTTTAAAAATAGTGTCATAAAGAGAATTTAAAGAAGGTTTTAGTCTAGAACATTACTCTAGCCCTCTCTGAGGTGATCTTTTGCAAATAGCAGGCTCAGGAAAAATGTTCCTCATTGAATAATGAGCAGAAATTTCTTTAAAAAATCGATGCTATGAATATAAGAAGGAAACAAAATGGAAATCAAAAGGAAAAAAGGAAAAAAGTACCTATGAAGCAGATGAAAATCATAGTTAAAGAGTGTGCCACAAATTTAAACTTTACCTCTATAGCACAAGATATATAAAGTAGAGGTACAGAAACTTAACGAAGTTATGTCAAAGAACAAAGAAATTAAATGTGAACTGACGTGTGTGAGAAGTGAAAGAAAAATAAACACCACTGAAATGAAGACCAAATGGAAGCAGAAGAGAGAATAGGCACAGCTAAAAAAACAGGAAAGTACACATAGGACATGACTGAAAGAAAATTTTCAAAGGGAATGAACAGACCAAAAGTGTTTTAGAGAAAAAATAAATTATGAAAGAAAATGACAGAAAATACAAAGGACAGAGATGATACGCCAAAATGAATCAAAAAACATAAGCATACTTGATGGCTTCAAAGAAGAAAACCAAAATAAAAGAACTGAAAAACTGTTCTCCATATAATTCAAGAAAAATTCCCAGAAATGACAGAAAAATGTAAACTAGATATTAAAATAATATAGCACATCCAGAAAGAGATATAGATGCATCAACACCAAGACATATTCCAGTACTGGATTGCCAAAACGTGTAGTGAAACCAAAAAAAATCAGTCATCTCTAAGAAGAAAAAAAAAAACCCAGGCGGCCCTTAGCTTGTCTACAGTAAACAGCGGAGCAATGCTTACAACATCAGCTAGAAAAGAAAGTGAGACTGAGGAATTTCTTACCCAGCCACTTTGTCATTTAGTATAAACTCTGTGTAAAGACGTTTTTGAGGAATTTCTTACCCAGCCACTTTGTCATTTAGTATAAACTCTGTGTAAAGACGTTTTTAAAATGCAAGAAACTGGGGAATTTGTTTCCCATTAGTCCTGAAAAACTTTGAGGAGATAACTTCAACCAAAGAACACTGTACAGAAACAAAATGGACTGAAGGGAAGCAATGAAATTACTTACTGGTTTAAATAATCTGCATACAGAAGAGAATGTAACAGTTACAGACAACAACACCGAAATTACAAACCTAACAAGAGGTAAGAGGGGAAAAAGGCAAAGATCATTTAAAGATGGCAAAGGGGAATTCCCTGGAGGTCCAGTCGTTAGGACTCCTCACTTTCACTGTTGGGGACCAGGTTCAATCCCTGGTCAGGGAATTATGCCACGTGGCGTGGCCAAATTAAAAAAAATAAAGTTGGTAAAGAAAATAATCTAAGTATATTGTAGAATAAATTATAAGTATTTTTAAAAATACAAAGGTAACATCAGAAAAATAATTTAACCAATTAATATGATGTGCTGAGAAAGAAGGATAGAAAGAGAGAAAAAGGCAACATACCAACTATCACTACACATAACTGGGAATAAGAAAACACTGCCTAATAAAATGGATCTACAAGTATATTATACAAAGCTATAGTTATAAAGATTACCAATGGATTCAAAGTCTATACCTTTCAAATTACTAAAAGCACACACTAAACAGAAGAAAACTTGGATCACATAGTAATATATTTGGTGGTTCACAAAGTGATTATATAGTAACATATTTTTAGGAACAGAAACAGTAACAATTACTATGATGATGGAATTAAGACCAAACATAGCTCTAATGTCAACGAATGAAAGTAAGCTTAATAATACTTAAAAGACAAACTGAATCACAAAGTGAAATCTGACTTTGAAATTTAAAAAAGCATCTAAAGGAAGTGTCTCAAAAATGTTGAAAATAGAAAAATGGTTAAAAGTATGCTAAAAAAAAATTATGGTGAGAAAGAAATAGTTGTTGGAATATTAGTTACACAAGATTAAATTTAGAGTACAAAAGGAAAGAAATAAGTAATTTTATAATAAGGTTACTTTACAATGAATGATACAGAGTATAATCCCAAATGAAGATTTAACAGTAAAATTCATGCTGCCAGTAATAGGGTGGTTTAGTTATTCTAAAAGCTCTTTCCTTTGCAAACACCTAGAGATATGGAAATTAGATAAAATACTATATTTTAAAATGCAAAGCTGGCCTGAAGAAAAGTAAAAATAAATTTACAATGACCAGAAACAAAAGAGAAAGTCAAACCCAGAATAACAGGTGAGTAATAAAGCCATGGGTCACAATGAAGGTGTCTACAGACACCATCAACAGGGAACCTTAAGATTTAACAGCCAAGCAGAGCAATAGGAATAGGGTCTCAGACCTACACAAAATGAACAGTGGAAGTGAGGCTCCTAAATAAAACATGAGCCTAAGAAAGCTACAACATAAATGAAAGTGGAAAAGGGGTGACAATAGAAAGAGAGATATAAGCAAAAGGAAACCAACAGGAAGTAGATTTATACATGTATGGTCAATTGCTTTGCCACAAGGGCACCAAGGTAACTTACAGAAAAGAATATACACTTTTCTACAAATGGTACTGGAATAACTGGATATCAGTGTGAAAGAAAACTGAAACTAGAACTCTCATCTCACCCCATATACAAAAATTAATTTGAGATAAATCATATATCAAAACACAAATGCTAAAACTATATATAAAACTTCCAGTATAAAACATAAGAAACCATATTTGTGATTGTGGGGTAAAAAGGACTTATTGGTGGCAACATAAAAAGCACTACCATATAAGAACAACTGGATTAACTAGATTTTATCAAAATTCTAAAATTCTGTTGATCAAAGGATAATGTGAAGAAAAGTAAAAGGCAAGTTATAGACTGCCACATGTATGTGGCATAGGTGTTTTACGCAGAGTATAAGAAAAACTCCTTCAAATCAGAGGTAAAAAGACAACAACTGGGAATTCCCTGGCAGTCCAATGGTTAGGACTCAGTGCTTTCACTGCCACAGCCCAGGTTCAATCTCTGGTCGGGGAACTAAGATCCCACAAGCCATGCAGTGAGGCCAAAAAAAAAAAAAAAAGAAGACAACAACTAAAACATGGGTAAAACATTAATATAAGATATAACTATCTCATATAGCTAGACAGCCAATAAGGACAGGGAAAGATGCCAACATCATTAGTCATTAGGAAAACACAAATTAAAATACAATGAGCTACCACATGAAGATCCATTAATTTTGAATGGCTAAAACGATACAGGCTGAGACTTCAAGCACCGAGAACTCTCATATATTGCTGATGGGGTGGAAAAAAAGTTGGGCAGTTTTCTTACAAAGTTAAACAGATACCTACACTAAAATCTAGCAGGAGAAAGCATGTCCACAAAAGCACTTGTTCAAGAATGTTAATACCATCTTTATTCATAAGACTCCTAAATTAGAACCAACCCAAATGTCTGTCACCAAGTGAATGAATAAAATAACTGTCCTACAATCAGAGATCAAAAAAATGCATACGAATCTCAAAAACATGTTGAACAAGAGAAGTCAGACACACATAAATTATATGATTTCCATTCATACCAAGTTCCAAAAAAGACAAACGTAAGCTATGGTACAGTAAGGGATTATAACTCATTCAATATATAGGATTCCATGAGCCCATACTGAGGAGGGACAGACAGATGGATGGGCAGAGAGAGAGAGAGAAAGAGATTGTTGGGCAGAGGAGGGCTCTTCCTTAGAGTAGAATGCCAGTCAATAAATCAACATTTTAACAACTACATGGCAAAAATTATTTTAAGCAAGAATCATTTATGGATGCAAATCCAAGAGGAAAAATATCGAATAAGTAGAAGCATATTTGCATGATCTTAACATCTCATGTTAGTTGTTTGTTAAATAGGAAACAATTGAGCAAGGGAAAAATAGTAACTATATATATGGTAGAGAAACTACAACACTTTGACTAGCAATCCAAATTAATACCACCAGTGAGGGGCTGACAGATACAGTGTGCCTTCAAAAGCAATATCCTGACAAGGACAGGACCTTGATCTCACTTATGTACCAATCCAGAAAGGACTAATCTAAATCCTGTCATGAGAAAACATTAAAGAAATTGAGACACATTCTATAAAATAAACAGGCCTATATTCTTTAAAAAAAAAATACTAATGTCATGAAAGGCTGTGGAACTGTCCTACAATAAAGGAAAGAAAGAGCTATCACTAAATGCAAAAGCTGATCTGGGACTGGATCTTTGCGCTAAAAGAAAAAAAATGCTATAAGGATATTATTGGTACAATTGACAACAGATATGTAGATTAAAGAATTGCATAGAAGTTAAATTTCCTGAATTCGATTATGTACTGTGGCTACATTAGAGAATACCTTTGTTCTTAAAAAATACACATTATATTGAAATATTGTAGGTTAAAGGAGCATGATACATGTAACCTACCCTCAAGTGATTCAGAAAAAAAAAACACTAACATGTGTGTGTATGTGTAGAGAGAGACAAAGAAAGAGACAGAGGGAGAGGGAGAGTGAATAAAAAAGGAACCCCAATGTTCATTGCAGCAGTGTTTACAATAGCCAAGACATGGAAGCAACCTAAATATCCATCGACAGAGGAATGGATAAAGAAGATGTGGTACATATACACAATGGAATACTACTCAGCCATTAATGCCATTTGCAGCAACATGGATGGATCTAGCGATTGTGATACTGAGTGAAGTAAGTCAGACAGAGAAAGAGAAGTACAGTGTGATATTACTAACATGCGGAACCTAAAAAGAAATGATACAAATGAATTTATTTACAAAACAGAAACAGAGTCACAAACTTAAGAACGAACTTATGGTTGGGTTGGGGGGAAGGGTTAGGGAGTTTGGGACTGACATGTACACACTGCTATATTTAAAATGGATAACCAACAAGGATCTACTGTATAGCACAGGGAACTCTGCTCAATATTATGTAACAACCTAAATGGGAAAAGAATTTGAAAAGGAATAGATACAAGTATATGTATAATTGAATCACTCTGCTGTACACCTGAAACTATCACAACATTGTTAATCAACTATACTTCAATATAAAATAAAAAGTTAAAAAAAAGGTAAAGGAAAAGTGGCAAAATGTTTAAAATTAAACTAGATACAAGGTATATGAAAGCTATTTCTATACTTTTCTTAATAACTTCTCTATAAGTTAAAATTATTTCAAAGTAAAAAGTTAAAAAATATTGAGAGGGACTTCCCTGGTGGTGCAGTGGTTAAGAATCTGCCTGCCAATGCAGGGGACACAGGTTCGAGCCCTGGTCCGGGAAGATCCCACATGTCGCGGAGTAACTAAGCTTGTGTGCCACAACTACTGAGCCTGCATTCTAGAGTCTGCCAGCCACAACTACTGAGCCCACGTGCTACAACTACTGAAGCCCATGTGCCTAGAGCCCGTGCTCAACAAGAGAAGCCACCGCAATGAGAAAACCCGTGCACCACAAGGAAGAGTTGCCCCCACTCGCCACAACTAGAGAAAGTCCGCAAGCAGCAATGAAGATCCAATGCAGCCAAAAATGAATAAATAAGTAAATAAAATAAATTTTTTTAAAAAAATTAAGAAAGTATCAGGTAACTAATACAAAAAATACATTCTGGTGACAGACATCAGATCAGTGGTTGCCTAATTCAGGGGAAGGAGTTGACTAAAGAGAGGCCTATTCTGGGTGATGGAAGTACTCTATATCTGACATGTTTGAAAACACAGAAGTATACATATATCAGAATTCACTGAACTGTACAGCTAAAATCTGTGCATTTTACTGAATTTAATTATACCTAAAATTTTTTAAAAGCCAATAAGGAAACTTAAGGTTTGGCATCAGGAGAAAATTAATGATCAAAATTCATAATCATAAGCCTACCTAAAAATGAATTTGATACTGCCTATGTGACCTGGAAAACCTTAAACCAAAGACTTAACTTTGTAAGTCCTTCCTAAAAGAATCTTACCCACTATTTAGGTTTCTCAAAATTCCCAGAGATTAAGATTACCTAATTATTAAAACAAAAATTTTTTAAATTAGCAAATACATTGGGAAATAAGCTATCATGAACAACAATAACAACAAAAGGTAAAATTAGCCTCCAAAACACTTCAGATATGTAAAATAAGTATATTCTAGATATTTACAGAAATAAGAGATGGAATTAAAACATGGCAAGAAACAAGATACCAACAACATAACAAGGCAGATAGAAACTGGATATTCTTGGGCTTAAAAATACACTATCTGACATTGAGAACAGAAAATAAAATGTTCCTATTCTCCAATTTCAAGAAAGGAATGGACTGACTGTTCTTTGACATTAGCCAGCTAATCTCTAAACTATAGTCTGAAATTCAGCAAGTCATTAAACACTCCTGCTTTTTACAGTCTACAGACTTCCCCCCAAACCAGATACAATACTAACTCTTTGCTTTGTTTGGAGAGCCATGTCTAAGGAGCACAGTTCTCCCGTGCTTAGCAAGTAATAAATTCAACTTTTTGTTTCAGACTTTTTTTTTTTTTAGTCCACGCCACAGGGCTTCCAGGATCTTAGTTCCCCAACCAGAGACTGAACCCCAGCCCTTAGCAGTGAAAGCGCAGAGTCCTTAACCAAGGGACCGCCAGGGAATTCCCTGTGTCAGACATACTGTGTGGGTTTTGGTTTCAGATATTTTGAGTGATGGTCTCTTCCTTAAGAGAATTCAATAGATTAATTTACAGCAAAAGAGAGTATTAGTTAACAAGAATATGGATAAACAAAAATATCCAACTGAAGCAGAGAAATTTAAAATAAGAAAATACAAAAAAAGAAGATAAGAGATATATGGGACACTGAGAAAAGGTCTAACAGAGGTATAACTGGAGGCAAGGAGTATTAAGAATGAGCAAAAATAACAGTTGAAGAGAAAACAACTGAGAATTATCCACAACTAATGAATGATATCAGCCCACAGATTAAGAAGTATAAATGCAAAGAAAACCACACTCAGGCACATCATAGTAAAATTTTGGATAGCTGAACAAAGAGAAAACCTTAAAATCAGCAGGGGGCAGGGAGAAGACCATTTATAGCAGCACCAAAAATATTAAATACCTAGGAATAAATGTAATGATATATGTGAAAGAACTATATATTGAAAATTACAAAAAATTTACTGAAAAAGAAATAAGGGAAAGAATAATTGAGATGAAGTAAATGGAGGGCAATTAAAGAAATGGAAGAATAGGACTTCCCTGGTGGTGCAGTGTTTAAGAATCCACCTGCCAATGCAGGGGACATGGGTTCGAGCCCTGGTCTGGGAAGATCCCACATGCCACGGAGCAACTAAGCCTGTGTGCCACAACTACTGAGCCTGTGCTCTAGAGCCTGCGAGCCACAACTACTGAAGTCCACATGCCTAGAGCCCGTGCTCCACAACAAGAGAAGCCACCACAATGAGAAGCCTGCGCACCGCAATGAAGAGTAGCCCCCGCTCACCACAAGTAGAGAAAGCCCTCACACAGCAACGAAGACCCAACGCAGCCAAAAAATAAATAAATAAATAAATTGTGATGGTTCAATTATATTCCATATACAAAAGTAAATAAATAAATAAATAAATATAACCAATCAATCCACCATCACTTCTACCTTATAACATATACAAAAATCAATTCCAAGTTGATTGTAGGGAATTCCCTGGCGGACTGGTGGTTAGGAATCCGCGCTTTCACTGTCAGGGGCTCGGGTTCAATCCTTGTCAAGGAACTAAGATCCCGCAAGCCACAAGGCCAAACAAACAAGCAAACAAAAAACCCAAATAGATTGTAGATCTAAATGTAAAAAAGACACAAAAAAGTTTTTAGAAGAAAACACAGGAAATTATCTTCACAGCCTTGTAACAGACAAAGATTTCTTAAATAGGATGCAAAAAGTATCAGCCACAAAAGACAATACCAATAAAGAATATTCAATAGAACATTAAATTTGAGAATGTCTGCTTATCAAAAGGCATAATTAAGAGAGTGAAAAGGCAAGCCATAGCCTGAGAAAAATCATTTGCAACACAGATACAAAAGACTCATCCAGAATATAAATCTGATAAGTCTCTACAAAATGATAAGAAAAAGGCAAGCAGATAACCCAGGAGAAAAATGGATAAGACATGAACAAGCACTTAACATAAGAGGATATCCAAACGGCTAATAAGCATACGAAAAGGTGTTAAGCTTCATTTGTCATCAGAAAAATGTACATGAAAATTCAATGGATATCACTATATTCCTATAAGAATACCTAAAATGACACTAAAGATAAGCAATATGAGGTACTGGTGAGGCTGTGGTACAAATGGAACTCTTATCCACTGTTGACACAAGTATAAATTGGTTAAATCACTTTGAAAAATGTTTGGCCAAGTTATGGGTTGAACTGTGTCCCCCAAAATTCATATGTTGAAGTCTTAGCTCCAGTCCCTCAGAAAGTGACCTCATTTGGAAATAGGGTCATTGCCGATGTAATCAGTAATTAAGTCATTAGGGTGGGCCTGAATCTAATATGACTGATGTCCTTATATGAAGGGAAATTTTTGACACAAATAGAGGGAAGATGATGTGAAAAGACACTGGAAGAAGATACGCATCTAAAAGCCAAGGAGAGAGACCTGGAACAGATCCTTCCCTCACAGTCCTGAGAAGGAATCAACTCCGCCAACACCTTGATTTTGGAATTCTAGCCTCAAGAACCGTTAGACAATAAATTTCAGTTGTTCAACCCACCCAGTTATGGTACTTCATTATGACATCCCTGACAAACTAACAGAGGCAGCATCTACTTACTGGAATATATGCATATTTATGACCACCGATTCCTCTTCTTGGTATATGCACAACAGAAATGTGTATTTATTTTTACCAAAAGAATTGTCTAAGAATGTTCATAGCATTGCTATTTTTAAGAGCCCCAAACTAGAAACAACCCAAGTGCTCATCAACAGTAGAATGAATAAATAAATTATGGTAGATTTACACAATGGAATTTTATATAGCAATGAGAATGAACCAATTACTACTACATGCGACACTATGGAAGGATCTCGCAATGATGTTGAATGAGAAAAGTCAGACACAAAAGAGTACATACGGGGCTTCCCTGGTGGCACAGTGGTTAAGAATCTGTCTGCCAATGCAGGGGACATGGGTTCAAGCCTGGTCTGGGAAGGTCCCACATGCCACGGAGCAACTAAGCCCGTGCGCCACAACTACTGAGCCCGCATGCCTCGAGCCTGAGCTCCACAACAAGAGAAGCCACCGCAATGAGAAGCCTGCGCACCGCAACAAAGAGTAGCCCCCGCTCGCCACAACGAACACCCAACGCAGCCAAAAATAAATAAATTAAATAAATAAATTTTAAAATGAGTACATATGGATGATTACAATTAACATAGTTGAACATGTAAAAGTAATCTGTGGTGTGAGAAGCCAGGATAGTGGTTACCTTTGGAAAGGAGGGAGGCAGTAGTGATTGGGAGAAGGCAAAAGGAAGGTTTCTGGGATGCAGGTAATGTTCTATTTCTTGATTGTGATGATGGCTATATGGTGAAAATTCTTCAAGTTATATGCTTATGATCTGCACTCACTTCTCCATATATGTTATTCATCACTAAAAAAAGTTCTTTAAAGCTGAATACGTGAGTTAACAGATTAGAAAAGCTGAATCATAAACTATAAGAGAAATCTTAAGAACAGCCATAGCGATTTCCCTGGTGGTCCAATGGCTAAGACTCCGAGCTCCCAATGCAGGGTACCCAGGTTCGATCCCTGGTCAGGGAACTAGATCCCACAGGTCTCAACTAAAGATCCCACATGCCACAACTAAAAGATCCCACACGTGGCAACAAAGGTCCCATGTGCCACAACTAAGACCCAGCACAGCCAAATAAATAAATAAAATAAATAAATATTTATTGGGTTGGCCAAAAAGTTCGTTTGGGTTTTTCTGTAACATCTTGCAGAAAAACCCGAACAAACTTTTTGGTCAACCCCATTTAAAACAACAACAACAACAAAACAGCCATAATGTAGCCCAGATAGACACAGAAAATATGAGACATTAATGGAAGCATAGGATAAAGTGAAATGGTCAAGTATAAGTCTAATTGGAGTAGCAAAAGAAGATAATAAAGAGAATGGGTAAGAATCAATATTTGAAGAGTGAGAATTTCCCGGAATCAACATGGCACAAATCTCAGATTAAAAACATACAATAATCTCAAGCAGGATAAAAAGAAAACCATACAGAATAAATTATAGCAAAACAGCAGAACTCCAAAGACAAAGAGAAAATCTTAAAATCAGATACAGATAAAAGATGATTTACAAAGATATGAAAATTAGACTGATTCTTTTTTTTTTTTTTGAAAATTTTCAAACTCACATAAAAGCCAAAAAGAATAATACAATGAACACATTTATACCACTCAAGTGTTCACACTGTTAATGTTTTGGCCGACCGCCTCGAAGTTTCTCTAAACATACACATGCCTTTCCCTTTTGGGAAAATGTAGAAAATAGGCTGTAGATAGCAGGATTCTTCATCCCCCAATTCTTTATCATGCATTTCCCAGGAACAAGAACATTCTTATATTCAACTATAACACCATTACCACATCTAAGGTAATCAACATTAATTCAATAACAGCACTCTAATAGAGTCCAGGTGAAGTTTTCCCAGTTAACCCAAAAGTGTCCTTTAAAGCTTTTCTTTTTACTTATTCAGGATCTAATCAAGGTTTATGCATTACTTTCAGTTTTTCTAGCTCTTAGGTTGCTTCTCAACTTAGAACATTCCCACCACTTCCCTTGGTTCTCCATGACATTTAATCATGTGAAGACATCAGGTCAGCTGTCCTGAAAAAATGTCCCACATGCTGAACTGGTTTGACTGTTTCCTCAGGACTTTCAGGTCAAGTATTTCCAGGAAGAACACCACATAAGAATGTTATACACTGGGGCTTCCCTGGTGGCACAGTGGTTGAGAGTCCACCTGCCAATGCAGGGGACAAGGGTTCGATCCCTGGTCCGGGAGGATCCCACTTGCCGTGTAGCAGCTAGGCCCATGCGCCACAACTACTGAGCCTGTGCTTTAGAGCCCTCGAGCCACAACTACTGAGCCTGCATGCCATAACTACTTAAGCCCACATGCCTAGAGCCCATGCTCCGTAACAAGAAAAGCCACCACAATGAGAGGCACGCGCACCGCTGGCGGCAACTAGAGAAAGCCCGCGTGCAGCAACAAAGACCCAACACAGCCAAAAATAAATAAATAAAATAAATAAATTTAAAAAAAAGAAAGTTATAGACCTCCTGTGTACCACATTATGCCGGTATGTGTACCATTATCAGAGATACCAACCTTGACCATTTTGTGTAATTTTTCTCTTTGTAATCAATAAGTCACCTGCAGGGTAATATTTTGAGACTTGAGAGCACACTTTTTAATGGCATCTATGGAAGCCAGAAGACAGTAGAATACAGTCTTCGAGGTGCTAAGAAAAAAATGGCTATTAAAGTAGAGCTGTATCGTTAACTAAAGTATCATTCAAGAATGAAGGCAAAATAAAATATATCCTGAAATTATTATTTCATGATCTAGTAAAAAAAAAAATTAACGGGAAGACTATGTATACACAAAAAGAATTTTTTTCACAAAGCTTTGTTTTTTTATACACTTGCCAGGGATTTAGCATTTTAGCATGTCTTGAAAAAAGTACTTTACCTGCCGTCTCTTCTCAAGGCAAAAGTGATGCCATCTTTCTGGAAGGGAAGCAGCTTTGCTCTTAGTTTGTCAGGCAAAAAATCCAGTTGTTTATAAGATTCACTTGTCAAACAAGAAATCTGAGGTGTAAGAGACTTTTTTATGTCATGACCTCTGGGCATGATGATTCTAAAAACAAAAAAATCACAAGAGGGAGGGGTGGGGGAAATAGATATTACTAAGTGTATTAGAGAATTAAACGTAAATAATAATATGAAAGCACTTATCAATAGCCTTGACATACTAGATACAAATTGGTTAAATCATGTTCCCAGAATAAGCTATTAAGAAAATTCAAAGCACTGAGTCCAAAAGCAATACTTAATGCACTAAGAACCAGCATACTCTATTTCATTTGTATTTCTAATTGAGCCATGACATAGCCATACCCGTTTTAAGCAATAAATGTATTATTAAAAAGTTATAAATCAACTAGATTTTTACAAACTAAATAATTTTTTAAATGGAGATGAATTTTACAGAAAGATGAATTCTTTTATAATCAATCCTTTCAGAGGTGTTCATTTTCATACTATACTAGATTTTCTAAGAATGAGGTTAAATTGCATTAAAAAAAATTTTTTTAAACACAAAGATATCAACTCTGAATTTATAATAATTAAATTAGCGTAATATTATTGAATGAGATTGATTTTTAAATATTAAAATGAATTCTTTAATCACTTGAATCAACAGTATAAACTCTGCCTGATTGACATATATACACTAATATGTATAAAACAGATAACTAATAAGGACATGCGGTATTAAAAAAAAATAATAAAATTCAAAAAGAAATATAAAATAAAATTCAAAAAGAAATAAACTCTGCCTGATTAGCACTTTCCTCACCAGTGGCTTTTCACAGTTATAATTTTAATTTTCCACCACATAAAAATTTCATATATCAGTAAATTCTTAGAACGCTGCAAGGAAAAAAGTCCTATTAAATCACTGAACTATAAAGCTTCTCTAATAATAACACTTCATATTTAGATTGAATCATTCATCTGTTTATATATAATCTCATTTCATTTTTAAAACAAATTTGCTTTAATTCTCAATTATTTGCAGACTTATAAAACTTTAGCCTCCCTCTCCCCTAAAAAAGTAATAAACCTGTGTACAATGTTTAAGAATCTCAATAATTCAACAAGTATTTATTAATAACAAATAAGTACTACACGCCACGATCTAGAGAACCAAGGATTACACCCCCACAGAACTTACATTCTTGAGGGGGAGACTGAAAATAAACAAATAAGTAAACAAGATTAATTACAGTATAGTACAAGTATTATGAAGAAACTTAAGAGGGTAATGGCCACTTTAGGCAGGATGACCAGGTAAGGCCACTCTTAGGTGATACTTGGTCTTGGTCTACAGTCTAAAGGATGTGAAAGAACCAGTCAGGTTCAAAGTTGATAGAAGAGCACTCCAGGCAAACAGCATAAGTGAAAAGACCCTGAGTTGAGAAAAGGCTTAGTGTTTTCTAGAAACAGAGAAGAGGCCAATGTGGTTAGACCAATGAAGAGAATGATATAAGATGAAGTTACTGAGATAACCAAGAGTCAGATCATCGAAGTCCTTGATAAGGACTTTGGATTCCACTTTAAGAATGAAGGGAAGCCAAAGGAGAGGTGCTGTCAAATACACTATTAGGCAGATGTAGCTATTTAAATTTAACTAAATTAAAAATTCAGTTCCTCAGTTCCTCCATCAACCATGTTACAAGTGCTCAATAGGCACATATGGCTAGTGGCTCTCATACTGAACGGTGCACACATAGAACATAGAACATTTCATCCTTCACAGAAAGTTGTACTGGATAGCAGTTACTGGAGAGTTTTAAGAAGGGGAGTGACACAATCTGACTTACATTCCAAAAACTACAAGAGGAGGACAAAGCTATCAATAGAAAGGCATGGGAAAATGTTCCTATAGGACTTTGCCAGTCCACAAAGCCCCCACCGCCTCAATGGCAACTGGATTTAAGAGATGATTTATGACTCACACTTGTTGGATAAGGTCCTCATAAGCACCTATGAGTCAGCATCCCTAGCACCTTCTCAATAGCAATAATAAAACTCTGAGTAAAGAATAGAGAATGGGGGGAACTCCCTGGCAGTCCAGTGATTAGGACTCTGTGCTTCCAATGCAGGGGGCACAGGTTCGAACCTTGGTCGGGGAACTAAGATCCCGCAAGCTGTGTAGTGTGGCCAAAAAATTTTTTAAAAGAGAGAGAGAATAGAGAATGGTTCAAAAGGGGGAAAGTATGAAAGCAAGAAACCTATTATCATGCTGCAACAGACATAGCAAAAATCATCTTTAGCAGTGGAACTGGATTTAGGAAATGTCTCAGAGGTACAGCAAGCAGGACTGCTGGGCTTCCCTGGTGGCGCAGTGGTTGAGAATCTGCCTGCCAATGCAGGGGACACGGGTTCGAGCCCTGGTCTGGGAAGATCCCACATGCCACGGAGCAACTGGGCCCGTGAGCCACAATTACTGAGCCTGCGCGTCTAGAGCCTGTGCTCCGCAACAAGAGAGGCCGCGATGGTGAGAGGCCCGCGCACCGTGATGAAGAGTGGTCCCCACTTGCCGCAACTAGAGAAAGCCCTCGCACAGAAACGAAGACTCAACACAGCCATAAATAAATAAATAAATAAATAAACGAACGTGAATTTCTAAAAAAAAAAAAGAAAAAGATTATCATACTGGATTTTAAGATTAGTATCTGTATGCTGCTTTAGAAAGACACATCTTAAATAGAAGGACTCATAAACATCTGATGTAAAAGAATGGAAAAAGACATATCATGCATACCTAAATAAACCTGGTATAGCTTTATTAACGTAAGATAGCATATGCTGAAGGCTAAAAAAAATTACTAAGACAAAGAAGGGCCCTTTATAATGATAAAAGATTTAATTTACTAGAATAAACACAGCCTCAAAGTATATAAATATACAAGTCAAAACATCCAGATATGGACTTCTCTGGTGGCGCAGTGGTTAAGAATCCGCCTGCCAATGCAGGGGACACGGGTTCGAGCCCTGGTCCAGGAAGATCCCACATGCTGCGAAGCAACTAAGCCCGTGTGTCACAACTACTGAGCCTGCGCCCTAGAGCCCGCAAGCCACAACTACTGAAGCCCACATGCCTAGAGCCTGTGCTGCGCAACAAGAGAAGCCAGCACAATGAGAAGTCCACGCACCGCAATGAAGACCCAACACAGCCAAAAATAAAAAAATAAAAATAAATAAAATTTTAAAAATGATAGAGGTCAATATAAATTTTAAAAAGAAGTTATAAAAGAAAAATTTGACAGAAACAAAGAACAGCCAAATCTATAACTATAGTGAGCCATTTTAATGCATCTCTCTCAGCAATTGATTATACAAGCAGATTAAAAATCTATAAGTTATGGAAAATTAAAGAACACAATAAACAAACTTGAGTCATTTGGTGTAATGACAGAAATATTATTTTCAAGCTCATTCTACGAAGCTAGACTAAACTTCGTAAGACAAGCACATTGCAAGAAAAAATATAAACAAGACATTTTCTCATGTTCATCAGTTAAAAAACAATTACAGGGCTTCCCTGGTGGCACAGTGGTTAAGAATCCGCCTGCCAATGCGGGAGACACGGGTTTGAGCCCTGGTCCGGGAAGATCCCACATGCCGCGGAGCAACTAAGCCCATGAGCCACAACTACTGAGCCTCTGCTCTAGAGCCCGCGAGGCACAACTACTGAGCCCATGTGCCACAACTACTGAAGCCCACGCACCTAGAGCCCAGTGCTCCGCAACAAAACAAGCCACCGCAATGAGAAGTCCACGCACTGCAACGAAGAGTAGTCCCTGCTTGCCGCAACTAGAGAAAGCCCATGCACAGCAACAAAGACCCAATGCAGCCAAAAATAAAAATTAATTAATTAATTAACTTTAAAAAAAACCCCAAAAAACAATTAGCAAACCTAATACATCAGTAAATTAAAAGAGTAAAATATCAAGACTAAAATGGGCTTATTTTAGGAATGCAAAGGCAAGTTCAACTTTTAAAGCTTAAAATTCATGTAGAAATGCAAGGGTCCCAGAATAGCCAAAACAATCTTGAAAAAGTATAGTCGGAGGACTTATACTTCCTGGTTGTAAAACTTGCTATGAAGCCACATAATGAAAACAGTGTAGTATTAGCATAATGATAGACAGATAGATCAATGGAATAGAATTGAGAGTCCATAAATAAACACTTAACAGTCAGTTGATTTTTGAGGAGGGTGTCAAAACAATTCAATAGGAAATGAAAAACTTTTTTCAAGAAATAGTGCTGGGAGAACTAGATATCCACATATAAAAGAGTGAAATCAGACCTTTAACTCACACCATACACAAAATAACTCAAAATGATCAAGGACTAAAACGTAAGGGCTAAAATTTTTTTAAAAACTATTAAAAGAAAGCATAAAAGTAAATGTTAGTGACCAATGGTTTCTTAGAAACAATGCCAAAAATAAAAGCATCAAAAGAAAAAATAGATAAATTGGACTTCACCAAAATTAAAAACTTTAGTGCTGCAAATAATACCATCAAGAAAGGGAGGGCAATCCACAGAAATGGAGAAAATATTTGCAAAGTATATCTGACAGGAGACTTGTATCAAGAATATACAAAGAACAATTACAACTCAATAATAAAAACAAAACTCAATTTAAAAATGCAAAAATGATCTGAATAGACATTTCTCTAAAGAAGATGTATAAATGGCCAATAAGCACACAGAAAAATGTTCAACATCATTAGTAATAAGGAAATTGCAAATCAGAACCACAATGAGATACCACTTTATACCCATTAGGAGGGCTAAAATTAAAAAGACAGATAACAACAAGTTTTGGTAAAAGTGTGGAGGAATTAGAACCCTCAAACACTGCTTGTGGAAATGTATAAAAGTGTAACTGTTGTGAAAATCAATATGGTAGTTCATCAAATGTTAAACATAATTATCATAAGACCTGCAAATTCTACCCCTAGGTAAATGAATTTTTCTTTCACCCAAGAAAAATGAAAATATACATCCACACAAAAACTTGCATACAAATTTTCATAGCAGCATTATTCGTAATAGTTTAAAAAAATGAAAACAACACAAATGTCTATCAACTGATGAATTGATAAAGAAGATGTAGTATATCTATACCATGGAGTATTATTTGACAATAAAATGGAATAAAATACTGATACAGGGCTTCCCTGGTGGCGCAGTGGTTAAGAATCTGCCTGTCAGTGCAAGGGACACCGGTTTGAGCCCTGGCCCGGGAAGATCCCACATGCTGTGGAGCAACTAAGCCCGTGTGCCACAACTACCGAGCCTGCACTCTACAGCCCACAAGCCACAACTACAAATGCCCTGAATTGGAAGTAAAAGGAAGACAGCAGGAAGGAATTCTCAGTCTTCATCTTACTGGACCTACCAGGAAATCATTCCCTCCTCATTAAATCACTTTTTTTTTCACTTAGATTCTAGAACACCGCATCCTCATGGATTTTATCCTACATCATTCCTCCTCAGTCTAAACTTCCGCTGGATCTTCCTCATCTCCCTGTCCTCTTAGAGTGTACCAGGGCTCAGGTTTTAGTATCCTCTGCTCTATCCTTTAGAGATCTCATTAGTTTCATGGCTTTTAAATACTACCTCTATACCAATGACTCCCACATTTATATATGGAGATCACACCTCTCCTGAACTTCAGATTTGTTCGTATATTTAAACAGACATACCTACCTAGCAGTCTAATGGGCCTCTCAAACTTAATATGACCAAAATGAACTCCAGGTCTTTCTCTCAAACCATATTCCATCCAGGGTCTTCCCCCTCCCGTCCTTCCAGTGGCTCACACCAACTCCTTGACTTCACTCTTTGTCTCATGCTGCACATCTAATCCATCAGCATCTCCTGTTGGCTCTACCTTCAAAATATACCCAGAATCCCACCATTCCCTATCACCTCCACCTCTACCTCCTAATTAAAAAAGTAAGTCTGATCATATCACTTCTCAGAAGTCCTCAGTGGCTCCTGATTATACTGGAAAAAAGCTCCATTAATGGTTTATAAGCCCTTCTACAATCTGCCTATTACCTATTACCCTATTCCTATTACCTCTCTACCTCACTTTTTCCTTTCTGTCAAACTGATGTCCCTCCATGTTCCTGCTTAGGACTCCATACTAGCTGGTCCATCTACCTAAACCACTCTCCCTGCTCCCCCATTGCCCCCATATCTGCATAGCTACTTCCCTTTCTTCCTTCTAGTCTTTCCTGAAATGTCAATTTCTCAATGAACACTTAACTTGACCACCTTATTTAAAACTACAACTCTCATGCTTGCTTGGGCAGCACATACACTAACGTTAGAACAATACAGAGGACATTAGCATGGCCCTTGCACAAGGATGACACACAAATTCATAAACTGTTACATATTTTTGAGAGAGAATTTTAAAGTAAATGTGGCAAAATATTAACAGTATTTGATTCTGAGTCAATGGCATATGGGAGTCCTTTGCACAATACTTGTGACCTTCTAATAAGTCTTAAGTTTTTCCAGAATAGAAGTTAAAAAATTTTAAAACAGAAGAGAATTGAACTCCCTTTTATATCTTCCCTGCTCTACTTTTTTTTTCCTGATAGCATTCATCAACTTGTAAAACACTATATAATTACATACTTATTATGGGTTTTGTTTCTTGTCTGTCTCTCCCCACTAAGGCATAAGTTTCCTAAGAGCAGACATTTCTGTCTGTTTTGTTTCCTAGTGTATTCCATGCACCTAGAGCAGTACCTGGCACTATACACCCAATATTATTCATAATATTAAAACTTCAAAGGACAGGGGACCATGATTAGACAGTCTAGAGGTAGAATAGTTCCTAGAGATGAAAAGTATAAGGTGGGACCACTGGAGTACATGGCTGAACCAGTGTGGAAATAAAGTTCACAGGAGATATGGCAGTCGAGGAACTAAGAAAGTAACATGTTGCATCAGCTGGGCTGCACATTCGAACGTAGAAGTCAGAATGTAGGTAGACAGAAAGACAGTAAGCCAAGTTCAAGTTATAGCAGGGAAAATGGGGACACAGTTTGCAAAGTGATTAAGATTAGAGGGGGTAGTTTATTATATATGGATGAAGGCCCCACATTAGGATATTAGGGTATTAGAATACCATAGAAAGTTCTAAGCTAGAAACGAGGCCTACTATGGAAAATTCTTCCTAATACATAGTAACAAGCAAATCTTCTGTTCAACTTAAAAACAAGTTCAGTTAATCTAGATAATTTATAAATTCATCCTAGTCAAACAAAAATTGTTAGTGGAAATGATCCTAATTACTATGGCAACTTAGCTACATGGACACAAGTAAATGTTGTAAAAATAAAATATCTTAAATCTTGGGTGACCTATGACAAAAGATTTGATTACTCACTCCTTCTCTTCTCCCATCCACTGATAATAGGAAGCAGGTGTTCAAAGGTGAGGGAGGAGGACTAGAAGCTAGTAACCCCAGTAAATACCTTTCCCAAGTTAAGTAAGTACAGACGTAACCAAGCATTAACATAAGTAATTCCAAGTTCCTTATTGGAAATACAAATTTAGCTTGAATAAATTGCTAGTTCCCACAAATGGTGAATACGGAGGTCTACTGGACACCTCTGCTCTGAAGTACATGGATCCAGAAACCACAAGTTACCGAACCAACCTTGGGTCCACATGCTGACATGCAGTAAAGCCAATCTACTGGCACCAGGTTGTGGTGAAGGAAAGCATGGCATTTACTGTAGGACATCAAGCAAGTAGTCCAGGGCAACTAGTGCTCAAAACACCTGAAATCCCCATGGGTTTCAGCAAAGCATTTTTAAAGGCACACTGAGGGTGGGGCATCCCAGAGCATGTGATCAGCTCATGTACAGTTCTCTGATTGGTTGAGGTGAAGTAACAGGGCGGTGTCACAGGGGTTAACATTATCAATCCTTAGGCACCTATAGGCCTGGGGCTATGTGCTCATGGTCATTAAGTATTTAATTTCTTCCATTTGCTGGGGGTTTTAGCACCTGTAAAACCACTCAGGAAACATGTATCAGACACTATTATCTAGATACTTCATAGAGGAGCTAAAGCAGAGGATATGGGGGAGCAGTCTGTCCCAGGAAGGCCCCATAGGGTCCTGCTCAGTTACACACAGACTAACAACAACAACAGTTTGATTATGAGTTTAAAAAGGTAGTCAATCGGGCTTCCCTGGTGGCACAGTGGTTGAGAATCTGCCTGCCAATGCAGGGGACGTGGGTTCGAGCCCTGGTCTGGAAAGATCCCACATGCCACGGAGCAACCAGGCCCGTGAGCCACAAACTACTGAGCCTGCGTGTCTGGAGCCTGTGCTCCGCAACAAGAGAGGCCGCGACAGTGAGAGGCCCACGCACCGCGATGAAGAGTGGCCACCCACTTGCCACAACTAGAGAAAGCCCTCGCACAGAAATGAAGACCCAACACAGCCAAAAATAAATAAATTAATTAATTAGTTAATTAAAAAAAAAAAAGAATTAAAAAAAAAAAAGGTAGTCAATGAAGGTGTCTCTTACCTACTCAAATATCTTCAGTGATTACACACAACATCATATACTCAGTCTTAGAAACTATTCAGATTTGATCAGGACTTGTAAATGTACCTATTTCCTATCTTAACATACTTCATGCTTACATAACAGTATACACTCGGCTTACATGTTTTATCTGATATAGCTATATTTATGGAATGTCAGTCAGTAAGCTACAAACCAAATTTGATAAATTAAAATCACGTTTTGTTAGTAAAATTGAATATTCTAAAATGATAAAAGATCAGTTTCAGTAAATTATAAAATTATACAGTGTTTTAGAAATCACTAATGTGGCTTTAAAAAACCCTGCCATATCTAATATCTAATTATTTTAAAAGCAAGGACAGGCGGGTGGGGGGGTGGGATGAATTGGGAGACTGGGATTGACATATATACACTAATATGTATAAAATAGATAACTAGTAAGAACCTGCTGGAGAGGGCAGACAACAGAAGCAAGAAGAACTACAATTCTGCAGCCTGTGGAAGGAAAACCACATTCACAGAAAGATAAGACAAAATAAAAAGGCAGAGGACTTTGCACCAGATGAAGGAACAAGATAAAACCATAGAAAAACAACTAAATGAAGTGGACATAGGCAACCTTCCAGAAAAATAAATCAGAATAATGATAGTGAAGATGATCCAGGACCTCGGAAAAACAATGGAGGCAAAGATCGATAAGATACAAGACATATTTTACAAAGACCTAGAAGAATTAAAGAACAAACACCTAGAAGAACTAAAGAACAAACAAAAAGAAATGAACAATACAATAACTGAAATGAAAACTACACTAAAAGGAATCAATAGCAGAATAGCTGAGGCAGAAGAACGGATAAGTGACCTGGAAGACAGAATGGTGGAATTCACTGTTACGTAACAGAATAATGGAAAAAGAAAGAAAAGAAATGAAGACAGCCTAAGAGACCTCTGGGACAACATTAAACGCAACAATATTTGCATTATAGGAGTCCCAGAAGAAGAGAAAGACAAAGGACCAGAGAAAATATTTTAAGGGATTATAGTCGAAAACTTCCCTAACATGGGAAAGGAAATAGCCACCCAGGTCCAGGAAATGCAGAGAGCCCCAGACAGGATAAACCCAAGGAGAAACATGCCAAGACACATACTAATCAAATCGACAAAAATTAAAGACAAAGAAAAATTATTGAAAGCAACAAGGCAAAAATGACAACATACAAGGGAACTCCCATAAGGTAACAACTGATTACTCAGCAGAAACTCAAAAAGCCAGAAGGGACTGGCACGATACATTTAAAGTGATGAAAGGGAAGAACCTACAACCAAGATTACTCTACCCAGCAAGGATCTCATTCAGATTCGATGGGGAAATCAAAAGCTTTACAGTCAATCAAAAGCTAAGAGAATTCAGCACCACCAAACCAGCTCTACGAAAAATGCTAAAAGAACTTCTCTAAGTGGGAAACACAAGAGAAGAAAAGGACCTACAAAAACAAACCCATAACAATTAAGAAAATGGAAATAGGAACATACATATCTCAAGCGAACACGGAACATTCTCCAGGATAGATCACATCTTGGGTCACAAATAAAGCCTTGGTAAATTTAAGAAAATTGAAATTATGTCAAGCATCTTTTCCGACTACAATGCTATGAGATTAGAAATCAATAAGACGGAAAAACACGTAAAAAACACAAACACATGGAGGCTAAACAATACGTTACTAAATAACCAAGAGATCACTGAAGAAATGAAAGAGGAAATCAAAAAATACCTAGAGACAAATTACAATGAAAACACGATGATCCAAAAACTATGGGATGCAGCAAAAGCAGTTCTAAGAGGGAAGTTTATAGCAATAAAAGGCTACCTCAAGAAACAAGAAAAATCTCAAACAAATAATCTAAACTTACACCTAAAGGAACTAGAGAAAAAAGAACAAAACCCAAAGTTACTAGAAGGAAAGAAGTCAAAGATCAGAGCAGAAATAAATGAAATAGAAACAAAAAAAAAACAATAGCAAAGATCAACAAAACTAAAAGCTGGTTCTTTGAGAAGATAAACAAAATTGATAAACCTTTAGCCAGACTCATCAAGAAAAAGAGGGAGAGGACTCAAATCAATAAGATTAGAAATGAAAAAGGAGAAGTTACAACAGAGACAGCAGAAATACAAAGCATCATATGAGACTACTACAAGCAACTCCATGCCAATAAAATGGACAACCTAGAAGAAATGGACAAACTCTTAGAAAGGTATAACCTTCCAAGACTGAACCAAGAAGAAGTAGAAAATATGAACAGACCAATCAAAAGTAATGAAATTGAAAATGTGATTAAACGTCTTCCAGCAGAGGGAGCTTCAAGATGGCAGAAGAGTAAGACTTGGAGATCACCTTCCTCCCCACAAATACATCAGAAATACATCTACGTGTGGAACAACTCCTGCAGAACAGCTACAGAATGCTGACAGAAGACCTCAGACCTCCCAAAAGGCAAGAAACTCCCCACGTACCTGGGTAGGGCAAAAGAAAAAAGAAAAAACAGAGACAAAAGAATAGGGATGGGACATGCACCAATGGGAGGGAGCTGTGAAGGAGAAAGGTTTCCACACACTAGGAAAGCCGTTCGCAGGCAGAGACTGCAGGTGGCAGAGGGGGGAAGCTTCAGAGCCACGGAGGAGAGCACAGCAACAGGGGTGCGGAGGGCAAAGCGGAGAGATTCCCGCACAGAGGATCAGTGCTGACCAGCACTCACCAACCCAAGAGGTTTGTCTGCTCACCCGCTGGGGCGGATGGCGGCTGGGAGCTGAGGCTCGGGCTTCGGAGGTCGGATCCCAGGGAGAAGACTGGGGTTGGCTGCATGAACACAGCTTGAAGGGGGCTAGCGCGCCACGGCTAGCCGGGAGGGAGTCCGGGAAAAGGTCTGAAACTGTCGAAGAGGAAAGAGACTTTTTCTTGCCTCTTTGTTTCCTGGTGCGCAAGGAGAGGGGATTAAGAGCGCTGCTTAAAGGAGCTCCAGAGACGGGCACGAGCAGCGGCTATCAGCGCGGACCCCAGAGACGGGCGTGAGACGTTAAGGCTTCTGCTGCCGCCACCAAGAAGCCTGTGTGCGAGCACAGGTCACTCTCCACACCGCCCCTCCCAGGAGCCTGTGCAGCCCACCACTGCCAGGATCCCATTATCCAGGGACAACTTCCCCGGGAGAACACATGGCACGCCTCAAGCTGTTGCAACGTCACATTGGCCTCTGCCGCTGCAGGCTCGCCCTGCATCCGTACCCCTCCCTCCCCCCGGCCTGACTGAGCCAGAGCCCCAGAATCAGCTGCTCCTTTAACCCTGTACTGTCTGAGAGAAGAACAGACGCCCTCAGGCGACCTACACGTAGAGGCGGGTCCAAATCCAAAGCTGAACCCCAGGAGCTGTGCGAACAAAGAAGAGAAGGGAAATCTCTCCCAGCAGCCTCAGGAGCAGCGGATTAAATCTCCACAGTCAACTTGATGTACCTGCATCTGTGGAATACCTGAAGAGACAACGAATCATCCCAAATTGAGGAGGTGGACTTTGGGAGCTACGATATATATATTTTTTTCCCTTTTTCTCTTTTTATTTATGTGTATGTGTATGATTCTCTGTGTGATTTTGTCTGTATAGCTTTGCTTTTACCATTTGTCCTAGGGTTCTGTCTGTCCGTTTTTTTTTTTTGGTTAGTTTGTTTTTAAGTGTAGTTTTTAGCATTTGTTATCATTGGTGGATTTGTTTTTTGGTTTGGTTGTTCTCTTCTTTCTTTCTTTCTTTTTTTAATTTGTTTATTACTTAAAAGTTTTTTTTAAATAATTATTTTTTCTTTTTAATTTTAACAACTTTATTTTATTTTACTTTATTTTATTTCATTTTATTTTATCTTTTTCTTTCTTTCTTTCTTTTTTCCCTTTTATTCTGAGCCGTGTGGAGGACAGGGTCGTGGTGCTCCAGCCAGGCATCAGGGCTGTGCCTCTGAGGTGGGAGACCCAACTTCAGGACACTGGTCCACAAGAGACCTCCCAGCTCCACATAATATCAAAAGGTGAAAATCTCCCAGAGATCTCTATCTCAACGCCAAGACCCAGCTCCACTCAACGACCAGCAAGCTCCAGTGCTGGACACCCTATGCCAAACAACTAGCAACACAGGAACACAACCCCATCCATTAGCAGAGAGGCTGCCTAAAATCATAATGAGGCCACAGAAACCCCAAAACACACCAGACGTGGACCTGCCCACCAGAAAGACAAGGTCCAGCCTCATCCACCAGAACACAGGCACTAGTCCCCTCCACCAGGAAGCCTACACAACCCACTGAACCAACCTTAGCCACTGGGGACAGACACCAAAAAGAACGGGAACTACGAACCTGCAGCCTATGAAAAGGAAACCACAAACACAGTAAGTTAAGCAAAATGAGAAGACAGAGAAACACACAGCAGATGAAGGAGCAAGGAAAAAACCCACCAGACCTAACAAATGAAGAGGAATTAGGCAGTCTACCTGAAAAAGAATTCAGAATAATGATAATAAGGATGATACAAAATCTTGGAGATAGAATGGAGAAAATAAAAGAAACGTTTAACAAGGACCTAGAAGAACTAAAGAGCAAACAAACAGTGATGAACAACACAATAAATGAAATTAAAAATTCTCTAGAAGGGATCAATAGCAGACTAACTGAGGCAGAAGAACGGATAAGTGACCTGGAAGATAAAATAGTGGAAATAACTACTGCAGAGCAGAATAAAGAAAAAAGAATGAAAACAATTGAGGACAGTCTCAGAGACCTCTGGGAAACATTAAACACAACAACATTTGAATTATAGGGGTCCCAGAAGAAGAGAAAAAGAAAGGGACTGAGAAAATATTTGAAGAGATTATAGTTGAAAACTTCTGTAATATGGGAAAGGAAATAGTTAATCAAGTCCAGGAAGCACAGAGAGTCCCATACAGGATAAATCCAAGGAGAAACACGCCAAGAAACATATTAATCAAACTATCAAAAATTAAATACAAAGAAAACATATTAAAAGCAGCAAGGGAAAAACAACAAATGACACACAAGGGAATCCCCAGAAGGATAACAGCTGATCTTTCGGCAGAAATTCTGCAAGCCAGAAGGGAGTGGCAGGACATATTTAAAGTGATGAAGGAGAAGAACCTACAACCAAGAAAGATTACTCTACCCAGCAAGGATCTCATTCAGATTTGATGGAGAAATTAAAACCTTTACAGACAACCAAAAGCTAAGAGAATTCAGCACCACCAAACCAGCTTTACAACAAATGCTAAAGGAACTTCTCTAGGCAGGAAACACAAGAGAAGGAAAAGACCTCCAATAACAAACCCAAAACAATTAAGAAAATGGTAATAGGAACATACATATCAATAATTACCTTAAATGTAAATAGATTAAATGCTCCATCCAAAAGACAGAGACTGGCTGAATGGATACAAAAACAAGACCCGTATATATGCTGTCTACAAGAGACCACCTCAGACCTAGGGACACATACAGCCTGAAAGTGAGGGGGTGGAAAAAGATATTCCATGCAAATGGAAATCAAAAGAAAGCTGGAGTAGCAATTCTCATATCAGACAAAATAGACTTTAAAACAAACACTATTACAAGAGAGGAAAAAGGACACTACATCATGATAAAGGGATCAATCCAAGAAGAAGATATAACCATTGTAAATATTTATGCACGCAACACAGGAGCACCTCAATACATAAGGCAAATACTAACAGCCATAAAAGGGGAAACTGACAGTAACAAAATCATAGTAGGGGACTTTTAACACCTCACTTTCACCAATGGACAGATCATCCAAAATGAAAATAAATAAGGAAACACACGCTTTAAATGATATATTAAACAAGATGGACTTAATTGATATTTATAGGACATTCCATCCAAAAACAACAGAATACACTTTCTTCTCAAGTGCTCATGGAACATTCTCCAGGATAGATCATATCTTGGGCCACAAATCAAGCCTCGGTAAATTTAAGAAAATTGAAATCGTATGAAGTATCTTTTCCAAGCATAACACTGTAAGACTAGATATCAATTACAGGAAAAAATCTGTATAAAATACAAACACATGGAGGCTAAACAATACACTACTTAATAACCAAGAGATCACTGAAGAAATCAAAGAGGAAATTAAAAAATACCTAGAGACAAATGATAATGAAAACAGGACGACCCAAAACCTATAGGATGCAGCAAAAGCAGTTCTAAGAGGGAAGTCTATAGCTATACAATCCTACCTTAAGAAACAAGAAACATCTCAAACAACCTAACCTTACACCTAAAGTAATTAAAGAAAGAAGAACAAAAAAACCCCAAAGTTAGCAGAAGGAGAGAAATCATAAAGATCAGAGCAGAAATAAATGACATAGAAACAAAGAAAACTATAGCAAAGATCAATAAAACTAAAAGATGGTTCTTTGAGAAGATAAACAAAATTGATAAACCATTAGCCAGACTCATCAAGAAAAAAAGGGAGAAGACATAAATCAATAGAATTAGAAATGAAAAAGGAGAAGTAACAACTGACACTGCAGAAACACAAAAGATCATGAGAGATTACTACAAGCAACTCTATGCCAATAAAATGGACAACCTGGAAGAAATGGACACATGCTTAGAAATGCACAACCTGCCGAGACTGAACTGGGAAGAAATAGAAAATATCAACAGACCAATCACAAGCACTGAAATTGAAACTGTGATTAAAAATCTTCCAACAAACAAAAGCCCAGGACCAGACGGCTTCACAGGCGAATTCTATCAAACATTTAGAGAAGAGCTAACACCTATCCTTCTCAAACTCTTCCAAAGTATAGCAGAGGGAGGAACACTACCAAACTCATTCTACAAGGCCACCATCACCCTGATACCAAAACCAGACAAAGACGTCACAAAGAAAGAAAACTACAGGCCAATATCACTGATGAACATAGATGCAAAAATTCTCAACAAAATATTAGCAAACAGAATCCAACAGCACATAAAAAGGACCATACACCATGATCAAGTGGGGTTTATCCCAGGAATGCACGGATTCTTCAATATACGCAAATCAATCAATGTGATACACCATATTAACAAATTGAAGGAGAAAAACCATATGATCATCTCAACAGATGCAGAAAAAGCTTTTGACAAAATTCAACACCCATTTATGATAAAAACTCTCCAGAAAGTGGGCATAGAGGGAACTTTCCTCAACATAATAAAGGCCATATATGACAAACCCACAGCCAACATCGTCCTCAATGGTGAAACACTGAAACCATTTCCACTAAGATCAGGAACACGACAAGGTTGCCCACTTTCACCACTATTATTCAACATAGTTTTGGAAGTTTTAGCCACAGCAATCGGAGAAGAAAAAGAAATAAAAGGAATCCAAATCGGAAAAGAAGAAGTAAAGCTGTCACTGTTTGCAGATGACATGATACTATACATAGAGAATCCTAAAGATGCTACCAGAAAACTACTAGAGCTAATCAATGAATTTGGTAAAGTAGCAGGATACAAAATTAATGCACAGAAATCTCTTGCATTTCTATACACTAATGACGAAAAAATCTGAAAGTGAAATTAAGAAAACACTCCCATTTACCATTGCAACAAAAAGAATAAAACACCTAGGAATGAACCTACCTAAGGAGACAAAGACCTGTACGCAGAAAATGATAAGACACTGATGAAAGAAATTAAAGATGATACAAATAGATGGAGAGATATACCATGTTCTTGGATTGGAAGAATCAACATTGTGAAAATGACTATACTACCCAAAGCAATCTACAGATTCAGTGCAATCCCTATCAAACTACCAATGGCATTTTTCAGAGAACTAGAACAAAAAATTTCACAATTTGTATGGAAACACAAAAGACCCCGAATAGCCAAAGCAATCTTGAGAAAGAAAAACGTACCTGGTGGAATCAGGTTCCCTGACTTCAGACTATTCTACAAAGCTACAGGAAGCAAGACAATATGGTACTGGCACAAAAACAGAAATATAGATCAATGGAACAGGATAGAAAGCCCAGAGATAAACCCATGCACCTATGGTCATCTAATCTATGACAAAGTAGGCAAGGATATACGATGGAGAAAAGATAGTCTCTTCAATAAGTGGTGCTGGGAAAACTGGACAGCTACATGTAAAAGAATGAAATTAGAACACTCCCTAACACCATACACAAAAATAAACTCAAAATGGATTAGAGACCTAAATGTAAGACTGGACACTATAAAACTCTTAGAGGAAAACATAGGAAGAACACTCTTTGACATAAATCACAGCAAGACCTTTTTTGACCCACTTCCTAGAGTAATGGAAATAAAAACAAAAGTAAACAAATGGGACCTAATGAAACTTAAAAGCTTTTGCAAAGCAAAGGAAACTACAAACAAGACGAAAAGACAACCCTCAGAATGGGAGAAAATATTTGCAAACGAATCAACGGACAAAGGATTAATCTCCAAAATATATAAACAGCTCATGCAGCTCAATATTAAAAAACAAACAACCCAATCCTAAAATGGGCAGAAGACCTAAATAGACATTTCTCCAAAAACATACAGATGGCCAAGAAGCACATGAAAAGCTGCTCAACATCACTAATTATTAGAGAAATGCAAATCAAAACTACAATGAGGTATCACCTCACACCAGGTAGAATGGGCATTATCAGAAAATCTACCAACAATACATGCTGGCGAGGGTGTGGAGAAATGGGAACCCTCTTGCACTGTTGGTGGGAATGTAAATGGATACAGCCACTATGGAGAACAATATGGAGGTTCCTTAAAAAACTAAAAATAGAATTATCATGTGACCCAGCAATCCCAATACTGGGCATATACCCAGAGAAAACCATAATTCAAAAAGACACATGCACCCCAATGTTCACTGCAGCACTATTTACAATAGCCAGGTCATGGAAGCAACCTCAATGCCCATCGACAGACGAATGGATAAAGAAGATGTGGTACATATATACAATGGAATATTACTCAGCCACAAAAAGGAATGAAATTGGGCCATTTGTAGAGACGTGGATGGATCTAGAGACTGTCATACAGAGTGAAGTAAGTCAGAAAGAGAAAAACAAATATCGTATATTAACGCATATATGTGGAACCTAGAAAAATGGTACAGATGAACTGGCTTGCAGGGAGAAACGGAGACACAGATGTAGAGAACAAACGTATGGACAACAAGGGGGCAAACTGGTGGGGCGGGGGTGGTAGTGGTGGGATGAATTGGGAGATTGGGATTGACATATATACACTAATATGTATAAAATAGACAACTAATAAGAACCTGCTGTATATAAAATAAATAAAATTAAATTAAAAAAAAAAAAGAATCTGCTGTATAGCACAGGGAACTCCACTTCGCTGTACAGTAGAAACACAACATCGTAAAACAACTATACCCCAATTAAAAAATAAATAAAAGGGAAAAAATAAATAAGAAAAAAAGCAAGGACCCTAGAGCCTTTCATTCTACAGGCAACTGTTTTTAGAATAATGATAAAATAACTCCCACTTATTGACTGACCTCTTTCTGTGAGGCAGTACACTGGGAAATTTTAGGAAATCTCCTGTAATTCCCAAAACAACTCAAAAAGATAAGTAACATTATCCTCACATTAAGGACAAGAAAATTGAGGTTCAGAGATATTAAATAAGTTATCACCAGTTAGTAACGTAAAAGTCTGAATTTTTGCTATTATGCAACACTGCCTCTTAAAATCACTCATTCAACAAGTAATTATTGAGTGTCTATTACGTACTAGGCATCTACTAGGAATCGCAGAGGGTACCAGGTAAATAAAGATGAATTTGTGTCATTGTAGCCTACCTTCCAGCTAAATCTAAGATGAAAATAAGAGTTATAAACAAATAATCGCAACACAATGCAATAAGCGCTTATGAAAGAAGTATGCATAAGAATACCACACATAAGTGGGAGTGTTGAATCCTGTAAGGTAGCAAGCAATCAAAGAAGGCTTCAGTTAGGAGAAAAAATGCTTGGAACATAGTACACCTTATTTAAATATTTGATGTAACTCTTAAATTGAAACTTGAAGGAAGAATGGAGTTTGCCGGTGGAGAATCAACATAAGGATATTCTAGGGAGGAAGAAGCCATATTTCCAATACCACAGTTTCAGAAAATACTAAGCAGTTTAGTATGGCTAAAAAATAAGATGCTTTGTGATAAGTGGTAAAGAAGTAAAAACAGGTCAGGTCAGGGAGGTTCTCATATGAGAGAACCAAAGAGAGGTTCTCTCTTTAGCCATGCTAAAAAGAGTTTGGACTTTAGTCTGTAAGAAATTGGGAGCCTTTTCTAGAGTTTAACCAAGTTGCTACTTTACAAAGATTACCTTGTCAAATTTGGAAGAATGGATGTGGGGACAGGGACAACCTTTTCAAAGGCTACCACAAATAGTCCGGGTAATACAATTTATAATCTCTTTAGCTTCAGAGCTACATCCTACATCTAATTACCTACCTGACATTTTGAAAATCTCAAAGTGTTGGGCTGCACCCGGCAGGCCTCCAAGGCCCGCACTTGCCCAGCTTTAAGACCGAAGAAAGAGCCTGGAGTCAGCAACAGAGACATCAGTGGTTTACTGGATGGGGGAGTTTACACGTCTGAAGCAGGGTCCTGGAGCAATACCCAACCGTGCGCGCGGTGCAAGGCGCGCGGGCAGGACAAGGTGGCAGCATTCGCTCCCAGGGGTTAGGGGAGATTACCAGTTATAGGCGAATTGACGCAGGTGGGGGCATTAGTTACCAGGGAAACCAGTAGTGGGGCACGCCTCTCACTGCCCCTTTGATAAGAACAATCACTAGCTGGGGCCTGGGGGAAATACTTACAGGAATGTCAGTCAGGTGAGTTGGGTGTAGGGGAAGCATGCAGGGATGGAGCAGGAGACGTACAGAGAGCAAGAGAACAGCCATCTTAAGCGGCCTGACCGTACACATAGACACTTCTGGCCTAAATGTCCAAAACCAAAGTCTTGATTTCTCTATCAAATTGTGTGTTCCCTGACCAAATCTCTCAGCAACAGTGCAACCCTGCAAGTTACTCAAACCAGCAACCTCAGTTCATTCTTGATTTCTGCTTCTTAACCACCAAATTATATCCACTTATTATTAATTATTCCCAAAATATATCTCAAATCCATTCATTTCTTTCCAGTTCCAGTGCCATCACCAACCCCAAGCCATCAGTGCTCAACTGGAATACTGCAGTAGTTCCCAATTGGACTCTCCTACATTTTCCTCAATACCAATTCGTTTCCTTTAAGCACTTAACTGTGATTGACAATTATTTTCATCTGTTTACTCCCTCCTATTAGAATGCCTTCGTAAAATCAAGGACCACAAACGTCCTGTTTATCGTCCTGTTTATCGCTGTTTTACTTCAGTACTCTAGCATCAGCCAGGTCAACAGAAACAATATTAACAAAACCCAACCTACACTTACTAAGTACCAGGCACTATTTCAAGTGTTTTACATATATTAAGTCATTTAAGCCTCACAATGGCCTGTGACTTCTTTTATCTCAATTTTACAGATAAGGAAACAAAGACACTTGATAAAGTAATCTGCCCAAGATCACTCAAGGAGTACAAGGCAGAAGGCACAATCAAGCCTAGGCAGCCTGGAGCCCAGCCTCTTGACCATTACCTAATACCTCTCATAGTAGATGGTTAATATTTCTTGACCAAATAAAAAACTGAGACAGAGAGTAAAGGAGAAGAGAAGAGGAATAGATTTAGGGAATATGATGAATTTGAAGTACTCTGAAAAGGCTATGAGGTACAGTGGAATAAGTAGTTATAAATAGAGATAAGAATTCAGAAGTCATCAGGTCCTACAGAAAGCCACTTACAAAATGTTAGCCTCTGCAAAAAAAAAGTGATTATATAATTTAAAAAATTAGATATGCTCTTAAACTGTCACCATTTACATCCAACTCTGTAATAAAAACATGTTTTAACAAAGCACAGAATGCCTCATCGAACACTGACCGTACTATAAAAAATTCTGTATTGCCTTTAAGTAGTATTTCATACCTATATAAAGTTAAATTTGTATTTTGTTAAAATATAAAAGTGCAGATATTGGGACTTCCCTGGTGGTGCAGTGGTTAAGACTCCGGCACATCCACTGAAGGGGGCACGGGTTTAATCCCTGGTTGGGGAACGAAGATCCGGCAAGCTAAGAGAAGCAGCCAAAAAATTTAAAAAATAGAAGTGCAGATGTTTGTTTTTAATTTGACAAAATGACACCAAAATACAAGAAAATGTGAGAAGGACAAGAAAATGTCTAAAAAAGTGGGAGCATGCCGTACATGCCAGATATCAAAACATATTATAAAGTTATAGAAATTAAGAAAATGGGTATGGTACAAGTCAAAGAAAAGACAGAACAATGAAAGAGAACAGAATCCAAACAAAACCAAGTATATATAAATTGTGAAACCAAATGTAAAAACAAATAAAAATTATATATACATATTATGTTTTATTATCTACTTCCGATCATCATCAAGCTTTTTCTAAGCGTCACAAATAACCTAGAAACCATAAGGGAAAAGACATAAATTTCGACACTAAAATAATTTATACTATGTATAGAAAAACAACATTAAAAAGTTAAAAATACAAATTTCAAAATGAGAGTAAAGGCAAAATACATGACAAGGAGTTAAAAACTTAAGTAATTTCTTTAAAATTACTAAGAGACTATGATAGATAACAACAGTCTACTCAAAAGAGTAGACAACAATGGACAATATACACATAAAAGATGCTCAACATCAACAGAATTCAACTAGACAGAATTAAATAAATGAGGGATCACTTTTTACAATCAGACTGGATAGAACAAAAGATGGGAAACAGGTGCTCTCACACACTGTTAGGAAAGAAAATAGGCAAAACCTTTCTGTAGAGCAATTTAGGAATTATAGAGTACTGTATTAATAAATAACACTAAATAATACTATTTCTAAAAAGTTAGATTTACGGGATAATCAGGCAAGCATACAAAAATGGTGTTCATGACAGCATTGCTTTTAAAAGTTAATAATTGACCCAGCAATCCTACTTCTTGGTATACATACATGTATATACATACCCAGAAGTATACATATACATGTATGTGTACATGTATATACATGTATATATTGGGACTTCCCTGGTGGCACAGTGGTTAAGAATCCACCTGCCAATGCAGGAGACACGGGTCCTATCCCTGGTCCGGGAAGATCCCACATGCCACGGAGCAACTAAGCCTGTGTGCCACAACTACTGAGCCTGCGCTCAAGAGCCTGTGAGCTACAACTACTGAGCCCTTGTGCCACAACTACTGAAGCCCGCGTGCCTAGAGCCCATGCTCCGCAACAAGAGAAGCCACCACAATGAGAAGCCCGCACACCACAACGAACAGTAGCCCCCGCTCGCCGCAACTAGAGAAAGCCCACGCACAGCAAAGGAGACCCAACACAGCCAAAAATAAGTAAATAATACATGTGTGTGCATATATATATATATATACCCAGAAGTATACATACGTATATATCCGAAAGAACACCTATATCCAAAAGAACTAAAAACAGATCTTGAAGAGATGTTCGCACCCATTCAGTGCAGCATTATTAACAATAGCCAAGAAGTGGAAGCAACCTAAATGTTCACTGGCAGATGAATGGATAAATAAAATATGGTGGGGGCTTCCCTGGTGGCGCAGTGGTTGAGAACCTGCCTGCCAATGCAGGGGACACGGGTTCGAGCCCTGGTCTGGGAGGATGCCACATGCTGCGGAGCAACTAAGCCCATGCACCACAACTACTGAGCCTGTGCTCTAGAGCCCGTGTGCCACAACTACTGAGCCCACGAGCCACAATTACTGAAGCCCGTGCGCCTAGAGCCTGTGCTCTGCAACAAGAGAAGCCACCGCAACGAGGAGCCCGCGCACTGCAACGAAGACCCAACGCAGCCAAAAATAAATAAATAAATAAAATAAATTATTAAAAAAAAAAGAGCAATGTAGGGGACTTCCCTGGTTGTCCAGCGGTTAAGATTCCACACTCACAATGCAGAGGACACGGGTTCGATCCTTGGTCAGGGAATTAGATCCTGCAGGATGCAATGAAGATCCCTCACAAGGCAATGAAGATCCTGAATGCTGCAACTAAGACCCAGCACAGCCAAATAAATAAATAATTTTTTTTTTTTTTAAAGAGCAAAGTAGTATTATACTATTCATATGCATGTCTGTACCTATTAGAGACCTGTAAGGATATTCAGCAAGGTTTAATAGTCATATCTCTGGGTAATAGGAATACAGATTACTTTTTTTTTTATATTTTCCTGTGTTTTTAAATACAGTGAGTATGTATTATGTGATGCCAAAGGATAGCTCAAAAGAGGAAGTGACTGCCACCACCGGTTCCAGAATCCTAGGATGGAATTTCACATTTCTCACTATATGCTTGGCACATATTGGGGGATCAATAAATATTTGAGAGGCAGGAATCAGCAGTGGTTAAGAGCTCAGGAATGAGACAGATCTGGATATGAATTTCAGCTCCAAAATTTACTAATCAAGGCCTTAAAGTCTTATTCAGGGTGGGGAGGGATAAACTGGGAGATTAGGATTGACATACACACCACTATATATAAAATAGAAAACTAATAAGGACCTACTGTATAGCACAGGGAACTCTACTAAATACTCTGTAATGACCTATATGGGGAAAGAAACTAAAAGAGTGGATATATGTATATGTATAACTGATTCACTGTGCTATACAGTAGAAACGAACACAACATTTTAAATCAACTGTACCGCAATAAAAAAAATTTTTTTTAAGTCTTACTGAACTTCACTGAACTCCAACTTCTTCACGTATAAAACATCACAGAATAATATTTGCAGATTGCTGAAGGGAACATGTGCTAAAAGCACTTAACACCATTCCTGGCTCAGAGGAAACACTCAATAAAATGATGGCCATTACTATTTATTGACTTGATTTACACTAGAAGCCCTCACGACAAAAAAAAATAAGCATCTATAAAAGACTCTTCTGCTTAATTATATGAAATTCCCAGCTGCATTAAAAAGCAAGAGTCAACACTTTCTTTGGTGGAACCAGAACACTGTGGCTGAAAGGTATGATTACATTCCTATATCTAGAAGGATTACAACATAAAATTTACCATCTAGTTGATGCATAAACACGACTCATGAGTATCGAACACAGACTTATTAGTGCTTCAATTTTAAAAAAATAAAGAAAATATGCTTATTTCAGTCCACAGGTAGAATGGAAAAAGTAACTACAAAACATGACTAACGAAGATTTGACTTAGAGAGAGATTAGAAGAACAAGTAACACTACGATTCATTTTGTTTGGCCTGTTTTCCTCACTACTTTTGGACAAGAAGCCTGTCTTTTTGGCACGGCTCTCCCTGCAAAGTCTGGCATAGTGCCTAATACAGTATAAGTGCTCAATAAATATTTACAAGATGATTTCTAAAAGAAAGTCTTAGTGAAACCGCCGGGAAAATTGAGTTAGAATTTATCTGAGAAAGTCTCAGTCAAAATGATAGGAAAAAGAGTTTAAAATGAGAGCCATCAGGCTTGGGGAGGGAAGGCCTTTCCTGATAACACCTTCTGCATCTCTTTTGTTCAATGAGTTTCCCAAACAACCTCAAAGGGAACGTCCAACAGTAAAAACACATTCAACTTTGTCCCCCGACAGGGGGCATAAACCCGGGCCTAACGTGCTAAGCTTGTTAGGCTTTTGGCTCCAACGTCTTTCTAATGATCTGTATTCCTCCGTGTACTATAGTTGGCACCCTATCGACACTTGTTTAATGTATGCTTTACATAAAAAAAAAAAAAAGAATGGGACCATTCTCATCAATCATGAGCCCTTCTGTAGCGTTTCTCCTTCGAACCAGACTTTAGAAGTTGGTTTGTAAGAGTGCGAGGAGTTAGCTCAGAATTTTTAAGCCGGTTCCTTTCAGTCAAACTGAAGACGTGAAGGTTTTAGAGGCACCCTCTACAAATATATGGGTGCAATCTAATCCTGAGCAACTCAAAAGACAAAACAAGCGAGACTCGGGGAGTGAAGAGTGCGGTGGAGCATGGCATTCTGGACTTGGGAGCTACCCTCCCCCCATCCCATTTCACCCACTCTTAACTAAAAGGCAATTAAATTCCATTCAGCTTCCTATCTCTCACGTTAAGAAACTACCAACTTGCCCGCCACGCCACTCCCAGACGGCCACACCTGGTGTATTCGCTGCAGAATCTCCAATTCCCGCCACAGGTTTGGCCTGTGTCCGCCGCAAAGCGGAAGTCACTTCAAAGGGACAAACTGAAAGTAAGAGAGTGTAAATATCAGGAATCTAAAACTCCTACGGCGTTCTTAGAAAACTCTTCCTCGACTACCTTTCGCTTCTAATCCTTCTCTCTTCTGCTAGGTTGGTGAAAAGGCTTCACCACAGCCCTGCGACTAGTTCCCCGCCCCAAACTCCAGATCATTCAAAAGTTTGTCCTTTCTCATTGGCCAATGAGGCGGCGTGGGTACCTCCCAGGAACTACAATTCCCGTCAGGCCTCGCGGGAAACAAACGGAGGAGATGAAATGGGCGGTGGCAAAGCACGTTGGGAACTGTAGTCGGCTGCAAGCCGAAGAGAGCAATCACCCCGCCTTTCCTCGGTGAGGCTGGAGAACCAGGTGTTCGGCTTAGAGCCTGTTACCGCTGAGGGGAGGAGCCAAGTCCTGAAGCAGCATTCCCCACTTCCCACCACATGGAGGACGAAATTTTTCCTTTACTCCTATAAAGCAATATAAATACTCCTTGAGAAAATCTGGTTGTCTTTCCAATACCTTCAGGTCAGTAAAAACTTCCAGAACTCCCCCACCTCGGGCTCCGACTCGTGGGAAAAGGTGGCTCTTTTACAAGTGGGCAAAATGGCTGTCCTCTGAGGTTTATCATTGGTTGTCCTTTGCGTCCTTCAAGGGCGGATACTTACAGCCGATTGGCTCTTTTTCCCTTGTGGGTGGAGAAAGACTTGGCTCGGCTCTCCCGCGGCCCGGGAGGAGATGAAGGGGTGGAGAGAAGGCAGTTTGTTCAGGCGTGATTGGGTGATCCTCATGTCACTCCGAGGATGTACAACCTATGATTTGTCTACTGCCCCTCAAAGAGAACGAAGAGGCGGGGCTAGTGCGTGGTGGGAAGGGGCGGGATTTTGCCAGCCGCGGCTGCCGCTGGAGCCGGTGTCCGGGCTGGTGATGGGGTTAATTCCCTTTCGTAAGACTCTTACTTGCACCCACCCAGCCCCGCCGTCGCCCCGCCGCGCCGCGCTCCAGCCGCCTCCTCCTCCTCCTCCTCCTCAGTAACGCGGGTAAGAGATGCCCTCCCCTCCCCCCTCCAGCTCCCCGGGAATAACGCGCTTCGCTCCCCTCCCCCGCCCGCCAACCGGTAGCGCTAACGGAGAAGGAGGCAGGCAGGGGAGATGTGGTGTGTGCGAAGGTGGCCTTCCCCGCCGAGCGGTCGGCGCCCCAGCCAGGGCCCCGCCGAGGTGCTGCTGCTGCCAGCCTCGCCGGGAGGTCGGGTTCTGAGGGAGCCCCGGCTCGCCTGGCCCGCCGCTGCGGCTGTGGCTGCATCTGCATCCAGTACCTTGTGCCCACCGCCCCCACCCGGGGGCCATGTGAAAAGCAAACCCCTCGAGGCCTAGCGGAGGAGGCAGGGGAAAGGTTCCCAAGTCCCTGCCGTGGCTGCTGCTGCTTGCTTTTTTTTTGCAGCCCTAGGGACTCGGGAACCAGCCACAGCAGGCCTGCCCGGCGCGGGTGCCGTGCGTGGCTCTGCTCTCCCGTGTGGCTGGCGCCGGTGCCCCAGGCTCCCCGGCCCACGCCACGGCCGCCACCCCCGGCCTTGCACCCCGAGAATTTTTAGAAAGGAAGTAAGGCATTCCGACCGGTTGGTGAAATGTTAGGTGGTGCGTTTTGCGTGTGGTACCAGAAAAAGCACAATGGGAATATTAGAAAGTTGAATGACTGTCAGTGCCACGGACCTCGGGGATCAGATTTACACACATTATGGGTGAGCCTTAGGCTCTGCCCCCCAGATTCCTGTGTGTTTGAAGTTTTTCGTCGCTCTCTTTTTTTGTTGCTAGGTGCAGAGGAGAGTGCTTCTGTTCTTTGAGCTTGCTCTTATGCAGAAACAAACTGTTGAGGCCATCAGGTCCCGCGTGTAATTGGGGTAGCAAGTCAACTAAGTAAAAGACAAAGAGAGCCTAGTAAATAGCAGATGATTTTTCTAATATGATTTTCCTGAAAAAAAAAAGTGTTCGTATATATATATGTGTATATTTGTATATATGTATATGCATGTATGTATATATCTCTCTGAGGTTATGGTTTGCCTAATTGTAATTCTGAAGAAACCCTCTGCTTTTAGCCTAAATGTCTATGATTACAAGAACTTTTGAATAATGAAAAGATGGTTAAAGTCATTCTGGCAGCCCACCTACTTGTAATATTTGAAACAGTAAAATCTGTGTAATATTTAACATAGTAGGATACCAGTGTGACTAGGTTAATTGGACACACCCTAGCTTAACAAAATTTGACATATTTGGCCGTATTTGAGAGGGAATGCTAACAAAATTTGGCATATTTGGCCATATTTGAGAGGGAATGCTTCTTCCTCATGTGTTGATTGAGTGCTCATCTTTTCAGTCCTTGCTTCTTTGTGGGGGGGATGAATATGTTCTTAAATAATGGATTCTATAATTTGTTTTAGACATTTCTGTAATCAGAGGTAAAACCCCGGGCCCAGTCCTGAGGCTTACTTGTTACCAGAATAAACTTGGGTTCTGAAGAAATATCTGAGTTTTGACTAAGTATTGGACCATTTCTTCAGGGTCTGAGAAGACTATAATGGCTTAATGATCTTCCATATTCCATAACTAATATACCTAGAGAATTGACATAGATCCACAGATTCAGGACCTGAAAGAAATTTGGGTGGTGTGTTAGAATTAAAAAATGAAACCCTGAGTATAACCCTGAAGGGTAAGTCCCCTCAGCTCCCCACAAAAAGTACCCATAGCATACATTACTCAGCATAGCATTTTCTAAAACTTGTTGGGTAATTGATAAATTACTATAATGCTTTCAGATCTCATGTGCCTTATGTACAGAAAGGGCTGATGAAAATGTAGGAGGCTTCTGTATTCTCTTATTAGCTGCAGGACCCCTCTATGAGCCTCAGTTCAGTTTCCTCATCTGTAAAATGGGGGTGGTTATGCTTAACTCACGGAGTTGTGAGGATTAGAGATGAAGTATGTAAAGCCTCTCACATTGTGCCTAACACATAGTATGTATCAATATGTTAAATATTAACTATTGTTATTTTCACACATTAAGAGAATGAGTTTGTTTCTCAAATGCACACGGTATCGTTGGAGCCTCAGAACATGTTCTGTTAGTGAGGAGTACTGTGGGGATTTTCGTTTATGTTGTGACTTTAAGTGCAGTTTGTAATTAGCCATTTTCAAAGGGAAAGGTTTGTGGGAAATTGGTCATCAGGTACAAAAGAGTCATTTATTTTACAGGAGATTTTTTTTAAATAATGTTTTGGAAACATCTAGTCTTTGTTGTTTTATTTATTTTTATTATTATTATTATTATTATTATTTGGCTGCGTTGGGTCTTTGTTGCTGCGCACATGCTTCCTCTAGTTGCATCGAGCCAGGGCTACTCTTCATTGCTGTGCACGGGCTTCTCATTGTGGTGGCTTCTCTTGTTGCGTAGCACGGACTCTAGGCGCACAGGCTTCAGTAGTTGTGGCTTGTGGGCTCTAGAGTGCAGGCTCAGTAGTTGTGGCTTGCGGGCTCTAGAATGCAGGCTCAGTAGTTGTGGCTCGTGGGCTCTAGGGTGCAGGCTCAGTAGTTGTGGCGCACGGGCTGAGTTGCTCCGTTTCATGTGGGATCTTCCCGGACCAGGGCTCAAACCTGTGTCCCCTGCATTGGCAGGCAGATTCTTAACCACTGCGCCACCAGGGAAGTCCCTATAGGAGATTTTTTTATTTTGCAGTAAAATGCAGGTGTTTGTTGACTATTTCAAATGGATTATCTGGAATAAAAGTATGTGGTAAATTATTTTAGTGATAAATCATTATAATATCTTTTAAATTTTATTTAGCTGATGTTTCAAGATCAAGTTTATATAGTTGCTATCCACATTCATTGTGCTACCAGGGGCAAGCAACTGTTGAACTCTTTACAGTGTTAAGATTAAGCAAGTTGTTTGAATTCGTTCTGGCCATAGGCTGACTACTGTTTTGTTGCTGTTTCTAATTCTCATTATTTATCAGTTCCTAAGTGTTTCTTTTCTGTGGTACAACATGCCAGACACACTGTTCCTTTCTCCTCCCAGGCACTTTTGAAAACGTACTGGGTCTTCACACGTGATAGTGTCCTTGGAGTTTGTACAGTGAGACAAATTTAAAGTTAGCCTGAAAACAGTTTTATTATGAAGCCTTTTGACAGTAATTCCAGGTCAGGGTTCAAGGCAGCTACACCTTATGCTGAATAGCGAGCTGAAGTATATAATGTTATGGTGGACCTCCGAAGTTACTGAACCCAGTACAGTTGGATGCTCCTTCGAGGGACATTAAATGGCAGCAGCGTAGAAAATTTTGTAAATTGAAATACACTTTTTCAAATATGCAGAAGACAAGAATTGCCGAGTAATGAAGGAGATGTTCTTGTACTGGCACTATAGAATACATAATTATACCCGTTTGAGTTAATGTTAAGTTTTGTGGGTTTTTTTAATAAATATATTTATTTTTATTTATTTTATTTTTGGCTGCATTGGGTCTCTGTTGCCGCGCACGGGCTTTCTCTAGTTGCAGCGAGCGGGGGCTACTCTTCGTTGTGGTGCGCAGGCTTCTCATTGCGGTGGCTTCTCTTGTTGCAGAGTACGGGCTCTAGGCACGTGGGCTTCAGTAGTTGTAGCACGTAAGCTTCAGTAGTTGTGGCTTGCGGGCTTTAGAGCGCAGGCTCAGTAGTTGTGGCGCACGGGCTTAGTTGCTCCGCAGCATGTGGGATCTTCCCAGACCCGGAATCGAACCCGTGTCCCCTGCATTGGCAGGCGGATTCTTAACCACTGTGCCACCAGGGAAGTCCCTAATGTTAAGTTTTAATTTCTTAGAAATAAAGAAGCACTGAGAGTTGATAACAGTTTTATTTTTTCCATTCTTGAAAATGTTACAATAATAAATCCTTAAGACTGATAGGTTTACATTATATTGCTGCTATTTGCATTAGAAAAATCTCACTATTAACACTTTCATGATCTGTTGTAAATATGTTGGGCAGTCTGTATGTCAAAGAGGTGTGGTTCCAAATGGTAGTGAACTTTTCAGATAGCACTTGCTGCTCCAAACCACAGAATCAGTACACTATCTTTTCAGTCATATCTACATACAGTGATGATAACTTACTACTTATAACTTAAGATGAATAAACTAAGACGGTCATCATAAAGAGAAGGGAGCGTGTCAGTTTTTTCTCGGTATAATAGTAGTCTTTTTCTAAAGGAGTAAAATAATTTTCCCACTTAATCCCTGTGAATTCTGATAATGCTTACTAGTAATACAGATATGGGCAAAGAGTCAAATCATATAATCAAACAATTTTATTAAGTTAACTTTGCTTTCCAAATAAGGATATGTTATATAATAACAGATTTGCTTATACCTGATAAGTATGTGTATTTTTCTAGGATTTAATTTAATAGTTATTGGCTGATGGTTGAAATAAGAGATGAGTTATTTAATCCTGGCTCAAAACTAGTTCTCTACCTTATTTTCCTGCAATTTGGTTTTTTATTCCCAGATTTTATCCTTTATTATTTTGCCTCTTCTTACCTTTTTAGTTTCCACACATACCTATTAACTTGAAATTTTTTCCTATGAGTTTTGAAAGCCTACACTTTATGATTTTTGTTATTCTCTTTGTCATCTGAGTTGTAGATTTGCGACTTTTTTCTTAATTTCTACCTGTAAGCTTACTTCAAGCAAACTGTGACGTTTTTGAGCCTTCTTATTTCATAAATACTAGACCACGTAACATGTTTAAATGATTGTTCTTGTAGCCTGCTTGACTAAAGTTTTCATCTACAACTCCCTAAAGCTACTTTCTCTCCAAAAGAAATTAAGTAGGGAACATAAACTACATTCATTTTTAACTCTTGACCTTTGTTCTTAAAAGTCAATAATTTGATATTGTCTTGTCTTAAGAGTTTAAAGTAAAATAATTTGACTTCTCCCAACTTTAGCTTGATCAGTGACAGATATAATTTACTTTTGTGGTCTACTTGTGCAATTAACTTCACTAATCTGCCTTCTACATGAAAGAAGTTCCATACTGGTATAAAATATCACCTTACAGTCTGAGTTAGAAGTTTAACTAACTGCAGATTCACTTTGTTGTCTTGGCCCTCACTGGGGAGGGCAGCTATGGGATTTAAAGGTTTTTTTTTCTTTAAGTTTTCATGTTGTGTGGGGAAAAAAATCTGTACGTCTATGCAAAGCAATGGCTTAAATGAGCATAAGGCCTTCATGTTAAAAGTCCTCTTGGGGAAGCAGCTTATTACAGAAGTTCTGTGTTTAAAAATAAGTATCTTTTTACTGGAAACAACCCAAATACCCCTCAATGACTGATGGTTAAACAACATATGCTATATCCATACCGTGGAATACTATGCAGCAATATAAAGGAACAAACCATAGTATATAGCAGCTTGCATGGATCTTGAAGGAATTATGCCAAGTGAAAAAAACAATCTTGATGTGGGACAACCACATGGTTCCATTTGTATAACATTCTCAAAATGTCAAAATTAGAATGCAGATCCGTGGTTGCCAAGCATTGGGGATGGGGTGGGAGGATAAGGGTGGTTGTGACTGTAAAGGGTTAACATGAGGGATCTTTGAGATGATTGAACAGCTCTGTATCTTGATTGTGGTGGTGGTTATGTAAATCTATGTACATGTGATAAAATTACATAGAAACACACACACGAAGGAGTGCATGTAAAATTGGTAAAATCTGAATAAAATTGTGGATTATATCACTGTCAATACCTGGTTTTGATATTGAACTATACTCACACAGTCATCCCTTGTTATCCACTGGGAATTGGTTCCAGAACTCCCCTTGGATACCAAAATTCACAGGTGCTCAAGTCCCCTGTATAAAATGGCATAGTATTTGCATATAACCTACGCACATTTTCCCATATACTTTAAACCATATCTAGATTACTTATAATACCAAATGCTATGTAAGTCGTTGTATTGATAACTACAATGCAAATGCTACATAAATAGTTGCCAGTGCACGGCAAGTTCAAGTTTTGCTTTTTGGAACTTTCTGAAATTTTTCTCTTGAGTATTTTCAGTCTGTTGGTTGGATCCACAGATATGAAACCTGTGGATATGGAAGGCCAACTGTATAATGTTATCATTGGGGGAAACTGGATGAAGAGTACATGAGAGCTTGCTGTACTGTTTTTTACATTTCATGTGAACCTATAATTATTTTAAAATTATTAAGTCAATTACAGAAAAAAAATACCCTTTAGTTATATATATGTTCCTGTATAGTATTGGGAAAAAAGCATCTGTTTTTTTTTTGTTTTGTTTTGTTTAATTAATTAATTAATTTATTTATTTTTGGCTGTGTTGGGTCTTCCTTGCTGCGTGTGGGCTTTTTCTAGTTGTGTCGCGGGGGCTACTCTTCGTTGTGGTGTGCAGGCTTCTCATTGCGGTAGCTTCTGTTGTTGCAGAGCACAGGCTCTAGGCGCGTGGGCTTCAGTAGTCATGGCGCACGGGCTTAGTTGCTCTGCGGCATGTGGGATCTTCCTGGACCAGGGCTCGAACCTATGTCCGCTGCATTGGCAGGCAGATTCTTAACCACTGCGCCACCAGGGAAGTCCCAAAGCATCTGTTTTTAAACAAATATTCTCTGCAAAATACCAGTCATACATTTCTTATTGTTCATGTACATTTGCATGCAATAGAAATACTTCTACGTCAAGCATACCCAACACGCAGTTTCCATTTTCATTTTATATGCCTTGTTTCCCCTAAATGCCAGATCATTCTTATTTTATTAGGGTTTGCTGCCTTTCACTTTACAAGCTTGCTTCATATGAACTAGAAAGAATCTGATATCAGTCATCTGTATTGTTCATTTTCCAGTTGCTAGAAAAGGATTTTGTCAACAGAAGCTGTACATTCATTATTCAACTAGATAATTGCATTTTAAGCAAATTGATCATCTGTAAGACAAAATAAAAGATTTTGTTCCCTTGTAAAGACAGCAAATGAGGTATAATTTGGGCGAAGAAAGTGATATTAGTGCTTGTTAAGTTACACTATGGTTATAATGCAACCATGAACCTTTTAATACAAAAGTATTAAATGTTTTAAAGCAATGTGGGAAGATTGTGAGGAGGTCAGAAGTAAAAGTTGTAGGCCACCAACTTGGGGAAGATACACTTTCTGTGATACGGTTGATCTTGAACCATTTTGAATGAATTTTTATGTATGGTGTGAGGTAGGGGTACAAATTCATTCTTTTACATGCAGGTATCCTTTTTTTTTAATTTTATCTCCGCACCATTTGTTATTCTTTCTCCATTGAATTGTTTTAGCACCTTTGTTGACCATAAATGTAGAAGATTAGTTCTCAGTTTTCAATTCTATTCCATTTATTTATTTATTTATTTTTAACATCTTTATTGGAGTATAATTGCTTTACAGTGGTGTGTTAGTTTCTGCTGTGTAACAAAGTGAATCAGCTATACATATACATACATCCCCATATCTCCTCCCTCTTGCATCTCCCTCCCACCGTCCCTATCCCACCCCTCTAGGTGGACACATATTCCATTGATTTATATGTCTGTCATTATGCCAGTAGTCCCACAATGCTTGATTATGTAACTTTGTAAAAAAGTTTTGAAATTGGGACATGTGAGTCCTCTAACTTTGTTATTCTCTTCCAAGATTGCTTGGCTATTCTGGATCCTTTTTATTTCTATATGTAGTTTAAGATCAGCTTGCCAGTTTCTGCCAAGAAAGTAGCTTGGATTTTGATAGGGTTGTGTCAAATAGGTAGGTCAATTTGGCAATTTGGGGAGTATTGCCATTTTAACAATATTGAGAGGATTTCTTTAATATTTAGTGATTCATTTTTTGAAAAGTAATAAACTTATTGCTTGTTAACCTGAATACAGTTGAACTTCCATATCTGTTGGTTCCGCATACATGGATTCAACCAACAGTGAGTCGAAAAATAGTTTAAAAAAAAAATTTTTTTCCAGGAAGTTCCAAAAACAAAACAGCTCGCCGTGTTTGGGAGACTATTTATATAGCATTTATATTATGTTAACAACAATTTACATAGTATTTACATTGCATTAGGTATTATAAATAATCTAGAGATGATTTTAAAGTTTACCGGAGGATATATGAAGGTTATATGCAAGTACTGTGCCATTTTATATGAGGGACTTGAGCATTCATGGATTTTGGTATCCAAGGGGGATCCTAGAACCAACCCCCATGGATATTGAGGGATAACTGTATCATATTTTATGAAAAATATATTTTCAAAATAACATAACGAGAAGAATGGCATTGTCTTACATTTTTGCAGCTCTCCATAATGTCTGGTTTATAAGAAGATAGATGGGTTCTCATATATGTTTTTGCATTCACTCTAATATGATATGTGGTTTTGGTAAAAACATAAGACAATTTGGCCTCATACAGATACGTAGGGGAAAAGAGGAGGACCTCATCACCCTTTGAAAGCGTCTTGATGATCTGCAGTGGTCATTGGTCCATACTTGGAGATAGCTTGTTCAGTGGAAAGAAATATGTTTGGAAACTCAGAAATTTGGTGAAAGTAACAAGTCTGTCACTTAACAGCTGATGTGATTTTTGAGCAACTTATTTAGCCTCTCAGTCTTTCTTCTTCTGTAAAATGAGGATAATGACATTCCTTTTAGGGTTTTTATAAGGAGGAAACAAGATCATGCCTGTAAAGTTTTGGGTATATAAAAACCACCAAAGAACTGAGGCTTGTCTTTTTTCATTTATATTTGTCCACCTCTATTCTACAGGATTAGCTAATTTTTTTCCACTGAAAGTGTACATACCACAGCGTGGTAACCTTCATGTAAATTTGGTTCATTGTATAGTATTTACTTAAAAGCTGAACTTTATTCAGACAATTTTCTACTGTCAGTCCTTTTAACTACATATTACGACAGCAAACAAGTAGAGAAGAGAAGAGCCAACAAAAAGGGTAAAGGAATTTCTCAGAAATGGGAGAGTAAGTTGATGTCCCCTTTAAGACCATTTGTTGCCTTACTGCAGTCCTGCTATTAACTTTTGGAAGAATGAAGGAAAATGCAAAAATTCTGCCTTAAATTAGAGAATGGTTCTTTAGCATGTATTTTCCCAGTTAAAATTAATAAAATTAAATTAAAATATAAATGATTCCAAATCCTCAGTGATTCTATAAATATTGAACCAAATTTCAGATAGACATTATTGCAGTTTTTTTACGAAGCAGGTTGAGAAACAGAATGAGGTGTAGGGTCCAATTTGGACAGGGTGGTCAGGAAGACCTCTTGACATTGGAACAAACACCAGACTGAAATGAGGGAACGAGTCATATGAGGGAAGAACAACATTCTGGGTAGGAGGAACAGAAAGTACAAAGGCCATGGCATGGGGGCATACTTGGATGGAGATGGAAATTACACTTGTTTACTGAAGTTCAGCAGTGTTCTCCCAAAGACAGGATTTAAAGGAACAAGTACACTAAGAACACTCTGGAGTGTGGCTCTGGGGCTCTCAACTATGCATATTTACTAGCTAAGTGAATCGTTTCCACTGTAGATCCTCTTAACCCCAAACGTACTGAATTTTAAGGGACATTTGCAAAGTCTAAACCCAAATCTTTAATCTCCACTTATCAAAGGTTTCTTGTCTTTTCAGTGCTAAACCAAGAGATGCGGTATTTTTTCTTACAATTACCTGCATTTACATAGACCAGTAGGTAAATTGTTGTTTTGGAATGTGAGAGGTCATCTGGTCCAACTTCAGTGGTTCTCAAGGATCAGTCCAGTGACAGTTACCTGCGCAACTTTTCATAAAGTTAGCTGCTTTTCCTTTCCTTTTTTCTTTCAGGGTGTATTAGAATGGGGAGATGGGTACATACCCGACTCATGCCTTTTTGAGCAAGCTCTTGTGGGGACCTTACATGACAGGAAAATCAAGCAGATAATCATGTAGCCTTTACTTGAACTATTCTAGTGACAGGACTGCATTCTTAAGGGACTTGTCTCTTCTATATGTCTATATGGTAGAGATAAATATGTATATATATTGGCGGGGGAGTGTAGGGAAGGACGGCATAGTCAGAGAAGAGGAGATCCAGCTGGTCCCAGACATAGTTGAAATGTTATCATAAAGGTGCATCAATATCAGTCACCTGTCCCTCTCCCCCTCCCTTCACACCCCCAGAGAACAGAAGTGTTGGTAGGGATGGGAGACTTCAGTTTCCCAGACCCAAGACCCTCCTGCTTGGCCCTGTTGTCTAAAATGAGAGAAATTGGAGGACTAATCCTGCAGATGTCCTCAGTAGGTGCTTCGCCCCTTTATACCCCCCGCCCCCGGCTGTTTAGCACCCTTCTTAGATTTGCTGGGTTATATTCCATATTGTTGTGGGCAGAGGAGCTACAGCTAGTCTTCAAAGCACGTTAGATCTTGTCAGAGAACCAGGCAACTAGACCATAATGGTATCTTTGTGATTTTAGATTTTGTTTTATTCAAGGTGGTATGACCATAGGAAATGAAAGTCTTGGTGGACAGTTTTAAAACCTATTTTTAGATCATTTTGATAACAGTCAAGTCGATTTGAAAAAAATGATGCTCAGATTTGAGTGTTTTTACTCAGGTAATATTGCCAACTTCTGTGTCTTTCAAAATCAAAAACATTTCATGTTTATTCAGTACACTCAACAGATTGTAAACTTTTGTTTTGTTGTGGGGTTTGTTTTTTTTTTTTTTTGCTGCAATAGAAAACTGAGAAGCTGAGCTATTGTAGAACTTGGTACATTTCTAAACTTAACTTTTTGGAAAGTTTATATATTTTTTAAACTTTAAAAAAAAATCAAAACAATGCATACACGAAAAAATCAAACAGTACAGTGGATCTGTAATTGATCATTATTCTCTTATCTACTGTTGTTATCAGAATTGATGAGTCACTTGAAGAGAACTAGAATGTTCTTAGCATCAAAAGTCAAATGGATTCTTTTTTTTAATAGTTTTTTTAAAATTAATTTATTTAATTTATTCGTTTTTGGCTGCACTGGGTCTTCGTTGTTGCCCGCAGGCTTTCTCTAGCTGCAGCAAGCAGGGGCCTCTCTCCGCTGCGGTGCACGGGCTTCTCATTGCAGTGGCTTCTCTTGTTGCGGAGCACAGGCTCTAGGTGCGCAGGCCTCAGTAGCTGTGGCTCACGGGCTCTAGAGCGCAGGCTCAGCATTTGTGGCTCACGGGCCTAGTTGCTCTGTGGTGTGTAGGATCTTCCCAGACCAGGGCTCGAACCTGTGTCCCCTGCATTGGCAGGCAGATTCCCAACCACTGTGCCACCAGGGAAGCCCAAATGGATTCTTTTTTAAGCTTCCATCAGTTCATCAAAATCCATGTCAATTTGTTTTGTTACACATTAGAAGCATGGATTTCCTGTTTTTTGGGTTTTTCTCAGTTTTCCTGGGGTTTCTAATTTTCTTTCTTTTTTTTCTGATTGACAAATAATAATGTACCATCAACATATTCTCAAAGTTATTCAATGTCTGTTTCATGGAGGCCTCTTTCCCTCAGAGATTTTCTCTTGGATTCTGTATCCTGCTCTCATCCTGGGACTTGCCTTCACTGCCCTCCTAGGTTGAATCAACTGTTCGCTGGATCCTGTGGATCCTTCCTCTCTCTTGATTTTTACACTGATTTTGCTTGATAGTAGCCTGAAGTATCTTCCTAAGAAAGATTGCTTAGGAAGTAAAGCTTTGGAGACCTTATATGCCTGAGGTCTCTATTCTGCTGTCATACCTGATAGGTAGTATGGAATGCTAAATTCAAAATCATTTTTCCCTTGCACTTAGACATAGCACTAGTGTCTTGTGGCATCTAGGTTGCTTTTCAGAGATATGCTGATGAAATTTTCCAAGCATACACAAATTTTTGGATGACTCAATTCTATAATTATTAACATTTTGTTCTATTAGCTTTATCCTCTATCAATCTATCTTATTTTTTGATGCATTTCAAAATACATTGCAAGGATCAGAATACTTCAGTCCTGAACACTTTGGCTTGCATATAAGTAACTAGAATTCAGTATTTGGTTACATTTTTATAGGTAGATATGCATACAGAAAAATGCACAAATCACAAACATACCATTCAGTGAGTTTTTTACAAATGATATGCATCCGTGTCTATCAAGATATAGGACAGTATCATCACCCCACGAAACAAGAACCAAAAGTTCTGATTCTTTTCCACCATATGTTATATTTTCCTGTACTAGGACTTACATAAATGGAATTATACAATATGTATTCTTTTGTGTAAGGCTTCTTTCACTCAGCATGTTTTTCAGATTTATTCAAGTTGTTGCTTGTATGAATAGTTTCTTTTATACTAGAACAGTATTTTATTGAATAAATATATAGTTGGTGTGTCTGTTCTGTTGATGGCCACCTGTGTGCTGTTTCTGGTTTTTAGTCGTAAATGAAGCAACTCACAAGAGTATTTGAGAATAAGTTTTAAACCTTCAAATTAGAAATACATGCTGGGACTTCCCTGGTAGCGTAGTGGTTAAAAATCCGCCTGCCGATGCAGGGACATGGGTTCAAGCCCTGGTCCAGGAAGATCCCACATGCCGCGGAGCAACTAAGCCTGTGCGCCACAACTACTGAGCCTGCGCTCTGGAGCCCCGTGTGCTGCAATTACTGAAACCCACGTGCCGAAAGCCCGTGCTCTGCAACAAGAGAAGCCAGTGCAATGAGAAGCCCGCTCACTGCAACGAAGAGTAGCCCCCACTCACCGCAACTAGAGAAAGCCCGCGTGCGGCAACGAAGACCCAAGGCAGCCATAAATAAATAAATAAATAAATAAAAAGAAATACATACTAACATGCAATATACTGCACAGAAATACATTGGTTCATTTCTTCTTTATTTATTTATTTATTTGGCTGCATGAGGTCTTAGTTGCAGCATGCAGGATCTTTCGTTGCAGCACACGGACTTCTCCCTAGTTGTGGCAAGCGGGCTCCAGAGCACACGGGCTCAGTAGTTGCAGCATGCGGGCTTAGTTGTCCCCATGGTATGTGGGATCTTAGTTCCCCGACCAGGGATCAAACCCGAGGCCCCTGCATTGGAAGGCGGATTCTTAACTACTGGACCACCAGGGAAGTCCCGTTTCATTTCTTCTTTATTCCATTCTTTTCCTAACTCTTGAATTTTTGTTAATACAAAATTAAGTCATAACTTAGCTGAGAATATTGTCATACTTTATATGATTTCTTGCTGTCCTCAGTAATATAAAGAGCAGGTAGGAAGATTATTTAAAATCATCCTCTCTTTTAAAATTTTTTTATATTTTTGTTGAAACTTTAAAATTAACCTGTTTTTTCTAGTCCACTGATTGACTTTAGATAATTAGGTGTAATTAAGAGCGTCTTTCCTTAGAAGTTAGTACTTCAGCATATAAAGTCGTTGAATTTTAGAGATAGAAGTTTTTAAAGAATATGTTAGTCTGATATTGTATGTGAATCATCCTTGATCCAGAGAGGCATGACTTTTTCAGTTATGAATGCGTTTTGCTTGCTTTTTTTTTTTTTTTTTTTAATTTGGCTGCATTGGGTCTTCATTGTGGCATGTGGGATCTTTCGTTATGGCCCGCAGGCTTCTCTCTGGTTGTGGCGTGCGGGTTTTCTCTCTCTAGTTGTGGCGCGGGCTCCAGAGCGTGTGGACTCTGTAGTTTGTGGCACACGGGCTCTCTAGTTGAGGCATGCGAGCTCAGTAGTTGTGGCACGTGGGCTTAGTTGCCCCGTAACATGTGGGATCTTAGTTCCCCCGCCAGGGATTGAACCCGCGTCCCCTGCATTGGAAGGCGGATTCTTTACCACTGGACCACCAGGGAAATCCCCACTTGCTTTTTTAATAAAGATTATTACTTCTATTTGTTGTAATTTTGGAATGGCAGTTTAAAGTTTAAAAAGAAATTTTTGTATGTATGTATTTATTTATTTATTTTTGGCTGCATTGGTTCTTCGTTGCTGCAAGTGGGCTTTTCTCTAGTTGCGGCAACTGGGGGCTACTCTTCACTGCAGTGTGCAGGCTTCTTATTGTGGTGGCTTCTCTTTGTTGTGGAGCACGGGCTCTAGGCACGTGAGCTTCAGTAGTTGTGGCACGCAGGCTCAGTAGTTGTGGCTCACAGGCTCTAGAGCACAGGCTCAGTAGTTGTGGCGCACGGGCTTAGTTGCTCCGCGGCACGTGGGATCTTCCTGGACCAGGGCTCGAACCCGTGTCCCCTGCATTGGCAGGTGGATTCTTAATCACTGTGCCACCAGGGAAGTCCCCAAGTTTAAAATTTTATATTCATGATATGGAGTGTTTTTTGTAGCTCTTTAAGTTTTGTTAAATCCATATGATAAATTAAGAATGACATTTTCCCATTGCCATACCGCATTACACAAAGGATTTTATACTGTTACAATATCCAGTGTACACATACCACAGCTTTCTGTGAGTGTAGATTTTCTTTTTAATGAATGGTGATTTTGAAATTTAATTCAAGTAAAAAAAGAATAAAGTGGTTTTTAGTATAGTATTCAAGCTGTATTTGTGGCATACGAAAATTACTTCATGGCTTTTCTGGAAACTGCATACAGCTACACAACTTTTCGGTTGCATTTACCTTACTACTAAAATGGAAAACCCAACGATAAAACAGGTGACAGTGTTAAGAGGATTGACTTAAATGTTAAGTGAAGCTTATATCTACTTTATTTGCATCTAACGCCTATACTTTAATTTTAGAAAGGGCTTGTTTATCTTTTCTTAATGTCATTTTTTTCTTGGTTTATGTGGCATTTGTGAAAATGCTTACAGAAATGCTAGTAAGGGATAATTGGTGTTCTTGTTTGTGAAAGTTACACTAGGATCACAGAAATGGCTAGTAATTAAATTGCTTCTGTTCTTAAAGACATACCTCTGCCTTCAAGAAGCTCATGAGTTATCTGGGATCCACTTGAGTCAGAATTTCCGTATTATAAATGGCTGCAGCTTCCATTTCCGTTTTCTCCTCATCCTACTTGTCCTCCTCTTCTTCCCCTAGTCTTTGGACAAATTTGCTTAAAGATAAGACAGGATTAATGGAACTATGATAAAGTAGAAACGAGTCTCAGTGGGTGGCCTTTTTAATTAAATATATGAGGTTCCAAGGATTACATGAGATTTACGCCTTCTAAATGCACAGTAGAGAACCAAGTGAAAGTTGGTGGTCAGATAACCATTAATTGAATTGCTTTTATATAGCCTATCGTAAATTTGAATACAAGCATTTTTGTCTTGCCCTCATTTCTCTCACAGCTTTTCACTTGGCATCCTATACTTCAGAGATACTAAATTATTTATTTATTTATTTTTTTATGTGTTTAAACCACTGTAGTCAAGCACACTCTTTCCAGCAGCCAAACACATTTTAACTGATAAACATGGCCCCTTTATCTTTTATTTATTTATTTTTATTTATTTATTTATGGCTGCGTTGGGTCTTCGTTTCTGTGCGAGGGCTTTCTCTAGTTGCGGCAAGCGGGGGCCACTTTTCATCGCGGTGCGCGGGCCTCTCACTAACGTGGCCTCTCTTCTTGTGGAGCACAGGCTCCAGACGCGCAGGCTGAGTAGTTGTGGCGCACGGGCCCAGCCGCTCCGCGGCACGTGGGATGTTCCCAGACCAGGGCTTGAACCCGTGTCCCCTGCATTGGCAGGCAGATTCTCAACCACTGCGCCACCAGGGAAGCCCCGAAATATTAAATTATTTAAGCAAAGTTAACATAACCAGTTAATGGCCCAGCTAAGACTTTATACTCCAAGTCCAGCTTTATACTATATCAAGGATGAATGAATTAATCAGGTCACTTAATGTGCCTATTTTTTTAGTCCCAGAATGTAATAAGGGCACGTTTATTGGGGAATATTTCAAAATAGATAGCTTGTCAGACAAATCACTATCAGACTCCATACTTTGTTCTTCTAGACTTTGTAATGTTACTCCTAGAACTGCCAGTCGCTTAAAACTATTTACTTACGTACTTAAAAGACCTTCCCTCTTGTCCCCTGCATTGGCAGGTGGATTCTTAACCACTGCGCCACTAGGGAAGTCCCCCGGTGTGGGCTTTTTAAAGAGTGAGTATAAAACCTGACATATAATTCATGTTGAAATTTATTGGCCAATGTTGACTTTTTTATGCTGATATTTTAATATAGCTTTATTGAAATATAATTCACATACCATAAAATCCACTTAAGTTTACAGTTCATTAGGTTTTAGTATATTCACAAAGTTATGCAACATCACCATAATCTAGTTTTATCATCATTTCAAAAAGAAGCCCCATATCCATTAACAATCATTCTCCACGTTCTTTTCCCCTTCCTGCAGCCCTAGACAACCATTAATCTACTTTCAGTCTCTATAGGTTTGCCTCTTCTGGAAATTTCGTATACATGAAATCACACAGTATGTCATTTTTTGTGACTGTCTTTCACTTAAGCATCAGGTTTTTAAGGTTCATCCATGTTGTAGGATGAATCAGTACTTCATTCCTTTTTGTGGCTGAATAATATGCCACTATATGAAGATATCACATTTTTTTTAATCAGTTCATCAGTTGCGGGACATCTGAGTTGTCTCTACTTCTCGGCAATTATAAATGACACTGCTATAAACATTCTTGTACAAATGTTTGTGTAAACATATGTTTTCATTTCCCTTGGGTGTATACCTACCAGTGGAATTGCTGGGTCATATGGTAACTCTGTTTAACCATTTGAGGAGCTCATCAACTGTTTTCCAGAGTAGCTGCACCATTTTGCATCCCCAGCAGGAATATAAGAGGATTTCTGTCTTTCCACATGCTTGTCAGTTCTTGTTATTGTCTGTCTTTTTGATTATAGCCAACCTAGTGGATGTGAAGTAATATCTCCTTGTGGTTTGGATCTGCATTTCTCTAATGATTTAAGTTGCTGAGAGTCTTCTCCTGTGCTTCTTATTGGCCACTTGATTTTATGTGAGCTTTGATATCTAAATGTTGTTTGTGTAGCTCTTATGCACTCTACAGTTAATCAGTATATAGGCACTGTATTCCATATAAAATACCAGTATGTATACAAACACATTAAAGGATTAACTCTAAGACATATTGGAGAATTGGAGTGATTCATCAGTGTTTTCCAAACTTAACTGATAAATAAGGCAGTTACTAGTTTGCCTGGGACAGTCCCAGTTTATGCCTGTTGTCCTGGCTTAATTATAAAAGTGCCATCTTTCACTCTGAAGTATGCCCTGATTTGGACGATAAATTATATGGCCAATCTACTGACAATTAACCTAGAGTACTTATTTGAATACACACTTGCTATCTACTAAATTAGAAGCTCCAGAAGAAAGGGGCCTGAAACTATGTTTCTAGCAATTTCAGGGTCAAGCACAGTTGTAATGTATCATTCCAGCAGAATGCTGGTGTTGCTCTATGACCCAAAACCCATTATCATTGTTTTAGTGGGACAGTGAGTTCCAAGTTAAAATTGGAGAGAAATAATGTAACCTGATAGCCTAGCACCACCCATCTCCTTAAAGTGATGATAGGGGAGGAGTATCAACATGCACATTGGACTGGCTTGTAGGGGCCGGAGGGTATGAGACAGTAAGTGAAGTGAAATAATTTACTGGAAGTAGGATGATCTCAGGACAGAGCTCTAGTAAGAGGTAGTGAACAAAGCTGAGCTTCTCAATAGTATTTTCCTTTGAGTTAGGTGAGAGTAAGAGAAGAATTCATGAAGGTGTTCTTCATACCTGAGAACTAGGAGCAAGAATTAATGGGGATGGAGGGAGGCAGAAGAAGTACTTTCAGACTTTGAGGCTATGTTAGAAGGAAGATAGAATGTAGTACGGTTGGGTTTTATTTATTTGGGGGTCAGTGAGATTTGGTAATATTTGCACATAGGGTCGTTTGTAAGCCAAGCACTTGTAAGATATCTATATAATAGGTGTCAGAGATGCCCATCTGGGTTTTAAGATATATATTTTTGTTAATTGTACAGTTTTTGTCTTCAAGATGAGTGAACACATTTGGCTCAGTATAAAGTAATATGCATTAATTGTGGAGGGTCTTGTGCTGAGCCATTCATACTTGCTTATATGATTGATTACCTTTTAGCACCAATGCAACATAGTTAAGAAATAAGTTAAGAAATGGCTTAAAAGGTAGGAGTTTATGTGTATCCCAGCATAGCTGTTGCCTCATGATGTCTCCATTAGCCAGAAACTTGAGCTAACTCTTATTAGCTATGATACCAAGCAACACTGCCTTAAATCTAAGGACCCACACCATAGTAGCTCATCCAGAAACTCTTTGGATGGGGGGAGGAACTTTTTAAAAAAGCTTTATTGAGGTACAATTGATGTACAGTCAGCTGTATTCAAAGTGTATATTTTGAAGATGTGCTGGTTTTCTAATTGATACTCTGGCAAGTCTGCCATTATAATTTGTCTTCTAAGCATACAGTCACTGAGTAGAGAAATGAAATGACCCATTAATTTAACTTGAGGAAATCATTGCGAATTATGCACGGGAAGAAGATTACATTGAGTTGTTATTAAGACTTGTCCATATTTATAGAGCAGGTACTCTTCTCTCCAAAATTCAAGAGCTAGTGACTTTTCATTTGTACATATTTAGCTGAGCGAATGGAGCAGATAATTACATGCCAGATTAAGGACATGGTATAATAAATGCTTGAGAAGTTCCAAAGAGTAAGGAATGGCTGGACTGGATTGGTTAGGGAAAGTTGTGAGGAAGAAAGTAGATCATGAAAATGTAGAGCAAACAGTAAGTTGGAGTTTGAGCTAGAGCTTGGAGAATAGATGTGATTGACCAGGCAAAAATGGGTGGAAGAGCATTCTAGATAAAGAGAGGAGCACCAGTGAGTACAGGTGATGAAAGGTGAATTGCCTAGCTTGGCTGTGGTCTAGAATGGATGAGGGGAAATCACAGTGGAAAGTTAAATTTGAGCTTTTAGTAGAGGATTTTTTTGGTTTTTTTTTGCAGTAACTCACATGCACTTCACAATAACTATGAAATGCATACAATGACTACTCCCATTTTTTATTTATTTATATTTTAATTAATTAATTTATTTATTTTTAGCTGTGTTGGATCTTCGTTTCTGTGCAAGGGCTTTCTCTGGTTGTGGCAAGCGGGGGCCACTCTTCATCGCGGTGCGCGGGCCTCTCACTATCGCGGCCTCTCTTGTTGCGGAGCACAGGCTCCAGACGCGCAGGCTCAGTAATTGTGGCTCATGGGCCCAGTTGCTCCGTGGCATGTGGGATCTTCCTAGACCAGGGATCGAACCCGTGTCCCCTGCATTGGCAGGCAGATTCTCAACCACTGCGCCACCAGGGAAGCCCTAGTAGAGGATTTTAAATACCAAACTGAAGGATTGACTTGTGTCCTTTGAGTCAAGGGGAACTACTGGAGATTCTTTTGAGCAAAATAGTGTTGATACAGATTTCATTGCCGTATTGTTACTGGGACTCTGTGTTTCTATGTCACGTCTTCCTCTTTATGCTGTAGACCTTTTTCCTTTCCTACTTCCATTGTGGTTGTCAGGAAATTTATTTTTAAATTGTCTTCGATAGTCAATCTGTCACCTCTTTATTTTTCTAAGTATTTTCAAATCTCTCTACTTATAATGAAGTAATAATACCAGACCTAGAAGAGAGAGGGAGAGAAAGATATATCATTACTGTATATATCCTGTATCATCATATATCATTATAGAATTAGAGTATGGCTTAATTTAGAAAATATTATGAGTTTTCAAGTAATATGAATCATAGGCAACATTTGGAGTCCTGAAAGATTCAAAGATATTGGGTCCTCCTTGTATGTGATGATCCAAAGTTATACTGTTTCGTTACTTCTTTTTTTAATTGGAGTTCAGTTGATTTACAATATCGTGTTAGTTTCGTGTATACAGCACAGTGATTCAGTTATACATATACATTACATATATATTCCTTTTCAGATTCTTTTCCCTTATAGGTTATTATAAAATATTGAGTATAGTTCCCTGTGTTGTACAGTAGGTCCTTGTCATTACTTTCTTGACCTTTATTTTTAAATATATATATTTAGAGAATAAAGCACATTCAGCTTAAGAATATCCCCCCCTTTTTTTGAATGTCAAAGGATCCCTAGAAGTTATAAATGTAGAGTTGAGGGTAAAATGAGAAGAGTATTTTCCTATTCTCATCTCATTGTTTGATTTCTTAATTCAGATATACAAATAAAAACTGTGTTTAAAATATGAAGAAATACACATAAGCAGTTCAACTGTTTATCTTAAAGCCGAATTCATGATCCTAAGTGGTAAAAATGCTTTACTTTTAAAGGGTTATGAGAATCTAATAGTGTAGTTTTTTTCATAATGGTAAGTCACTGGATTATGTGTGCTTTTAACATTTTTAGGCTTTTATATTAATTTTCTATTTTCATTTTTGTTATTATATTACTCTTTTTTTATTTCCTAGGAATTAATTGTCCCTTAAATGTGACACGGCATAAATTATTTTCACTTAATTTCCTATGGAAGAAAATAATAAGCATTTAAGACTCTCTGATTTGATTCCACTCTATTGTTCACTCATTTGTTTAATCAGCCATTCCTTGAAAAAAAACATGTAGTGAATACTTGCCATGTGCCAAGCCCTGGCTTTGAGAATACAAAAATCAGTGATATGTACTCTTGCCCTGGAGGAGCTCAATCTAATAAGTCATTACAAATCCACTTGATAAGTTTGGTTTAAAAAAAAAACACCCCAGAAGTGTACTCTGCCATGTGTTTTCCTGTGGCACTATATTTATGTGTGTGTGTCATTTTCATATCAGTTATTACTCTGTACCTTGATTATGTGTAGTTCATCATGTGCACAACCCTAACCTCTGATGCCACCTGCCTTTCCCCTACACCCAGTCAGAGACACTGCTCCATTTTAAAATTACCTGAGTCGAAAACTTTGTCAGCTTGATTATAATACCTTGTACACAATTGAACTTAATAAACGTTTGTAGATTTGAATATAATTAGATATCCTGTATTGATTTGAGATAATAGTAGAGATCAAACTTACAGCTCAAGAAAAATTATTTAGAAACAGATTTAGAAAAATAAACTTCCTTTTCAAAAATTCAGAGATATTCCACTTCAAGTTAAAATTCTGTCAAAACTTTGGCTTGCATAAAATTTCTCTCCTTTATGTCTCCAATACAAAGTGATTACAGTCTGATAGCTGGGAGATAACTTTATTGAATGAGCTGATGATGCACCCCTAATGTCCGTATCCCAGTGAATACCATATGCCAGTCTCAACACTGGCATTAGTTGATTTGAGCATGAGCACTGAACTGTCCTCATCCTTCCTGATAGTCTCAGTTTTTTCCCTCTAGGCTGAGGCGTGTCTTCAGGGCTGCTTGAGGAACTTGTGCTTCTGCCCAGTTAAGAGAATTGATTTTCAAAACTATGCTGATTAACATGGTCCTGTTTTGAATTCTGCCATAGAAGGAACTGGTAATGTAATTGCCGAGACTAAAGAATACTAACCCGAAGAAAAGGTTTTGCAGTATGCTTTTGTTCTATCAAGCCACATTAAAATAACCTCACTAAAGAACCTTTTCGGAGGGCTGGCCGCCTGCTCCCCCATTTTGTTTCACGGTAAACTCTCCCTGCTGTCTTACTTCACTGAAGCCAGTGTCCTGACCTTCGTTTCCGGGTCATCCACATGGTCTCCTTTTTAGGCTTTTTCTGATAGGTGGGGGCTGTTGAAAGAAGACAGAGAACTAAGCAGGTTTAACCTTTTTAAAAAGTGTTAATCACTTTCTGCTTTGACTTGGTGATTGTAATCCTTTTATAACTATCTCTCCTGTATTTCCAAACTTGGATTTACGAATTGTCTTTTCTTCTCTCTCTTTAAGCCCCCTGCCACCTCCTACCCTTTTTTTCGTACATAAATTTCTCTCCTCTCTTAGTGAAGATACTGAGGCTATTTATTATAGTCTGGGGGGGTCACCGAATTAACCGTGGGTACTTTAAAAGTCTCTCTCAATACTTTTCCTCGGGCTTCCCTGGTGGCGCAGTGGTTGAGAATCTGCCTGCCAATGCAGGGGACATGGGTTCCAGCCCTGGTCTGGGAAGAGCCCATATGCCGCGGAGCAACTAGGCCCGTGAGCCACAACTACTGAGCCTGCGCGACTGGAGCCTGTGCTCCGCAACAAGAGAGGCCACGACACTGAGAGGCCCGCGCACCGCGATGAAGAGTGGACCCCACTTGCCGCAACTAGAGAAAGCCCTCCCACAGAAACGAAGACCCAACACAGCCATAAATAAATAAATAAATAAATAGAATACCATGGCCAAAAATTAGTAAAAATTTAAAAAAAACAAAAACAAAAAACACTCAAAAAAAATATATACTTTTCCTCTTTTTTCTTCTACCAGTCTCAACTGAAGAGGTGTCCCTTTTCTTCATACCTACTCCAGCTCTCTTTAGAATGTGTTGATCCCTAACTGTGTACCAGGGACTATGATAGGATTTCTGGGAGACGCAGTAAGGACTAGGATAGAATTCTGACTTGCCCTTAAGAAGCTTAATGACCTGTGTTTGTGATCCCATTTCCTGCTCCTTCCATTATTTGTTCTCAAACTTGTCATTTGTGCATTTTTCTTTGTACTTCTAGAATTAGAGAAATTTTAAATGGGAAGGGAAAAGATTGCTTTCCCTCAAGGAGATACGAGGAGGGAGTGTCTTTCAAATGATAAGTTTTCTTTCTTCCCATTTGAGAAGATTTCAGAAAGGAGTATGTTATATCTCTCGGGCTCTCAGGTGTGTGGTGGCAGGAAGAAAGGCTGAAGCTCTCTGCTGTAGTAAGGATTCCTGTATCTGATATATTAATCCCAACCTTTCAACAAGTTTAAATCCAGTAATTCCTTATTTCACATGTATGAGCTATATATGTGTGTGAAATTTATGTATATTTTGACTCCAATTATCTGTATACCAGTACAATCTTATTGGAATGTGGTACTAATATATAGTTGATATGTGTTCTCATTTACTTTTATGAGTTTGTGTGTCTGCAGTCCTAAACAAAGGGCAAAAAACATCTTGATACTGTTGGTGGGTGAAAAGTTTTTGTTTTTTATTGTAGTGAAATACACATAACATAAAATTTACCATCTTAACCATTTTTGTGTACAGTTCTGATGTTAAGTATATTCACATTGTGCAACCAATCTCCAGAACTCTGGCAAAACCAGCACTCTATACCTATTAAATAACAACTCCCCATTCCTCTCTTCCCCAGCTTTTGACAGCAAGCATTCTATTTCTGTCTCTATGAATTTGATTACTCTAGGTACCTCAGGTGGAATCATACAGTATTTGTCTCTTTGTGGCTAGCTTGTTGTACTTAGCATAATGTCCTCAAGGTTCATCCTGTTTTAGCATGTGTCAGAATTTCCTTCCTTCTTTTTTAAGGCTGAATAATAATCTGTCTTCTGTATATAACACATTTTGTTTATCTGTTCATCTGTCGATGGACATTTGGGTTGTTTCCCACTTTTGGCTATTGTGAATAATACTGCTGTGAACATGGGTATACAAATATCTCTTTCAGACCTCACTTTCAGTTCTTTTGGGTATATAACCCAGAAGTGGAATTACTAGATCATATACTACAGACATACTTCTTTTTATTGCACTTCACATACAGCATTTTTTACAAATTGAAGGTTTGTGGCAACCCTTTGTCAAGCAAGTCTACCAGCACCATTTTTCCAACATTTACTCACTTTGTCTCTGTCTTATTTTGGTAATTCTCGCAATATTTCAAACTTTTTCATTATTATATTTGTTATGATGATCTTTGATGTTACTACTACAACTCGCTAAAGGCTCAGATGAGAGCATGTTTTAGTGATAAAGTATTTTTTATTTTTATTTTTTATTTAATTACTTTTTGGCTGCATTGAGTCTTGGTCACTGCATGTGGGCTTTCTCTAGTTGCAGCGAGCGGGGCCTGCTCTTCGTTGCAGTGCTCGGGCTTCTCATTGCGGTGTCTTCTTTTATTGTGGAGCATGGGCTCTAAGTGTGCGGGCTTCAGTAGTTGTGGCATGCAGGCTCAGTAGTTGTGGCACTCAGGCTCAGTAGTTGTGGCGCATGGGCTTAGTTGCTCTGCAGCATGTGGGATCTTCCCGGACCAGGGATCAAGCCCGTGTCCCCTGCTTTGGCAGGCGGATTCTTAACCACTGTGCCACCAGGGAAGTCCCGATAAAGTATTTTTTAACTAAGGTATATACATTGTTTTTCAGGCGTGCTACTACACACTTACTAGACTATAATATCATGTAAATATGATTTGTGCACTGGGAAACCAAAATGTCTGTTTGACTCACTTTACTGCAATATTCACTTTATTATGATGGTCTGGAACTGAAACTGCAGTGTCTCTGAGGTATGTCTGTAATTCAGTTTTTAAGTTTTTGTGGAATTACCATACTGTTTTCCACAGTGCCTGCACCATTTTACATTTCCACCAGCAATGCACAGGAGTTCCAGTTTATCCACATTCTCACCTACTCTTTGTTATTTTCTGCTCTCTTAATAGTAGGTATCCTAATAGGCGTGAGGTGTTATCTCTTTGTTGTTTTTATTTGCGTTTTCCCTAGTGATTATTGAGGTTGAGCATCTTTTCATGTGCTTGTTTGGCCATTTGTATATTTAATTTGGAGACATTTCTGTTCCTTTTCCCTTTTTTTTTTTTAAATTTATTTATTTGTTTATTTATTTTTAGCTGCGTTGGGTCTTTGTTGCTGCGCGCGGGTTTTCTCTGGCTGCGTCCAGCGGGGGCTACTCTTCGTTGCGGTGCACGGGCTTCTCATTGCGGTGGCTTCTCTTGTTGCGGAACACAGGCTCTAGGCGCACGGACTTCAGTAGTTGCAGCACGCGGGCTCAGTAGTTGTGGCTTGCAGGCTCTAAAGCACAGGCTCAGTCGTTGTGGTGCATGGGCTTAGTTGCTCCACGGCATGTGGGATCTTCCCGAACCAGGGCTCGAACCCGTGTCCCCTGCATTGGCAGGCGGATTCTTAACCACTTCACCACCAGGGAAGTCCCCTCCTTTTCCCATTTTTGAATGGGGTTGTTTGGTTTTTTTGTTGTTTTGTAGATGTGTTTTGTTTTTATCTTAGCTTTCTTGGGCTTCAGTTTTAAGTAATACTTTTTAAAAATCAGACTATTATTATTTAATGACACACAAAATGTGGTAAAATGTGCTGTACATGTAACTGGAAGCCTAAATATTGGGTCCTTCATAAAGTAATAATATAATGAGGAGCATTAGTGTTTTTTTTTTTTTTAGCAACAATCGAAGCTATTTATCAAAATAAAATTAAATACTATATACTTGCAAGCTGTTTCCAGAGGTCTACGTTAGACATGCAAGAATACTCAGTATATGTGGTTTTCAGATTAACTAGTGTTCAGTCAATTCTTTTTTTTTAATAACTTTATTTTTTAATTTATTTTATTTTGTTATTTATTTTAGGTTGTGCCAGGTCTTAGTTGCGGCAGGCCAGCTCCTTAGTTGTGGCACGTGTGCTCCTTAGTTGTGGCATGTGAACTCTTAGTTGCAGCATGCATGTGCGATCTAGTTCCTGACTAGGGATCAAACCCGCATCCCCCACATTGGAAGGCGGATTCTTTTTTTTTTTTTTTTTTTCCTTTCTCCCCAGCTTTATTGGCATATAACATTGAAACATTATATAATTTATATATATAACTGACATATAACATCGTAAGTTTAACACCCATTGATTTGATACACTTATATATTGCAAAATGATTACCACCATAGTACTAGCTAACACCTCTATCATGTCACGTAATTACCATTTCTTTTCTGTGGTGAGAACATATAAAATCTACTCTCAGCAACTTTCAAGTATAAAATACAGTATTATTAATTATAATTGCCCTGCCATACATTAGATCCCCAGAACTTATTCATCTTATAACTGGAAGTTTGTACCCTTTAGCCAAGCAGAGTTTCACTTGGGAAGGTGGATTCTTAACCACTGCAACACCAGGGAGGTCCCCAGTCAATTCTTAATAAATCAATCTAAGAGTATAGTATAATTACAAGATTTTTTAATTCTCAATTAGAATTCTGCCTTAATAGATGTTTAAGAAGGCTTATAAACTTATAACTTGATTTTTTACAACTCAGTCATATTCAGGTTAAAAGTGTCAAGCATCTAAGAAATGCTGATACTAAAATTCAGATACCTATGTTAGTTGGCTATTTTATAATTATTTTAGTCTATAAATCTGGGACAAGTTCAGTTTTTTTAAAATTTTTATTTATTTTTTGGCTGCATTGGGTCTTTGTTGCTGCTCGCGGGCTTTCTCTAGTTGCAGCGAGCAGGAACCACTCTTCATTGTGGTGTGCAGGCTTCTCATTGCCGTGGCTTCTCTTGTTGCAGAGCATGGGCTCTAGGCATGCGAGCTTCAATAGTTGCAGCACATGGGCTCAGTAGTTGTGGCTCACAGGCTCTAGAGCACAGGCTCAGTAGTTGTGGTACACGGGCTTAATTAGTGGTAATTAGCAATATAGTTATCTTGAGATAGTATTTTATTATTGTTGGTTTGCTTCTGTTTTTTTGTTTTTTGGGTTTTTTGCTTTTGCTTTACTAATGTGGAAGTTATGCACTCTTTTTTATTTCTTTTAGTGATTACCCTTTTTAACCATTCATCTTTAACGTAAGTATATCTTTAGTGTCTTATTGTCCTTCCCACACAATACCAAGGGTCTTTGAACTCTTATCTCTTATTAGTTTTCTCTTGTTCCTTTAATTATAAGCAACAGAAATCCAAAGCGTACTGACTCAACAAAAGGGGAAATTCCTAACTCATATGAATGCTATGTCCAGGCCTCAAATGGTATTTTCTGCCTCTTATGTCCTCTCTGCAGGCACTCTGTAGACAACTTCATCCATGTTACCAGGAAAAATTGGTTGCCTATAAATCCTGGCTTACTTGGTCCTTAGAGCTCTTGATCCCTGTAGGAATGAGCTGGTGACAAGATCTTATGGCACATTCTAAATGACCCAACTTAAGTCACAAGTTCAACCCTGAAATGTGTCCAGTATAGTTTATGGTGTATAGTGTATGCCTAGGTCATGTTCTCACCCCTGGGGCTGGAAGTGGATGTTGAGTCAAGTGCAGGGTAAGGGCACTGGTGAGTGGTGAAATAGAAGAAATAGAGGAACAGGGCATTCACTAGACAGAAATAACAGAGGACAGTATATATATAGTCATCATGCATTGAACAAAATAATGGACCCATAAATGAAGGAATGTTACAGTCCAAAATAAATTTTTTTTAAATTTTTTTTATTTATTTATTTATTTATTTATTTATTTATTTATTTATTTATGGCTGTGTTGGGTCTTCATTTCTGTGCGAGGGCTTTCTCTAGTTGTGGCAAGCGGGGGCCACTCTTCATCGCGGTGCACGGGCCTCTCACTATCGCGGCCTCTCTTGTTGCGGGGCACAGGCTCCAGACGCGCGGGCTCAGTAATTGTGGCTCACGGGCCTAGCTGCTCTGCGGCATGTGGGATCTTCCCAGACCAGGGCTCGAACCTGTGTCCCCTGCATTAGCAGGCAGATTCTCAACCACTGCACCACCAGGGAAGCCCCAAAATAAATTTTGACATAAGATCTTAGAATACATTAGCCCTATATTTCTTCAAATTGAGGCCTGGAGTCTACAGTGCTGGAGAAGTACACATTTTAAGAGATTCAGCGTGGTAGATGTCATTAAATGATAATGAGTTGGGGTGGGGAAGAATAACAAAACACTAGAAATATTGAATTATAGTTTAATTCGTTCAAGTGTAATGACAATTCTATAAGCGCACCTCACTTTTCACATACAAGAAAGGTATATTATGTGGTGGCTAAGACTGCAGACAGATCAGTACTGTCCAATAGAACTTTGTACAATGATGGAAATGTTCCATATCCTCACTGTCCAACATGGTAGCCACTAGTGGCATGTGGCTACTGAGCACTTGAGATGTGGCAGTGCAACTGAAGAAATGAATTTGTAAGTTTATTTAATATTAATTAAATTTAAACAGCTACGTGAGCTAGTAACTACCTTGTTAGACAGCACAGCTCACTAGACTTGGAATACCTTGAATAGTATCCTGCCCCCTCTATTTGATCGCTTTAAGGCATTAGGCATTTTACAAAACCCTCCTTGCCTTTATTTCCCCCATCTGTTAAATGGGGTAAATATATATTGATACCTATCTCAATGGGTTATTTTGTGGATTAAATGGCTTAATTCACGTACATGTGTTTGGCACTCACTGTCTTAGTTTGGGCTACTATAACAGAATACCACAGACTGGGTGGCTTGTCAACAGCAGGAATGTATTGCTCACAGGTTTGGATTGGAAGTCTAAGATCAGGGAGCCAGTATGATTGGGTTCTGGTGAAGGGTTCTGGGTTATAGATTTCAGACTTCTTGCAGTGTAGAAGGCCTTGGGAACTCTGTGGGGTTTCTTTTATAAGAGCCCCAATTCCATTCATGAGTGCTCCATGAATTATGGGCTTATGGCCTAAGCACCTTCCAAAGGCCCTACCTCCTAGCACCATCACATCGGATTAAGATTTCAACATAAGGATTTTAGGGGGACCAAACATTTAGACCATAGCGCCTGCTGTGCCACACTCAAGTGTTAGTCATTATCACCTTTCTTGTCCCCATCCTTTCACCACCTTGGAATGGAAGCTAAAGAAATGAGGGGCCAGTAGTCCAGCAATTAAAATTTTTTATTGGAGGTCTTTGGAACTGTAATACTTGGGCTATTTATTGATAATGTATATATTATTGTTCACTGAGTACAGAAAATGGGGTTAAAAAGTAGCTTGGGGAGATTTAGGGAAGAAATTTCAGTACTAAGTATTGTTAGTTCTTGGAATTGGTTGCCAAGGGAGATGGAGAAATTTTTAGTTTTATCAAACCAAGGTCCCTGAACGTAGTTCGTGGTGATTTGGTCAGTATTTTCCATTTTTAAAGTGGATAAATGTATTTTTAAATCTTTAAAGTGATAATCATGTTTTTAAAAATACTTTTAAACAGTTTCAGGTTATTTGCCAATAATACCTGTGGCCTTCCTAATAGAAATGTTTAGCAGAATTTTTCTTTAAGGAAAATTCATAAAGACTTCTTTGAAAGTTAAAATACAATTACACAAAACTTAGAGGTTACTACTTTTTAATCTACTTTCGTCGTAAAATCATTTGTTTAATGAAACCTTAAAACCAAGATACCTTTATCACTGGTGTTCATGATTTCACAAAATATGTTACTTGTCATCCTTATTTTCATTCTTTAATACCAGTTTAGTATTTTGTCCCCTAAAATGTTTTGAGATGTTGGAAAAATCACTGGATTCATTTTGTATTCTGATTTCATTGATTTTTGTAATTTTTTTCCATCAATTCTGTAATTTAATATTTTAGACAGTTGTTTCGTAGTTCATTGTCTCTTATTACTAGTAGCTTGAAAGATCTATCCCAATGAATGTTTGAAGTGTGCCCTGACAGAGCCCTTTAGCCTTTTGAAATGTGCAGGTGAAATCAATTTCAAGTTTTTAGCTTTCTCAGTTATATTGGTGAACTTTGTTTAGTTGAGTTAAATATTTTTGTGCATCCTCTTATTTAATTTCTCATACCTCCTTCCTCATTTTGCATATTGACAGTTGATTATTAATATCTTATGTAAGGGCAGTCCTATTTTTTGTGATTTGCTTGTGAGGTGCACACTCTTAAAATTGTTTTTCTGCCTTCCTAGTATAACAGCATATTCTGGCACAATTAATTTCCGTTTTTTTCCTGTCGTTTTTAAGTATTTTTTACTATATTTATGTAGTTTCCTCTTGTGCCTGACAGATTGGAATAGAGTAGGTATGTTGACTTATGTGTGTTTTTTAAACCAATTTTGAACTATGAACTAATTTTTTAATGCTTGGTATGTTTGTGTAAATGAAGTCTTCTTAAAAGTAATGAAACATTCACTTGATAGATTAAAGGAAAAAGAGATGCTCTAATTTATGTCTTTTAGAATGCCCAGTAGATATGGCTAAACAATCTATAAAATATTTCACTATCATCATGTATAATTCAGCTTGCAGCTGTTCCATACTTACTAAATCAATTCAGTGAGAAGTGATGAGATTTTGAAATGACCAAATTACGAAGTTTTCCCTGCAGTAATGACATAGAACTTATTTTATTTTCATTTACAAAGTCAGTACACATACATATTTTTCTGCAAGACCTATCAGTTCTTCTGTTCCAATCATGTAATGTTTAAAATTTCAGGTTTTTATGATTCATTAGTAACATTGTGGGCATACTAAAATTCAAAGGCTATGCAAACTAAGGAATTTAATCTAGACATGCTGCAGATGATATTTAGGTTCCTTTGTCTTAGTTCTAACTCAAACATAAAGCATTTTTACTCTACCACCAGCTGTGATATTTTGATACATTCTTTCTAAATCAATTTTAAAACCACTTCATTAAGATTTATACTAAAAATGAAAATTATAGTTGAAACATATAGAATCATAGAATCTCTGAGTGAGAATAAAATATACAAGCAGTGATGGAGACTTACAGTGCTTTCCCATGCCGGTATTCTTCTGCTTCCTTGGGCATCTGGAACAGCACACTTCCCAGCCCCGTTGCAGTTAGGTGGTGCCACATGACTCATTCTGGAGTGAGCAGAAGAGACCATAGTGGAGGCTAGGTGTTGAGATGGCAGAGCCACTTTGAGAAAGAAGCAAAGAGCCACAAGATGGAAGTAGCCGAATCTGAGTCACTGTATGAAAGGCAGATGGTATATTTTAGGCTTTGCAGACCACATACCATTTCTGTCACACATTCTTTTGTTGTTGTTGTTTTATATTGTTTTCACAAATCTTTAAAATGAAAAAGCCATTTGTAGCTCAAAGGACATATGAAAACAAGCCGTGGGCCCTAGGTTACTAACTGTACTAGACAGTCACCTGACTGGTATTAAACATGTAGTGAGAGACAAAAGTCTTTGTATTAACCCAGTGAGTTGTAGGTGTTAATTATCACAACACACTTGACTAATACACATGTAATCTCATCTGACTCCCTAACCCCAGCAGATTCCTGAAGAATGCTTCTGATGTCAGGAGTCTCTATACTGCACACTCTATGAAATGGCCTATTCCACTGTTGGACAACTCCATGTGTGAGAAACTATTCTCTTTTTAGTGAGCCAGAGTCCTGATTCCATTTTATCTGTTGGTTCCCCTTCTACCTCTGGATAAATTTATACTTTATGGCAGCTTTTTATTATCCTAGGATAGTTTTTAGGTCTTCCCTGGTCTGTTAACTTAGAAGAAAACAGAATAATATATTAAACAATAAAAAAAATTAGGCTCAAAATAAGTTATGTAAACTAGAATATGATAAACTGCATTTAAGTTTAGAAAAATCAGTTGCACAAATGGTTAAATAATTGAGTCAGTTCATGAGAAAAAGACTGTCATCTTAATTGTTCAACTTTACCATTTTATAACAGTAAAATGACAATTAAGAAGTTAATCCAATTGTAGACATGGCTTTTTGTTTAGGTCAGGTTACCTTTCTGTTCTACTGGGAACCAGTCCAACCACGTCTATTCAATTAAAGGCAACAGAGTTTTAAAGGAAAAATTGACAAAGTTAGTCCAGAGGACTGGTTACCAGGAAAATCTAGAAACCATATCGCAGAGGGGATGATTAAAGGAATCATGGATATTTATTTTTAAAGAGAAACAGGCCATTGGACATCATATGGTGATACTCAAGGGGTTATAATGAAATCCATCTTTTATTAGTTTTCTTTCAGTATCTTCACAGAGGATGACTAATGGCTGTTTGTAGAATAAGGCATATGGGCATCCAGGCTTTGGATGAGGCTGAGATAGCAGATTTTCAAGGTTTGTGCATTTTAAGCACTTGCTCCAAAAAGTGAATGTTAGCTTTGCATTTGATCTTTCTAGCCAGCATTTTCCAGTATGTGTTTGAGCATGATCCTCAAAGCTTCCATAGAATATTTGGTCAGTAACTTTTCTGAAATCATAAATTATATAGTCTGTAGTATATTAACCATATAGTAACCCTATCAAAAAAAATACAAGGTTTAGTATTACATGATTTACTCTGTCTGTGCTAGTTCGTAGTAATTAGTGATCATGTATTTTTTAGTTGCTTTTTTTGTAGTAATTTTCCTGGGGATTGATATCACATTTACCAGTCCTTAACATCATTTGTTGAAAAATGGAAGATCACTTATCAATACCTAGACTTCTGAAATTTCTTTTAACAAATTTTTAATTTTAATTTTGTTTATTTTTGGCTGCATTAGGTCTTCATTGCTGTGTGCAGGCTTTCTCTCTAGTTGCAGCGAGCGGTGGCTACTCTGTGTTGCAGTGCGCGAGCTTCTCATTGTGGTGGCTTCTCTTGTTGCAGAGCACACACTCTAGACACGCAGGCTTCAGTAGTTGTGGTGCACGGGCTTAGTTGCTCCGTGGCATGTGGGATCTTCCCAGACCAGGGATTGAACCCGTGTCCCCTGCATTGGCAGGTGGATTCCTAACCACTGTGCTACCAGGGAAGTTCCTTTTGAAAAATTTTATCTTCTTAGTTTTATAAAACTTTTCATTTCAGTCTTATTTACACTTTCGGGTTTATGAAAACCTGAACAGTTGAACTAATTTTAGGTTGGCTAGGTGCATTCACCTCTTTATCCCTACCTTACTCCTGTATTTTAGTAGGTTTCTTTCTTTTTTTTTTTTTTTTTTAATAAATTTATTTATATATTTATTTTATTTTTGGCTGCATTGGGTCTTCGTTGCTGCGCGCGGGCTTTCTCTAGCTGTGGTGAGCGGGGGCTACTCTTCGTTGTGGTGTGCGGGCTTCTCACTGCGGTGGCTTCTCTTGTTGCGGAGCATGGGTTCTAGGCTCGCAGGCTTCAGTAGTTACAACACGCAGCCTCAGTAGTTGTGGCTCGTGGGCTCTAGAGCGCAGGCTAAGTAGTTGTGCATGGGCTTAGTTGCTCCGCGGCATGTGGGATCCTCCCGGACCAGGACTTGAACCCGTGTCCCCTGCGTTGGCAGGCGGATTCTTAACCGCTGCGCCACCAGGCAAGTCCCAAGCAGGTTTCTTTTTAAAGCCAAGTATCCTTAATAACCTAACCTTGTTTGCCGGGGACAAACTCAACTGTAGGAAAGGTAAACATCCTGTTTCAACTTCAGTTGGTGTTCACTGTTCATTTCACTTAATTTCTGGTGGAAATAAATGAACTATGCCTTCTTTTACGTGCTACCTTTACCATTTGCTGTTAGGTTGAAAACTAAGGTGACCACATGTACCAGTTTACACCTGTTGCCCAGCAAAATAACATACCCCCTTTCACTCTGCCCAGTTTGGACAAAAAATTGTATGATTATCTTGTTGATCATTCACTTTTGGCAATGATTGGCAGAAATGTCTTGTATTAAAGTGTTCCATTTTGTTTGGCTGATAGCACCCTGATTCCTTCGTTTATCTCTTACATCAGCAAGTAGTCTATGAGATGGTATTTGGAGATTCTAAAATCCTTAGGATGGGAATATTTCATGAATGTGTGTGTCATCCTTGTGCAAGGGCCCTATAATCTAATTTTTGTTTATGCACTGCAAAAGCAAATATAAGAATTACCTTTTAATTTAAAGAAAGAGAAATTCTCTCTGTTCTGAAGGATTTGGTACATTTCCTCATTTTCTGAGAATGAGAACTGCGTGACTATCTTGTTTCCCTTTTGCCCTTGTTGCTGTAACACTCAGACTCAAATTTGATCCTCAGTCAAGTATCCCTATTAGCTATTTTGATGGTTAGCATCTGTCTTCCTTTTGGTGGGAGTGATTTTATAAAGTATATACTCTATGGCTCTTCATTAACCATCTTAAGTTTTTGGCAAGGTATTGGATATAAAATCATAACAGGTACCTTTTCAGCACTCGATAAATGTTAGTCATTACTGTTTTTGAAATAAACTGAGGCTGAGTGAGGAAAGTACCCAAAGCCCAGTGGAATACTTTTAAAACCCTGGTATAGAGAAAAAAGACCAATCACTAAAAATAAGCTAGCCACACAATACTAGGTTTAAAATAATTTTTAATGCTTACAGTTTGGCTCTGTATTATGTGTTATCCTGTGTATTTTGTATTTCTACCTAGGCAGTAAGTTAGTTATGTACAGTTGCTTACTTCCTATGTGCAAAGTCTTGTACTTAGAAATAAGAGAGAGCTATAAGGTAGATCTGAAAGAGTCACATTTCCCTAAGTATAGATCCTAGCATATAGATTTTTGTTGATATTTTATAAATAAATACATAATATACATCCATGGAAGACAAATAAGAAAATATAAACAAAACTATGAAAACTAACCACCAGTAAGTTACTGTCACCCAGAGAAAACCACTAACATTTGGTATATATTCTTCCAGACCTTTAAAAATGTATTTTCCATATTCCCTGGCAAATAGTTATCACTAAATAAGTCATTCCTTTTTTTTAAACAAAAAATCAGATCATATTGTACATACTGTTTCATGAACTGGTTTGTTTTTTCTTTCACCTAAAATGTCATCATCTCGGCTGCCACCAAATGAGTTTCTGCAGCTTATTGAGTCTATTTCCATTTAGTCAGCCAGTCCTGTAGTGTTCACAGTTTTTCATTCTTTCATACAGCGCTATCATGTACATTGTAATGCTTTCTTTAGGATAAAATCCTCTAAGTGGTCTTCCTGGATCAAAGGTGTGTTCAGTATGAGACTTTTGATGATATATACTGCTAAATTGACCTCCAAAGAGTTTGGACCATTTTTCACTCCCACAAACAGTGTATGAGAATGTCATTTATTCTGGGCCCTCCATTCACTTGGCAGAGGCAGAGTTCTCGTCTGTCATTGCTAGTGGAAAATGCTTTTTTTTTTAAATTGCTTTTCTTCAATTAAAAATCTTTAATTCCTTTTCTGTGAAATACCTATTTATTTCTGTGGCTGTTTTTCACAGGTTATGTTCATCTTTTTCTTTATTTGCAAAATAAGAAATATCCTTAATGATAATTATTACTACACAGAGATAACTGAAGATTATTTACAGTCTCAACAATAACAATAAGCTAAATTACTGCCTTGTGCATTAAAAAGATGTTTGAGACTTAAATGCAGATATATGTATAGTAAAATTGAAAACTTTCCTTTTATTATTGAGGTATAATTGACATACAGTATTATATTAGTTTCAGGTGTACAACATAATGATCAAGTCTTTACTTAATCATTATGTTGTACATTTAATCATTATTAAGTGGACTGAAAAATGTAAAAGTTACTGGAGAGGCTGCCTGCTGTGAAAAAGCTGCTGCCACTTTCCAGCAGAGTTGAAGTTAATTAAGGAGAAAAACTACATTCACATAAATTTTATTACAGTGTATTGTTTTAATTGTTCTATTATTAGTTATGGTTGTTAATCTCTTACTGTATCTATTTATAAATTAAACTTTATCAAAGATATGTAAGTATAGGAAAAAACATAGTATATATAGGGTTTTCTACTGTTTGAGGCATCCATTGGAGGTCTTGGAATGTATCACCCATGGATAAGAGGGGATTACTGTGTTTGTCTTTCTCTCTCTGACTTATTTCACATAGCTTAAATGCCCTTTAAGTTCCATCCGTGTTGTCGCAAATGGCAAGACTGCATTCTTTTTTTTTTTTTTTTTAATTATTATTTATTTATTTATTTTTGGCTGTGTTGGGTCTTCGTTTCTGTGCGAGGGCTTTCTCCAGTTGCGGCGAGCAGGGGCCACTCTTCATCGCAGTGCGCGGGCCTCTCACTGTCACGGCCTCTCTTGTTGCGGAGCACAGGCTCCAGACGCGCAGGCTCAGTAGTTGTGGCTCACGGGCCCAGTTGCTCCGCGGCATGTGGGATCTTCCCAGACCAGGGCTCGAACCCATGTCCCCTGCATTGGCAGGCAGATTCTCAACCACTGCTCCACCAAGGAAGCCCCTGCATTCTTTTTTATGGCTAAATAATACTCCATTGTATATGTATGCCACAACTTCTTTATCTGTTCATCCATCGATGTACACTTAGGTTGGTTCCATATCTTGGCTATTGTAGATAATGGTACAATGAGCAGAAAACTTTCTTAACTAATTTGAGATTCAGATATCACTCTTGCATCTTATTTTATCCGAAATGCTCTCCTGAACAACTTCTACTCTCCCTGAGCTAGACATTTGTTATTTAAGTACATAGAACACAAGATTTTCTTTCTTTGTAAACTTGACAGTTCCTTTGGAATACTGATCTAGGATATGTGTAAAACTCTTTGTTATTTTACATGTTCCCACTATTAGAAAGGGGATGAGTTAGGGGTAAGAGTGGTACTGCCACAAGACCTCAGAGCACATTTACGTTGATGGATTTACACAGCTCTAGTGATTGGGGCCTCAGCTTTGAAAACTCAAAAGATTTGTTTTTGTAGAATCACATAAAGTAAAGCAAACACTCAGGTCAAATATGTTAATGAAGTTTATAGACACTGAATAAATATGAATGTCAGTTATTAATTTACTGTGCGAGTTGAGTTCTGCTCTTGTCAGCATTACCACTGCATTCTCTTCAGATTAATCTGCATGGACTAGCCAGATTGTAATCAGAAGGCTGTTTGACAAGCAGGGGTTCAGATTAAAGTGAGTTGATTGGTTAGATGGTCTGCTAGGAATATACCTGTCATAGGAAAGGAAGCAGTCAAATGTAGGACTGGCTGAAATGCTTTCTCCATTGTTGAGATTGGCACTATGGGCTCTTCTGCTTGTCTCCAAAGTCAGGTTCTCAACTTTTTCAAGTGTGAAAGAATTTCTTTTTAAGTTCAAAAAAGGTCAGTAGTAGTGCTTTGTATGTAGATGGATATATGAGTCCCTTGCTATAACTCAGCAGTACGCTAGCAATCTGTATGCCGTAGGCTGATAGTCCATGCTGTAGCCTAATCTGTGCCTCTCTTTCAGACTTGGTCCAGTTAGGGCTCAATATAGTTAATCAGTAATCACTGCTTGAGTTTATATATCCATGTTCTTTGGATACTGTTCAACTCTGGAGTCATATTTACAGATTTATTCCCAAGGATGGGTAATTATATTGGGTGTGTGTGTTTGTGTGTGTGTGCAAGCATATACACATAAGCTTTACTTTTCACTCCCAAAGTGTAGTCTTTTTACCACTGCAGAGGAGAGGGCCAGGGGCTCCCTGTTTGCCTGAAGTGCTGCCACATCTGATACACGCTGGCAGAGTGGAGTATCCCAGAGTACATCAAGATACAGCTATTGGGCTTCCCTGGTGGCGCAGTGGTTAAGAATCCTTCTGCCAATGCCGGGGACACGGGTTCAAGCCCTGGTCCAGGAAGGTCCCACATGCCGCGGAGCAACTAAGCCCGTGCGCCACAACTACTGAGCCTGCGCTCTAGAGCCCGCAAGCCACAACTACTGAAGACTGTGTGTCTAGAGCCCGTTCTCGGCAACAAGAGAAGCCACCGCAATGAGAAGCCCACGCACCACAACAAAGAGTAACCCCTGCTCGCCACAATTAGAGAAAGCCCGCGTGCAACAACGAAGACCCAACGCAGCCAAAAATAAATGTAAATAAAATTAATAAATTAAAAAAAAAGATGCAGCTATTATATCTTCCCTTTAAAAAAGTAAAGTTAGCTGTTTTTATTTTTAATTAAATGTCTAAGTTGGCATAGTGTTCATAACAGCGTCTTGTTGAAAGGCTAAGCCACGCCCAAGAATCATCTGCTGGTCTCATTTCAGGGTTTATTTCTGGGTGAAGTTTTCCTGTCTTTTTCTTTTTTTCCTCTTTGAAATGGAGTTTGGTGTTGATGTAAGTTTAACAATGCTTTTTAAATTTACCTTTTTCATTAAAAGGAACCCTATTGAAAGTGAATATTAGTGACCTGTTAGGAAGGGGATAAGGAGTTACCACTTAGCTGCTAAGGGAACAACAGTTTCCATATAGGGAACCAGCTCAAGTAGATTTGAGGTCTAACCATTCAGTCCTCGGATATCTCTGCCCTCAAAGTCAAAAAATGTGCAAAGAATGTGTTCCCACTCCTCTGCCTTCCCCCCAGGTTCCTGATCTTAACAAAGCTCACCTCTGTACACCCAGTTGCTCAAGCCAGAAACTTGAGCATCGTATTTATTTTCTCTACCCCCCAATCTAATCATTCACCAAGTCCTGCAGATTTTACCATGGATGCTGTTTTTCAGATTTCTCTTGGCTTAATATTCTTGAGTATATGGACCAGACTTGCTCTACTCTGTACCACAGGAAGAAGCAAGTAAGAATAGGTGGTAACGTTTGTCAGTTAAACCAATTCAGAATATAGAAGACATTTTAAAAATTACACAATCAGAGAGAAACAGTGGTTAGACAGAGATATCAAAGTGATTAAGCTCATGAACTCTAGAGCCAGACTACTTACTTCAGATTCTTCTCTACCACTCACTAGTTGTGTAACCGTGGGCAAGTTACCGTAACCTACCTGTGTCTCCGTTTTGTCAACTCTAAAATAAAATAAGGATACTGGATACTTAATACTACTTGTCTCATAGGGAATACTTAGAATCCACCGGTCACATACTAAACTCTTCATAAGTGTTAGCTTTTGGTCCTTTTGTTGTTTTTGTTGAAGAATTAGAAGAATCTGTTCCTCAGCTGATGAATTTGAATCTATCTATTGATTATCAACAGCTCTTTTATTTAATAGGGTATTTGCAATGAGTCATTTTAAGGTATAAGCAACTAAATTATCCTTATTATCCTTATTCTCTGCCACTTAAGCTTGTCTTCCACCAGTTGATTCTGGATTAATTCTCTGTCTTTGTTAATGAGTTAAGTGATCTGAGTGTTGAGTGTCATGTAGGATCATAAAGCATTTTCTAGTGTTATTTTGCATATGTGATGATGTCTGCACATACTGCCTTGGCAAAAGAATTATCTTTTGTTTGTCGTTAATGATTAGGTGACTGCATCATAATTGGTTACCTTTAGCCTTTCAAGATCTATTTTGTATAGTTTAATTATCAGTGAAGAAGGGGGTGATCAGCCCTGGGAAAATTGGTTCACATACCCAAATGGACAGAAAACTTTGGGGCCGGAGGTGGGCGAGTTGTTGATTACATTATGTATCCCACACCTACTGCAAGGATAAGAATCAGTTTCCCTTTACAGCTATCTGGTTCTCCCAAAGTTGTAGAAATGAGCATGAGAAGAAAGAAATTAAGTAATTCTCAGACAGTGTTGTATTATAAAGCTTGTTGCCAGTATTGCCAGAGGCTTTCTTGCTCTTACGTGGTATCAGATGTGCATCTTCATTATTGTAAGTCCTCTGGTTTTTGATTCCGCTTTGTTGTCTCATTTTCAAAACTGTTTTTGACATGTGTGTCCTTTGTGGCCTAATTTCCTTCGAGAAGACTCATTTAGGCAATGACTTTATCAAAAATTCCTTTCTACCTCTCAAAAAAAGTCAATGTATACTTTATTCGCATTCTTTGACTCACTTCTCTTGAGCCCAGAGATGACTATACATTGTTCTTTAAAACATGTTCATGCTACCAGAATTCCTCGAGTTAGTATGTATTTTTTAGTTAGCGAGTAGTATACAATTTTTTTTGGAAATTGTTTTCAAATATATCAGAGAGATAAATTAGACTTCATCAAATTAAAAGGTTTTGTATTTCAAAGGACACCATTAAGAAAGTGAAAAGACATAGGAAGACATAGAAATGGAGAAAATATTTGCAGTAGTTATTTGGTAAGGGATTTATATGTGGAAAATACATAAAGAACTCTTACAACTCAGTAATAAAGACACATAACCTAATTTTAAAATGGGCAAATGATCTGAATAGAAATTTCTCCAAAGAAGATATGCATATGGCCAAGAAGTACATGGAAAGATACTCAACATCATTAGCCATCAGTGGAAATGCAAATCAAAACCACAGCGAGATACTACTTCATACCTACTAGAATGGTTGTAATTGAAAAGATAATAAACATTGGCAAGGATATAGAGAAATTAGACCCCTCCTACACTGCTGGTGGGCATTTAAATTGTACAACCACTTGGGAAAATACAGAGTTGCCATTTGACCCAACAATTCGACTCCTAGGTATATAGCCAATAAAAACGAAAACATACGTCCACACAAAAACTCGTAATGAATGTTCATAGCATATGCATGATAGCCAAAACATAGAAACAACCCAAATGTCCTCCATCAACTGATAGAGAAAACAATTTATATGAACTTTGCAGAATAGGGAAATCTATAAAACAGGAGTAGATGAGTGATTGTCTAGGGCTGGGTGGGGGAGTGGTGGAGGGATTAGGAGATAATAGCTAAACAGTACAGGTTTTCTTTATGGGATGATTTTTATGTTTAAAAATTGATTGTGATAATAGTTAACTCTGTGAATATACTAAATATTATTGAATTGTACACTTTAAATGGCCAAATTATGTGATATATGAATTATATCTCACTAAAGCTGTTACCAAATACAAATGTCAAGGACTTCCAGATAACTGAAGGCAATGATGGTCATCTAGCTACTGCTTCCCAATTTTCCTTCAAAATATAGAACAATAAAAAGAAAAATTTAAAGACAGCATAATTTGAGAGAATTTCAGACTTCAAAATAGCTTTAAGTAAAAAAAATTTTTACCAAATTCAGCATGTGATTTCTCACACTCTTACTCCATTCCTGCCTGCCACAAAACTCGTGGCAAGCAAAGGCAAAAAAAAAAAAAAAAAAAAAAAAAGCTCAGCCATAAAAGAGACTGAAATTCTTCTGTTTGCAACAACATAGATGGACCTAGAGAGTATTATGCTTAGTGAAATAAGTCAGACAAAGAAAAATAGTCTGTTATCAGTTATATGTGGAATCTAAAAGATAAAACAAACCAAATGTATATAACAAAACAGAAACAGACTCACAGATGTAGAGAACAAACTAGTGGTAACCAGTGAGGAGAAGGAAGGGGGAGGGGTATTACGGGGCAGGGGATTAAGATACAGACTGCTATGTATAAAATAAATAAGCAACAAGGATGCATTGTACAGCATAGGGAAATATAGCCATTATTTTGTAATAACTTTAAATGGAGTATAATCTATTAAAATATTGAATCAATATGTTGTATACCTAAAACTAATATAATATTGTAAATCAGCTATACTTCAATTGAAAAAAAGGAGGGGGCAAAACACAGAGGGAAGCTAAGCTTGATTTAAACACTCAGCCAGAAAGACTAAGTTTACCCTGAAAATTCTAAAAGGAAAAAAAAGGATCTAGATTGGAATAGGAACTATAGGGAAGGGACTTAAAAATGCATGCAGTTTAAAAGGGCAGCCTTCAAAATGCGTAGCTTCTAGGAGAGACAAAAAGGCACACAAAGAAGGGAGAAGCACCCTTCAGCAGGTGGGTAGTGAAGGGAGAATAAAGCAAAGGGAGGAAATTCATAATCCAGCAAGACAGAGAACCACAAAATTGTAGGATTCATAACCAACTTCTCCCCTCAGAATATAAAACAATTGGCTAAAATATCTGGACTTTGCAATATTGACAAAAGAGGGCACCGTTAAAATAGGAATCTGTAAAACATCACAGTAAAATAGTGTGCAAAAGAAAATTCATAGCAATAAACAAATTTATCTTTAAAAATGAAAAGAAGTGAGGTAAATTTCCGGCTCAACACAACTTCCCTGGTGGCGCAGTGGTTAAGAATCCGCCTGCCAATGCAGGGGACACGGGTTCGACCCCTGGTCCAGGAAGATCCCACATGCCACAGAGCAACTAAGTCCATGTGCTACAACTACTGAGCCTGCACTCTAGAGCCCACGAGTCACACTGCTGAGCCCACGTGCCACAACTACTGAAGCCCACGTACCTAGAGCTTGTGCTCTGCAACAAGGAAGCCAGTGCAATGAGAAGCCTGCACACCACAATGAAGAGTAACCCCCGCTCACCACAACTAGAGGAAGCCAGTGCACAGCAACAAAAACCCAATGCAGCCAAAAGTAAATAAATAAATAATTTTTTTTTAAAAGTAGAAATTAATGAGTTAGAGAATAAAAAAACAGTAGACCTAATTAATATATACTATGATTTTTTTAAAAAAATTATCAAAATAGACAAATCACTACTTTGATAATGTAAAGGAATAAAGCATAAATATGCAGAAAGTAAGATAACAAGGTTGAAAATAGTTATTGAGAACAATTTTTTTATTTTAAAAGTCACAAGATAGGGAATTCCCTGGCGGTCCAGTGGTTAGGGCTCGGCGCTTTCACTGCCGGGGCCTGGGTCGGGGAACTAAGATCCCGCAAGCCGTGCAGTGCAGCCAAATAAATAAATAATAAAAAATCACAAGATATTACTTCGTAGGCCTCACAGCAATTAATTTGAAAACCTAGATGAATAATTTCTTAGGGAAATGCAGATTACCAAGATTGAGTTTGAAAACTTGAATGAACCAATTTCCATAGAAGAAATAAAGAATGTTATTAAGAAATTACCCCACTAAAAAGCATCGGGTCCGGATGGTTTCACAGAGGAATTTTACCAAACCTTCAAAGACCAGATAGTTCCACTGCTTTGTAAATTGTCCCAGAGTGTTGAAAGTGATAGAAACCTTCCTAGTTCCTTTTATGAAGCAAATATAATATTGATACTCAAACCTGATAAGAACGGTACAAATAAAAAAATAAAACCACAAACCAATATCCCTTATGAATACCAATACAAAATATTAAGTAAAATAATAGTGTTAGTCATTAATAATTATACTTCATATTAATAGATTTGGGAAGAAAAAATCATTTATGTCCATAGATACTGGCTGAGAAAGTCTTCAAAAAATTCATTCATGATAAAAGTAAAACACACATACATACACACTCAAGAAAATAGGAATTGTAGGATACTTTTTTAAAATAATTTAAAAAATCTATATCTTAATCCTAAAGCCAGAAATCTTATATATTGGGAAATACTGGAGGTATTTCCACAATATACAAAAATAAGGTAAATGCCCACTATCTCCACTAATATTCAGCATTGTTATGTAGGTATTAACCAATTCAATTAGAGGTATGATAATGGGTAAAGAAGTAAAACTGTCTCTTTGCAGGTTATGTGCTAGTATAGCTAGAAAACCCGTAGAGGATCACTGATAAAACTAATTCAAACAGTAAAATGATTTCAGTAAGGTAGCAGGATGTAAAATTAACTTAGAAAAATCAATAGCCTCATATATAACAGTTAGCATTTGGTAGTGAAATAATGGTAGTGAAAACTCCACTTACAATAGCGACAAAGATTAAATACTTAGGAATACACTTAAAAAGAAATGTGCAAAACCTATATGAAGAAATTTTTAACATTTTTGAAAGCCACAAAGTTAGACTTATATAGGATGACTCAAAATTATAAAGATGTCCGTTCTCCTTATTTTCTAAATTTAACTCAGTTGCAGTGAAAGTACTTTAAAAAAAAAAAAATGAAATTAGACAATACTGATACTAAATTATATTGGGAAAAAACCATCCAAGAGTAGCCAGAAAGAGACTATAAAAAGAAAAACTGGGCTTCCCTGGTGGCGCAGTGGTTGAGAATCTGCCTGCCGGTGCAGAGGATATGGGTTCGAGCCCTGGTCTGGGAAGATCCCATATGCCGCGGAGCAACTGGGCCCGTGAGCCACAATTACTGAGCCTGCGCGTCTGGAGCCTGTGCTCCGCAACAAGAGAGGCCACGATAGTGAGAGGCCCGCACACCGCGATGAAGAGTGGCCCCCGCTTGCCGCAACTAGAGAAAGCCCTCACACAGAAGCGAAGACCCAACACAGCCATAAAAATAAATAAATAAATAAACCCAAAGTTTAAAAAAAAAAAAAATTTAAAAAGAAAAACTGCCAGAAGGGACTACCCCTACCATACATTAAAACATGCTCTATAAAACTTCTACAGTTAAAAACAGTGTGCTACTGTCACATGAATAAACAAATAGAGCAGTGGAATAGAAAGCCCAGAAACAAACCGAGGTACACATGGAAACAATAAAAGTGACATTTCAAATCACTGAGGTAGAGATGAACTTTTTAATAAGTGGTGCCAGGATATCTGGGTAGCCATTTGCAAACAGATAAAATTAGATCCACATCTTGCACAAGAACAAACTCAACAAAAGTGTCCACAGATGTTCATAGCATTACTTACAATAGCCAAAAATGGAAACAACTCAAATGTTCAACTGATAAATGATTAAACAAAATGTGGTCTATCCATACAATGGAATATTACATGGCAATGAAAAGTACCAGTACTACAAATGGATGAAACTTGAAAGCATAAGTGAAAGATGGCAGTCACAAAAGGCCCCGTATTGTATTACTTTCTTTATGTGAAATATCCATAGCAAGCAAATTGCAGCAGCATAAAGTAGATTAGTGGTTGCTAGGGGCTGAGGGAGTCTGGCGAAAGGGGAAAGACTACTAAAAGGTACAGTATTTCTTTTTTTTTTTTTTTTTTTTTTTTTTAAATTTTTTTTTTTTATTTATTTATTTATTCATGGCTGTGTTGGGTCTTCGTTTCTGTGTGAGGGCTTTCTCTAGTTGCGGCAAGCGGGGGCCACTCTTCATCGCGGTGCGTGGGCCGATCACTATCGCGGCCTCTCTTGTTGCGGAGCACAGGCTCCAGACGCGCAGGCTCAGCAATTGTGGCTCACGGGCCCAGCCGCTCCGCGGCATGTGGGATCCTCCCAGACCAGGGCTCGAACCCGTGTCCCCTGCATTGGCAGGCAGATTCTCAACCACTGCGCCACCAGGGAAGCCCCAGTATTTCTTTTTGAGGTGATGAAAATGTTCTAAAGTTGGTTGTCATGGTTATACATCCCTATAAATATACTAAAAACATTGAATTAGATACTTTAAATGGGTGAATTGTGTGGTATTTGAATTATATATCAATGAAGCTGTTACCACACACAAAAAAGAAGCAGCAGCAGCAGCTCCAAATAGATTAAGAATCTAAATGTTAAAGAGAGAGACAGGGGAATTCCCTGGGGGCGGTCCAGTGGTTAGGACTCCGCACTTTCATTGCCGAGGGCCCCGGTTCAATCTCTGGTCAGGGAACTAAGATCCTGCAAGCCCCGAGGGGTGGCCAAAAAAAAGAGAGACAGACAGACCAACCATACAAGTACTAAAAGAAAACTTGGCTTTTCTTCTTTAACATTGGTTTAGGGAAAGACTTTCTCATTGACTCAAAATCCAGAAGCAATAAAAGATTGGTAAATTTAACCACATAAAAATAAGAAAATTTTGTATGGCACAACCATCATGAAAAAAGTCAAAAGACCTGAAAAACTAGGAGAAATATTTTCACCATATACCATAGACAAAAAGGCTAATATTCCTACTATATAAGAATTCTCAATAATTAAGGGATAAGGGCTTCCCTGGTGGCGCAGTGGTTAAGAATCTGCCTGCCAATGCAGGGGACACAGGTTCGAACCCTGGGCCAGGAAGATCCCACATGCCGCGGAGCAGCTAAGCCCGTGCGTCACAACTACTGAGCCTGCGCTCTAGAGCCCACGAGCCACAACTACTGAGCCCACGTGCCACAGCTACTGAAGCCCGTGGTGCCTAGACCCCGTGCTCCGCAACAAGAGAAGCCACCACAATGAGAAGCCCGCGCACCGCAACAAAAGAGTAGCCCCCGCTCACCACAACTAGAGAAAGCCTGCGCACAGCAACGAAGACCCAACGCAGCCAAAAATAAATAAATAAAATAAATTAATTTTAAAAAAAAATTTTTTTTTTAAATAATAATTAAGGGATAAAAAAAAAATTGAGACAAAGGACCAAAGACCTGATAGGAACTCATGAACAATGTAAATATTGATGCAACCCTTAAACACAGAAAAAAAGTTTAATCTCACTCAAAATTAGAGAACTACAAATTAAAACAGCATTGAGATAACATTTCTTATCTATCCATCTGGGAAAAACTAAAAAGAATGATAGCACATTCTCTTGCAAGAGTATTGGGAAGAGCCAAAGCAATCTTGAGGGGAAAAAAATGGAGCTGGAGGAATCAGACTCCCTGACTTCAGACTATACTACAAAGCTACAGTAATCAAGACAATATGGTACTGGCACAAAAACGGAAATATAAATCAATGGAACAGGATAGAAAGCCTAGAGGTAAACCCACACACCTATGGTCAACTAACCTATGACAAAGGAGGCAAGGATATACAATGGAGAAAAGACAGTCTCTTCAATATGTGGTGCTGGGAAAACTGGACAGCTACATGTAAAAGAATGAAACTAGAACCCTCCCTAGCATTATACACAAAAATAAACTCAAAATGGATTAAAGACCTAAATGTTAGACCAGACAGTGTAAAACTCTTAGAGGAAAACATAGGAAGAACACTCTTTGACATAAATCACAGCAAGATCTTTTTTGATCCACCTCCTAGAGTAATGGAAATAAAAACAAAAATAAACAAATGGGACCTAATGAAACTTAAAAGCTTTTGCACAACAAAGGAAACTATAAACAAGATGAAAAGACAGCCCTCAGAATGGGAGAAAATATTTGTAAATGAATCAACGGACAAAGGATTAAGCTCCAAAATATATAAACAGCTCATGCAGCCAATAATAAAAAAACAAACACCCCAATCCAAAAATGGGCAGAAGACCTAAATAGACATTTCTCCAAAGAAGACATACAGATAGCCAAGAGGCACATGAAAAGCTGCTCAAAATCACTAATGTCGCAAGAGGGAAGAGAAATGGGAACATATTGTATATGTATAACTGATTCACTTTGTTATAAAGCAGAAGCTAACACACTATTGTAAGGCAATTATACTTCAATAAAGATGTTTAAAAAAAAAAAAATCACTAATGTTGATTTGCATTTTAGAGAAATGCAAATCAAAACTGCAATGAGGTATCACCTCATACCGGTTAGAATGGGCATCATCAGAAAATCTACAAACAACAAATGCTGGAAGGGGTGTGGAGAAAAGGGAACCCTCTTGTACTGTTGGTGGGAATGTAAATTGATACAGCCATTATGGAGAACAGTATGTAGGTTCCTTAAAAAACTAAAAATAGAATTGCCGTATGACCCAGCAATCCCAATACTGGGCATATACCCAGAGAAAACCATAACTCAAAAAGACACACGCACCCCAGTGTTCATCGCAGCACTATTTACAGTAGCCAGGTCATGGAAGCAACTTAAATGCCCATCGACAGACGAATGGATAAAGAAGATGTGGTACATATATACCATGGAATATTACTCAGCCATAAAAAGGAACGAAATTGGGTCACTTGTAGAGACATGGATGGACCTAAAGACTGTCATAGAGAGTGAAGTAAGTCAGAAAAAGAAAAACATCATATATTGACGCATATATGTGGAATCTAGAAAAATGGTACAGATGAACCAATTTGCAAGGCAGAAATAGAGACACAGATGTAGAGAACAAACGTATGGGCACCAAGGGGGGAAAGTTGGGCGGGGGGTGGTGTGATGAATTGGGAGATTGGGATTGACATGTATACACTGATGTGTATAAAATTGATGACTAATAAGAACCTGCGGTAAAAAAAAATAAAATTTGAAAAAAAAAGAGTGTTGGGAAGTAAGCACCCTTCTTATACACTGGTGGTAGAAATACAAACCGGCAACAGCCCTTCTTCTGGAGGGCGATTGGCAATACTTAATAAATCTACATAGCACTTTTGACCCAGCAGTCCCACTTCTGGGAATCTTCTTTAAAGACACCCTTGCATGTGCACAAGTTTATTCATTTTAGGAGTGTTTGTAATTGCAAAATACTGAAAATAATCTAACTGCTCATACAGGAGAATGATGGCATAAATTACGGTACAGCCACACATTAAAGAACTATGCAGTTGTAAGAAGGAATGAGGAAAGTCTCTGAACTGTTAAGGTGTAATTAAGTGAAGAGTAATGTGTGAGAGTATCTGTAGTATGCCATTCTTCATGTAAGAAGGGAGATGTATATACAGATATCTGCTTATTCCTGCAAAAGAAATCCGGGAATGATAAACCAGAAACTAATAAAATTGGTTTCCTACAGGGAAGGGGGTCAAAATGGGGTAGAAAGATTAGCAATAATGGGGACAAGACACTGGGGAGCAAAGAGGAGCAACACTTTTTTGTGTAACTCTGACTCTTAGAACTCATAATTTTTCACATACCCTCCAAAAATAAGTAAAAGTCAACCTGGATGCATGTTTGGTGGGTGGTGATTCTAAAATGGAATACAAACACTAACAGGTGAACCTAACTGCATTACAAATGAATGACAAAATCACACTGACTTGAGTGGGGAAGAAAGGAACTAAGTAACTTTGGAAAACAGGATTTTGATTATATACTCTAGGGCTAAAGATTAAAAGAACAAATATTGGACGTTACGTGGTAAATGTGTTTCTCACAGAGGTATTGTTTTGGAATTCTGAAACTGTCTTTGTGCATACTGAGTTTGAACAGATAAGTGAATATATGGTAGATAATGAAAGTACATTTTTTCTCTGTTGGATAAGGAAGTTATAGATAAGGCAATAAGCAATAATGAATCCTGTTTTCTTTGGAGTTGGAGGTATCCATATGAACCCATGATTTTTAACATATATGCAGATGCAGAATTCAGAAATAAACATAGACATGTGAATGTGTGTGTTAGTGTACATATGTACATGTCTTAGTTCTATCCTGAGAAGGACAAAGAGCAGTGAGACCCTAGTCACAGTGAACACATTAGTGCCCAGATCTTCTCTAAATAGCGTTCTCCAGAAAAAGGAACCATGGATCCTTGGAGAAATGGTTGAGTCTGAGGCTGGAGTATGGAAAATACAAGATGAGCCTGGAACATCATGTACCAGAAAGTCATTTTAAAAATGGGAATATTGGATTTTAACCCACAGAATAAAATACATATCCAGACATTCATACATAGAAGTAAATAAATAGAAGGGACAGCATTTTCTTACAATGGAATTCCAGGGAAATTAAAATCACCGGTAGGCAGACAGCACTGTAATAATTATTGCATGCAAGAACTATCAATGGATGCTAATTAGTGATAGAAATTATGATGAGAAACAAGATATTTTCAAAGTCACAAAATACCTCCCCACAAGATACTTATTAGTTACAAGGGGGCAAACAGTAACTGTAGGAAAACCGTGGCAGATACCACATTAACCAAGTAATCAAAGTAAAAATCACCACTTGTAAGATATATCAACATCATGTATACCGTGATTATGACGCACTGAGAAGGGCACAGTTTCACTTCTGTGGTGTTCTTGCCAAAAATGCATAATGAGGTCAATCTAGTCTGATCATGAGAAAACATATGGTAAACCTAAATTGACAGTCGTTCTGCAAAATAACTGACCAGTGCTCTTCAAAAGCATACAGGTCACAAAAGACCGAGGAACTGTCACAGATTGGAGGAGAGTAAGCAGACAGTGTAATATGAGATCCTGAATTAGATCCTAGATCAGGAAAGAAGACCTTAGTGGGAAACTGGAGAATTCCTTGGCTTAAGGAATTTGAATAAGATCTGTAGATTAGTTACTAATTAATAGTGTTCTATCAGTGTTAATTTTCTGATTTCAGTAATTATACTCTAATTATGTAACATGTTATCATTAGGGGAAATTGAATGAAAGTATATACAGATGCTCTCTACTATTTTTACAACTTGGCAAGTCTAAAATTATTTCCAAATTTAAAAAATAAGTAAGACCTTGAGGTCCAAGTATCTCTTGCTGCCTGAACTCTTGATACCCAAACTCAGAAAACAGATTTTGATAACACCTTTGCTATCAGAACTCTCACTGTTTGAACTAAGGCTGAATAGATCCACAAGATACCTGCGTTGGTTATGGATATTTTTGTTGCAATATTATTGAAAGTTGGTCTAAATAGGGTTTATTTTTATTCATCAACTCCTTGCTTATTCTCTCTATATACTCTTCTTAGAGGGCTCATTCATTTATTTGGCATTAGCTGTCACTCTAAGTGAAACATCTGTTCATGCCACTAATCTGATAGTCTTCATTGTCTCCCTAATCAGCCTCAGGAAAAGTTCCAGCTGTTAAACTCCGCTCTCGAGGCATTGCCTCTTCTGCTCCTACTTAACATCTTTCAGCCTCGTTTTAAAAACTCTTACTTCTTACTTTACTCTTCCTTGCACTTAAAACTCTTGCCTTGCTGAGCTACTTTCAGTTCACCAAATTCACTCAATCCTATGCTTTTTGGCCCTTGCTCATAATGTTCCGTCTCCCCCAAATCCTTCTTTTCTCTTAATACTTCTTTGCCTGGCAAATTCCTTCAAATGATAGCTTAAATGTTACTTCCTCCACAGAACATTCCCTGACCCTCCAGAACAAGCCTTCAGTGCCCCCTTAGGTGCTTCCATAGCATTCTGTCCTAGCATTTACCCACACTGTTGTAATAATGTTTGTATCTTTCTCTAGACCATCTGTGGTATAAAGAATAAATTAGAAGGGGGCAAGACCATTTTAAAGGTTAGAGACCAGTAAGAAGCCTCTTGGGGAAATCCAAGCAGGAAATAATGATTGCCTGTATTAGGATATTGGCAGTAGGGGGTGGAATCCAGATACTCAAGAAAGTAGGTTTGTAAGATCCTTGAGGGCAGTTTGTCCTGCTTGCCGTTAGATCTATAGCAGGGAAAATCTCACAAATCCTGCCTTATAATCATGACTCCAATTCTGTTTCCTGCGCATGGAATATTTCACTTTACCCTTAACTGTCTTGATGCCTTATTTCTGTAATTATCTGCAGAGGTCTATGAGGCTGGCACTTTGGATATCCCACTGGTTGTGAAATGTTGATTCAGTTCTTCTAATTGGGGAATATCTCAATTCTTCCTTACCACTGTAGAATCTTCTCTTCACGTGTTGAGTTGAAGAGGATAATTGGGCTTGTTTATTTGCTTACTTGCTTGTTTGTTTACTTGCTTTTGGTGGGTGGTGGCCAAGAGTAGATGAGAAACTAGTGGTTTTTCTGCCCCTATACCAGTTTCCCATGCTAAATGCCCTACTTCTTAATTAGTTCTTTCAGTTATCCAGTTTTTAAAGTGTTTGGATTATCCTTGACTTAACCTTCTCTTTCATGAGTCATTCATGACTAACCAGGTTTTGCTTTGAAGTGTCTCTCCACTGTTTTCATTTTACCCCAACCATAGTCATCTTATATCTAGATTATTATAAGAACCTCCCAGTTTACATTCTTAATTTCTCTGCCTCATTATCCTCAACTTAGGTTTGCAAGAATTATGTTGATTCTAAGCTTTGATGTTGAATTATCTCAGTGAATTGGAAGTATTATTTTAAACTCTGATGTTTGATTTTAAAGGTCTTTCATAATTGAGCCAATATTTATTTAGCCTTAATTTCTGCATAGAGAGGAAATAGTGCACTAACTAAGAGTCAAGGCTGTAGAATTTAAATCCAGCCTCACATCTTGGGTCTAACAGTACACAGGAAAAATCAGTTAATCCATTTGTGCCTCTGTCTTTTCAACTTTAAAACTTGGGGTAGGGGGTATTGTTTCTTTTAAGATTATTGTCATGAGGAATAACTAATATTTGCAGACTACTATTTGGCATACTATATATGCCACATTTTATGATATTGGTAGCAAATAAAAGTGTATTAACATTCATCTTAGGTGATCAGTACTGAAGCACTCAATATATGTTATATATATGGGTCTTCGTTTCTGTGCGAGGGCTTTCTCTAGTTGTGGCAAGTGGGGACCACTCTTCATTGCGGTGCACGGGCCTCTCACCATCGCGGCCTCTCTTGTTGCGGAGCACAGGCTCCAGACGCGCAGGCTCAGTAATTGTGGCTCACAGGCCCAGTTGCTCCGTGGCATGTGGGATCTTCCCAGACCAGGGCTCGAACCCGTGTCCCCTGCATTGGCAGGCAGATTCTCAACCACTGCGCCACCAGGGAAGCCCTGTTATATATTTTTTAATGTAACTGCACATGTATTAATAGGCAGGAAACAAAGTCATGAAGTACTTTTACTTGGGAGAAAATATCAGGTGCAGCGTGTGTTAAAAATGCTACATGGCTTCTAAATATAAGTAATAAGACAGCTGGAAACTCATTATGACAGGACATGTGGAAAAAGCAGTCTAGGAATGAACTTCATGCTTAACAAAATGAAAGGAATCCATTCCATGAGGGACATAATCCCTTTGTGTTTATAATATCCACTTTTGCTATTAATCATATCCATTAAGAGCACATAAGCCAACAGGTTAGGCCAGGTTAATGTTGGGCCACTTTCAAGTAACCTGTGATAGAAACTTGTTATAGCATCTGATTAGCTACTTTACACTAAGACTGCTATCCTAATGAATAAAAATGCTAGAGAAAAGAAGGAGGTCTGCTTTAAAAGGTTGTACAGAAAAGTTTAAAGATGGTGTAATGAATGTCCAAATAGCCTTCTGGCTTTACCAGCTCAAAACATTTCACTGCATTTGTGTGCACGCGCACTCTCTGTCTCATTTTTTTTTTCTTGGCTGCATTGGGTCTTTGTGGCTGTGCATGGGCTTACCCTAGTTGCAGGGAGTGGGAACTTCCTATTGCGGTGGCTTCTCTTGTTGCAGAGCATGGGCTCTAGGCGCGCGGGCTTCAGTAGTTGTGGCACACGGGCTCTAGAGCGCAGGCTCAGTAGTTGTGGCGCACGGGCTTAGTTGCTCCGCGGCACGTGGGATCTTCCCGGACCAGGGCTCGAGCCTCTGTTCTCTGCATTGACAGGCGGATTCTTAACCGCTGCACCACCAGGGAAGTCCCTCTCTCTCATATTTTTATCACACCACCATAATTTAACATTGATAAAATATTATCTAAAATACCAACCATATTTGTATTACCCCAGTTATTAGTAAATATCCTTTATAACTTTTTGAAAAATCCTGAATCCACTCAAATGTAATACTTTGTTATCATGTCTCTCTAGTCTTTTATAATTTTGCCTATTTTTTTTTCTTTTATTATATTGATATCTGAAGAGTTCAAGCTAGCTGTCTTGTAGAGTGGTCCACAGTCTAAATTTATTTGATTGTTTCCTCACGGTAGATTCAGTTTAAATATTTTCAGAGGAGTACTGCATAGGAGATTTTTTTTGTCCCCTATTATATTACATCAGGAGGCATGTAATGTTAGCCTGTCTTATTACTGGTGATGTTAAACTTGCTCACGTCTTTAAGGTAGAGTCTGCTGGTTGTAAACACAACTTTTTCTCTTTGAAATTAAAAGTTAACGGTAACCAAAGAGTATCTTGTTCAATAGCAATCTTTCATCTGGTAGGTTTTTGTCATTTATTCATGATCCTTGCTGGAATCAATTATTACATTAGTGGTTGCAAAATACTGATTTTCTACTTCTAAGAAAATGTTAAATTTCTAAAAATTTAGCTCCCGTAAGATGGCCCTTGGTTACGGTAGTCATTTACTGTTTTTATTTAGAATGTCTTAGGAAATATGTGAGAAAATTAAATTCAAATGTTGTTTTCACCCTTAAAGGTTGATCACTTAAAAAGTCACCTCTGGGATTCCCTGGTGGCGCAGTGGTTGAGAATCTGCCTGCCAATGCAGGGGACACAGGTTCGATCCCTGATCTGGGAAGATCCCACATGCCGCAGAGCAGCTGGGCCTGTGAACCACAATTACTGAGCCTGCGCGTCTGGAGCCTGTGCTCCGCAACAAGAGAGGCCACAATAGTGAGGGGCCCGCGCACCGCGATGAAGAGTGGCCCCCGCTTGCCGCAACTAGAGAAAGCCCTCGCACAGAAAAGAAGACCCAAGACAGCCATAAATAAATAAATAAATACAGTTTAAAAAAAAAAAAAAAGTCACCTCCTAAGAGCTCAGGCACCAAAAAATTAAGAAAGTTTATCAGCAGTGTCAGTAATTAGATTTAGACAATTGAATTTCTGTTACTAGTCCCATAGTTGCCCCAGTTCCTATAATTCAGTTGGGAGTTATGTTTTTACCTTGTAACTACACTTAAATACTGTGTTAATAGAGTCAGTGTGCTTATGTTTTTGCAGAGGAAGTTGTTGAGCATTCTGAGAAGTACAGAATGAAATTTGAGGTGCAAGCAAAAAATTAAATCTTACTAATTCATATTGTTCTTATTGAGGGTTTATTCTTTGAGAGTTTCCTCTATTACCTGACCTTGGTAGCAAGTTTTAAGCGCAGTCCCAAGATATTGTAAGAAACCTTTCTAAATCTGTGTCACTACTGTTTATGTTGAACATTTACAGGGTACAGACAGCTAATTTACGTAATTAATGATGTAGTATCCAAAGAGAATGTTGAAGATTTTGTGTCTTATAGGCAAGTTGTAGGTTGTTCCTAAATTCAGGGTTCACTATAGATGGAATTCATTATTGACAGCTAAGTCCTTTCCTTTCAGAATCAGAGGGAGGCCTCTACCTGACAGTGATGAAACTACATTTTAAAGTATTCTTAATTATGATTTTTGACTAATTTAGAGTTAATTGAATTGATATGGCCTAACAATTTCCAAAGCTCAAAGATAAATAGAATCATCTGAAATATTATCATCCATGTATACCAGTGGATGTATCCTGACCTTTTTGACTAGTAGAAATATTCATTTTAATTTTGCTACAGTGAAAGTGGGTTCCTTCATTATTCATTTCAGTTTGTTTTTCTGTTTCGTAACAAGAGCTTTTGTTATGGTTTTTAAGGAAAGCTGCCTTGAATTTATATTTCTCATAAGTAACAAATATTTTATCTGAGAAAATATCACTTGTACCCTTTGATGGAAGCAGTAGCCATTTATGGAAAAGTCGGGGACTTGGTTATTTGTTTTTGGGTACTCGGGCTGGTACTTGATTTTTAACCTCTTACAAGTAGATGAGTGCCAAAAAGTACAAGACATGGTAAAAGATCATACACTGGGGAAATAGGTATTTTGGGAAACTTTAAATTAATGTGAAATCTCTCAGACAAGAATCACTGTCTTACCACCTTTGTTGTTTGAATAGTCAGGGAAGGTTTTGTGGGTTTATATATATTATAAACTTAAATCTATGTATATAGGTCTAAAATATAGCCTATTTTTGAAAAAGCAATAACATTTTCTAGTTATAAAGTTAGTCTTTTCTTTTGCCATTTGCTAAGCTAACATACAGAGCACTGCCGATATGTTAAGAATTATATAAACTCTGCAAGACTTAACCTTTTAGTGGCAGAGAAAAGTATTATTTCTGGTTAATGGTATACATTTTTTCTTCAGATAGTATAGGTAATGTATGTCTTGTCTGATTTAGGATCCTTGGAGCATTCCCGTATGTTTATGGAAAGCATGATCTTTGTTTTACAAAAATGGGAAACAGAGGCATGTGCTTTACCCAGTATTTTATTGGGTAAAATACTGTCTATTCAGTATTTTACCCAATAGACACAATTAGTTATTTTTCCCATTTCATTTTGTTTTTCTTCTCACAGTTATTGAACGTTGAGTTTCAGTTAATTCCTTTTCTTTTAAGTCTGCCACTTGAGCTAATACAGACAACAAGCATCTGACACAAGGCAGAATTGTCTTCTGATCACAGTTGTATTGCTGTCTCCATCTGTTGGTATGAAGAAGTAATGCTCTTGCCAGAATAAGCCAGTTCGTTTTAATTTTAGCAGAAACAAATTAAGAAATAAGGAATTGTGCTGTTAATGCATTTTCTTTCTTTGTGACAGTTTAGTCAGTTTGAAGATGGAAAACTATCATGGGATGTCAGCCTTTGCAAGCAGATTGTCTTTGAGTTTTATTTTTTTAAGGCTTTCTGTTAGTGGCATTAAAAGTGTCAGAGGGCATTATTAAAAATCTGATATATTAACCCTGCCTAGATTCCATACATTTTGTTCTTTAGGGAATTAGGGAAAAACATAATTATCTCAACTTTTCTCATCAGCGTGCAACAAAAATTTAATAGCGAGAAATCTCAAAAATCCTGGTAGTCTTAGCACATTGCACAGTTTCATGGGCTTTTGCATCATTGCTTCTGAATTGCTAATGAAGAGCTCAATATAGCTTCCGATGCATTTCAGATATTCTGGTTGGTGACTGGCTAGAGTGTTACTGACATCATAACATACAGCTGTTGACTTTCTATTGTCTCTGAGTCCTCGGCAAGTGCTTTAGTCTACTCCTGCAGCACTCTCCCAATGCCTAACTAATCAGCCGGCTGTGTGTGCGGTGAGCTCTGTAGAGGAGCAATGCAGAGCATCAGTTTACAGATACTATGGAAAGTACATCTTCATTCACGCTGTATGATGAAGCAAATACCAATACGATGAAGGTATGTGACTCTTAATTCATTTAATAATGTGTACGAAAGGTAATCAAATGTATGAAGAGTTATTCATGCTCACTTAGTACCCTAATTTCTGCTAGGGAGATGTGTGGTAAAAATCCTTACTGTGTCCAAAGTGAGAGCATGTTTTTAAGTGTTTTTTGTTTATTTTTGCAAAGATATGTTTGTTTAGATTGATAGAATGAGGAGTAGGATTCATTTACTTCTCAGCTGTAGTACAAGTTTCTTCTCCCCTACCCCCCAGATTTGTGATACTCTTCATACCTTGTTGATAGAATGGTTTACCCTAGTGCTCATTGGTATTTCTGTATAGAAGAACAATTTGTCAGTCGGGAAAATGACTTCTCTTTCAGGTTCATCTCAAAACAGACATGCTGTGTGGTTTTTTCATCTTAAAATTTTCATTGTGGAACAAGTACAGTGTAGATGAGACTCTTCTTTTGGAAATTAAAAAACTAAGAACCTTAATTTTCAAAATCTATGTTAATTTTTGTACTCCTTTTTGAGAGAAGAGGTAGAATAGTTTTTAAGGTGCTTATAACAGCAAAACCTAGATTTGTCCTTGCTGTGATTAGCATAATCAGATATCACATTGCAAAAGAGAGCAAGTGCTAAAACCAAACTAATTTTTGAGAACTATCTGGTTTCTAACCATACTATCTAAAAACTTTGACATTTATCTTGACATTTTATGATTCTTCAAAACCAGAATCGTGCCATACAGGTGATATTGAATAACTAAAATATGTCCATTAGTGTATAATCGACTTGTTTGGGAGATTTTTGAGAGTTTTGCTTGCTTTTTACCTGGATTTAGCTGAAATGTTAACAGTATTTGGAATTGCTGTGATGTTTTCAAACCCCTCTCCAATATGTAACAATTATTTTGATCTTGAGAAATAACTCATCTTTTTTTAGAGGAGATAAGAGAAAACTCACTAAATGGCCTTTATTCAATGCTGAATATCATTACTCCTCTTTCTTTTGTTTCTTTCTGATTCCCAACTGTGTAAGTAATTAGAATCATGAAAATATTAATAGCTATTATTAAATTTAGGGTTTTTTATTAGATACATTATTTCAACCTAATACCAGGAGAATTTCATCATCATTTCTTTTTTAAGCTTCAGGTTTTAAATTTTATGTTGAATTTTATTAGATACATTATTTCAACCTAATACCAGGAGAATTTCATCATCATTTTCTTTTTTAAGCTTCAGGTTTTAAATTTTGTGTTGAACTACGAAAGAAAAAAAAGAAAATTAACAGCACATACTCTCAATTCTTACCTACAACTGCTTTTATCCATCCTTTGTTGCATTCCACTTTTCTCTTTTTTAAATATCTTTCCCCTTTTTCATTTATTCTGTTTTTTAGGTTTCTTTTTATGTCTCTCTCTCTCTCTCTGCCCACCACCCCCCCCACAGTGTGTGTGGTGTGTGTGTGTGTGTTTGAGTGTTTGTCTCCCTTGCTGTCTGTCTCTTCTCTCCCTCTGTCTCCCTCCACTGGCCTGTTGGTCTTTCCCACTTTGTCTCAGTCTGTCTCCCTTTCTGTCATTGCTGCCTGGAGTCTCAGAGTCCCTCTCGCGCTCTGACTGAATCAGTCTCCGTCTGTCTGTCTTTCTTTCCTTTTCTGCTCACCTGACTCTGTCCCTCTCCCTGGTATCTCCCTCTCTCTGTGGGTGTCTCCCTCTCACTGCCCAGCTGTCTCTGCATCTGCCTCTCCCTTTCCCTCTCTCTGTCTCTATCTCTCCTTCTCCCTCTCTGTTAATCTTGTCCATTTTTCTCCCTTTGTCTCTAGTGTGCCCTCCACTGTGCCCCTTCCTCCGTCTTTCTGTCTGTCCCCCACCCCTTCCTTCTCCTGTCTCACCCTCATTTTACTCCTTCGTGCCTTGCCTTCTCCCTGCCTCTCTGTCCCTGTTTGTGTCTCCAGTCTTCTTGCTGCTGTTCTGTTAGTCTTTCTGCCTCCATTTCTCTCTCCCTGTTGGCATTTTGCTCCCTTTTCCACCCTACCCCTAGGTCTTCCTCGTTCCTGTCCAAGCTTCACTCACACACATGCACTCTCCAAATTTTCATTGTCGTACAGGTTTTCAGTTTTCATTGGAACCAAATTTGCACTTGACTTTAAATGTTTTTTGGTTATTTAATAGCAGTTACTGGTTGCATTTTAATTTATGTTAAACTCTGCACTTACTAAAAGAAACTATTGGGTAATAATTAAATATATTTTTAAATAAACAGATTTTACCCTTTCCTCAATGTCTTTAATTTTTAAAATTTTATGTTCCTGGCTTTATAAGTGGATTGTAATGATCACATATTGAAATTGTCATTTAAAATATTTTGCCTTCCAAAGACACATTTTAGACTGTTAAAGGGAATTCTTTTTCTCTTAAATGATTTTTCTACTAATTTTCCTGTTTTTTTAGAAAGCAGTTTTAGAATTTTCACTTTCAAGATTCTTAAGACAATACCTACTTCATAATTGTGTTCCAGGTTATAGGTAAACTTGTATTTTTTTATACCTATATGGCTTTTTTTTTTAATATACCATTCTGTATTTTCCAGATGTGTTACAGGGGATATATGTTGGGATTTTTAACTTTTTATTTTGAAATAATTGTAGATTCACAGGAAATAGCAAAAATACTAGAGAAGTCCCATGTGTATTTTTTAAAGGTTTTTAACATTTAAAAAATGTTTTTCTTAAGATTTTGTGCCTTGTATCTCCGTATTTAAAATAGTTTGAGGAACAGAAATTCACTTAGCATTTACCTATTTACATAATCACAAACCTAGCAACTGTCATCATATTGTTTTTATTTTGTTTTGTAAAATAGATTAAGACAGCAAGTTGGTGAAGGCATAGTATGTCTTAATGGCACTGTGGTTTTGTATAACTCACATAGAGCTATCAGGGAACACAATTAAATTTGCAATTAACAAGTTATATATGTTTAAGAAACAAAGAAAGATGTATAAGATGAAAATCTTTTCAGAGCTGAGTTAAATGTCATTTTCATGTATAACCCTCCCTCCTGTGAAATTATGTAGCACTTCTCTACATCCTTTTGGTGCCTCTACTGATTGTCATTGTTCTCGTCTATGCTATATAATCAGACTCCTGGTCGTGTGGGACATGGGGTAGGAGTGAAATAGAGCCAAAAAAAAAAAAAAAAACATTGTCTCTGCAAATCTTCTTGTCACACCTCCATAGCTGGCAACCCCCATTCTGATTGATATAAGATATCTTTAATAGAGTTAATATAATGGTTTTTCTCAGTTAAGTTCCTCTAAGCCCTAGAGTTCCACAGGTGTACTTTAGTAACTAGAGAAAAACTTGAAGACCAGTTAATATCTCTCAATCCAGCCCCACCTTCTCACTTGAAAATTACAAGTTTGTGTAAAATATATATATGTGTATGTACGTGTGTGTGTGTGTATACATGTGCATGTGTGGATATGTGTATGTGTTTCTCCAGAGCCTATACGTGAATCTTAATTAACAACCCTTGTTTTATATTTCATATATGACACACACATAAAAATGTTGTATGTAACATGCATATATAAAATATAAAACAACAGTTGCTAACTAGGCTTTATGTATGTGCTTCTAGACAACCAAAAACCCCTAAAACCAAACCAAATATCTGTGAACATACACGTCCCTGAGCGCTGCATCTCTGCAGAAAGGATCCTTGGGTTTAATAAGTTTTTCAAGCGGGATCCTTTTATGGTCTAAAAATAATTAAGAATTACTGCTTTATGGTATCTATAAATCATTATTTAATCTACTATGCTGATTTGACATCTTCTCTCTTTTCCTTTATTTTCAAATACTTAGAAGGGTATATGATTTCCTTTTTCAACAACAGGCACTTCCACAAAAATCACACGCCATTTGTCTTGTTTCGTTTTTTTCAAGGAGTTTGAACATATGCAGTGCTGATTACCAAGCACATCTGATGTCAGGCTATAATTTGGATCACCAGAGAGAGATAGCAGAATGTTTTATTATCTCAGTACTTTGAAAGTGCTAGCTAAACCACAACTTCTTTTAACAGGTAGAAAATAAATGACAACAAAAATTGTAGACTGAATGCCCCCGTTGAATTCCAGTGACACAATTGTAAAGTAAGCAAAAGAAACTTATTAAATATTAATAACTGCTAAAACAGTATGATGAAGTGGACATAGCTTAAGGAATAATGAAAGCAAGCCATTAAAAAATTCAATGTGAAACGTATTAGACTGGATCTATTCATTTTGTGCACAGCCATAGGAAGTTGAACCGATTAAATTGGACAGAACCTTAGGTACCTTAAAGAGAAGTTATATCTGCTCACTGTACAAGTATAGTGGATAGTGTGAACTTCTAGAGACCGGGAGTTTCTCAGCGGTGTTCACGCACGCCTAGCAGCAGCATCTTCAGGCTATAATAGTGTTTGCACTTTGTTGTACACATCCTTTTATAGAGTATGAAGGTAGATGATGGCCACTGAAAGCCAACACCTGTTCTACCTCAAGCTGTTTTTAAGCTATTTTTACTGACTATGAAATGCTCTTTGACTGAAAAGAAATAAAACATTTTTGAGCCTTTTTCACCTGAACAAAATCCCTAGGTGCTTTCTTGAAAGAGGGTTGTGATCCTTTGTTAGAAAGAATGTAGTTGGCAGTTCAAGAAATGAAGAGTGGCACATTAGTAGTTATAAAACAGAATGTCTGCCAATTGTAACCTAAATTAAAATCCTGTAAAGGAAACATTTTTGTCATAAGGAGGAAATGGGTCATGTTAGACCTAGTGATTCAAATGCTAGAGAAAATGAAGTTTCACATGTTGATGAAATACATTAAGCCATCAAAGAACCTTCGGGTGGATTAGATAAATGTGCCAGGAGCCCAGCATGAATTTTGCTAAGACTTTTTGATGACAGAGCTTAATACTTTTAAGGCCCGCAAAGAATTTCCATTGTGATCCTGTGATAAGAATGAAATGCTAGTCATGGATAAAAAGTACGTAGAGATAAATTCATTTAGTTATATTTGTAGTACAGAGGGAAAAAAAGATCAAGTGAAATAGAGTTCTGAAGGAGTAAAGAGAACACCACATCAGAGTCTAGCTAAAATACCATAAAGACAGAACGCTTCTGATAGAATGGCCTAGGACTTGCCACAGTCTGTATAAAGATATGCCTTCTCATTGATGGCATTAGGAGTGGCTGAATAAACTAGGATTATGCTCATGATATTCACTTTCATTCATGAACTGTAAACTACAGACATTATCATATGTGTAGCACAAAATTATCATAACCTAGCACAAAATACATTAGCAAGAATGTAATGAATGAGACTAGACTATGCAAAAGGTTGATAACTGCAATGGCTTGTGACACTAAGTAACCCAGGGTTAGGCCAAGCTTCACAGGTTAAGGGCACGGTCCTCCATATGTCTACCCTCACTTCTGACCAACTGGCTACAAATTTGAAGGTTCCCGTTACCCCCTCAGGTTTGAAAAATTCACTAGAATGACTTATAGAACTCAGGAAAGCGCTGTACTTAACAATTACAGTTTTATTGTAAAGAATACAAATCAGAACCAGCCAAAAGGAGAGATACATAGGGCAAAGTCTGGGAGGATCCCAAATGCAAAACTTCCCTTTTCCTCTCTCCATGGAGGTAGGATGTGTTACCCTCCCAGTACAGAGATATGTGACAGAATATTGCAGTTTGGGGAAGCTCATCCAAGCTTCAGCATTCAGAGTTTTTATTAGTGTTTCATTACTTAGGCATGGTTGATTGAATCATTGGCCAGTCAGTTGAACTCAATCTCTCACCCCACTTCCCTTCCCAGAGGTCATGCTGATATCACATTGGCTCAGAGCCCCAACTTTCTAATCACATGGTTAGTCTCTCAGGTGTGGCCAATCCCCATCCTGAGTCATCTCATTAGCATAAATTATGTAGGGGCCCCACCATAAGTTACCTCATTAGCATAAAATATCAGGACCCACCATCAGTATTCCCATCACTCCAAAAATTCCAAGAATTTAAATTTATTTATTTTTTGGCTGTTGCTGCATGGCTTTTGAGATCTTAGTTCCCTGACCAGGGGTTGAACCCAGGCCAAGGCAGTGAAAGCACTGAGTCCTAACCACTGGACCGCCAGGGAATTACCCAAAATTCCAAGAATTTAGAAACTACCTCCCAGGAACCGGGGACAAAGGCCAGCCAAATGCTTTACTACACAATATTTTATTTTCTAACTGTTGATAGTGTCTTTGGTGTTCTTTATTAAGGAAATAATTTACTTCTCTGGTTCTCGTTATTATAAGAGATAACTCTGAAGTCAAGGCTGAACAAACAGATGTTTTGGGCTTCCCTGGTGGCGCAGTGGTTGGGAGTCTGCCTGCCAATGCAGGGAACGCGGGTTCGATCCCTGGCCCGGGAGGATCCTGCATGCCGAGGAGCGGCTAAGCCACAACTACTGGAGCCCATGCTCCGCAACAAGAGAAGCCACGACACTGGGGGCCCTGCGCACCGCAACAAGGAGTAGCCCCCGCCATAGCTAGAGAGAGCCTGCGCGTGGCAATGAGGACCCAACACAGCCAAAAATAAAATAAATAAATAAATTTAAAAATAAAAAACTTAAAAAAACCCCAAACAGATGTGTCTCCCTTTAAATAGCTCCCTTTAGCTGGTTCCATAGCTTAAAAGCATCTCTAAGTAGATAATATACTATGTAAAGAATGAATTATAATCAATTCAAACTCAATATGGAACAAAAATCTATATTCTCTCTTCATACATGCCCATTATCTTAATTTCTCCTCTCACATCCTCATTATCTGTGCTCAGTTTCCAGAAATCTAAACCTTTGAATGTTTTTTATTTCCCAAAGCACGATCAGATGGTAAGACCAGTCTTTTTTCTTCCACATGGTCTTTAAAGGGAATCTTATTATGTGCCAAGAGATCTTATCACAGCCTGATTTATTTATTTCAGTCCTGCATTTAACATATAGGTAGGGAGCTCCCGATATGGTCCATGATAGGTTTAGAGTTAAGGCAAAATACATTTCCCCCTCACTAGCACTCTATTAGGAGGTAACTTATAAAGCCTTCAGGTACAGAGTTACATTAATGGCCCAGACTTTATCGCATTGTCTCTTACCTTCATCTGCCAATATCTAAACACCTCCCGAATCTCACCAAGTTGTCCCAGAATTCTCCAAGGTATCTCGTTAGCTCCTGAACAGCCCTTCCATGCTCTTTCAGTTTTGTCCTTCTCTGGCCCATGGCTCACTGCCACTTTTCCTAGTGCTTGCCATAAATTTGCTCATGTCCCTGCCAAAAGTTGTGTCTCCTAGTGCTCCCTAATATAATTAGTCCTCAGGGTGCCGTATTCACTAGAATCTAATGTACTTGCCTCGATCGCTTGCGCACCACGAGCTGTTTGTCTCCCCCTTCTCCCCTGCTTTGGTTCTCTAATGGAAACACTTCCTTTAGCTTCTGCTTCAGCTCAAACTAGAACCCCACTACATAAAAATATAGAAAGACTTCTTTTAGGGCTCTAGCATTCCTAACATCCAACTTTTTACGTTTTGATTTGGCTTCTTAAGCACTGTATATACGGTGATATAACGTCAGATCTGGAAATGGCTGTGAAAGGACATTAGCCTGTCCAGTAGCCAAGTAGGACCTGAGCTGTCTCGTTTCAGTTACTTCCATTGCACTGACTTCAGTTAAAGAATCTCAGAAACCTCCAGTCTTGTCATCTACAGACTTCCCCCCGGAAGGACTGTGCGTAAACAGTTCTGGATATTGGAGTCAGCGGTAATGAGCCCCCCGCTACGGACTCACTCCAATATTTATCCTCACCCATCATTCCTCCAAAACTCCACGGCTGTCCCAACTTCCTCACTTTTAGCAAATTAATGTTCTAGGTAAAATAGAGAAAGTGTTTATATTAGATATGAATTCCCTCAGTTTGCTGTCAGATTCCCTTCAGTTTCTGAGGACAGTGAATACTTGCAAGGCTTCTCTCTTCATTTGTGCTTGTGACCCCAATTCTTCATTTCTTTCCACTTCAGATTTTCCTTCTCATTCTCACCCTTTCTGCCTTTTAAGCCTCCAGCCTCTCTCCATCCTTTCTCTAGTGGCCTCTTCTCTTTGCTACACGCTTTCTATCCTGACAGCCTTCCCCTAACTTTGCATCTCCTGCTAACCTGGTTACCAAATCCAGTAGACTCCTTTTGTTCCTCCGCCTTCCTGCTCATCTCCTAAAGGTTTGGTGTTCCCCAGGGATTCTATCCCAAGGCCACTAATTTTCTTACTCAGTGGTTTCTCAGCACCTTCATCTAGGTTGATAATTCAAAGCTTCCATCTATACAGCGATTATTCTACCCAGTAAATAGCATCAGCCCTGCCTTCTGTCCTTAGCACCTGACCATCCAACTCCCGGTTAGATTTCTCCACCTGGATGTCCTGAAGGTACCTTAAATTTACTGTATACAAAACTGAAATTATTGTTCTGCACCAAATCCTCTTTTTCCCCTCCTATGTTTCCTGTTAGTGGGTAGCAAGCACACCTACACCTTTATTGTATCCTGTCATAACTATTCTGTCACATCCCTGACCTTTCCCCTGACCACCCCTGTATCTAGTTGGCTTCCCCCAGTTAATTACTTTCTGTTATATCAACCTCTTCATTTCTAGAGGCAGTATATATAGGTAGTGGCTAATAGCAGGGGCTCTGGAGCCAGACTACCTGAATTCAAATCCTAACCCTCCACTTAATAGTCATGCAACCTTGGGCAAGCTGCTTGATTTTTCTCTGCCTCAGCTTCCTCATTTGTAAAATGAAGATAATAAGAGCACCTACCTGAAGGGTAGTTTTAAGGATTAAATGAAATATCAATAATACAGTTAAAGCATTGGGAATAGTGCCTCATCAATAATAAGTAGCTATTTAAGAGTTTGTTGTTAATATTATTGGTTTTAACACACATACCACAATCAGTAATTGTCTTGTTTATTTTGTTTCTGCAGTAGAATGTAAGCACCGTGAGTACTGGGGATCCTGCCTTCCTGGTTCACTGTTACATCCTCAGCACTTAGAGCAACCAACCAAACGATCAGAATGAATGAATGAAATCTCCTTTTCCCTTTTCAGCCTTCACCTCTTAATTCTTTGTCTAACCTCTGTGGTCAGTTTCCATCACAATTCTCATAACGTTTTATCTGCTGGAACAGAGTCCATCTATATTGTAGCTAAAGTAATTCTCCATGGCCTCTCTTAAAATATGCTCCTCTATTATTCAGGCTTTCTGTCCCTTATGAGATCAATACTAAACTTCTCAACTTCAAATACATCCACCCTTTGATGTTATTCTCCTGTTGTTGGAGCATTTTTAATGAAAAAAATGTCAAGACCAAAAAAAAAAAAAATTCAGTACTTAATTATAACAAACATTCAGAACCTACTATTCAGAATTAGCAAATGTTAACCTTTTGTTGTGTTTGCTACAGATTTTTTTCTTTAAGAAATAAAATAATAAAGACATGATTAAAACCCCTTTACTATCTCACCAGAAACCCATTCTTTTCTCCAGAGAGAATTACTAACATAAAATAGGTGTGTATCCTTCCCATCCATGATTGTGTGGTTTTAAAATTTTTACCTAAGTTGAACTGTATTATAGAGATCATTCTGCTTTTTCACTAAACAGTCTAACATTCTTTTGGGGACTTGTATTGATACAGCTTTAGTTCATTCATTTAAATTGTTTTAGCGTATCGTGCAATATGAGTATACCATAGTTGTTAAGCTTTTTATTTTAATCAGTTTCCCTATTGGTAGACATTTGGTCTTTCCCATCCTTTAAAATAAAGCAATTCAGTGAATATTTTTGTACGTGTCCTCATGTACGTGTATGAGTCTCTTCACTGTGTAGATCCAGAAGTGGATATGTTGGGCATAGAATAGGAGGAATTTAAACTTCATTTGTTATCACAAATTGTTTACTAATGTGAACTCACAGTGTTTGAGAGTTCCCATTCACCATGCCCTGCCAACTCTAGCTATCGTCACATTTTTTGTCCTCAACCTCAGTTCGTATGCTCTATTTTCGTTAAATGGGCTTCTTTTTCCTTCTCCATTTTTCTACTCAGAATGCAATGAATTTGTGTAACACCTTACATCGCCATATAACTTTTTCCATAAAAGTAATTTGTCTCATAATACGGTAGGACTCCACTAATAAATTATTCCCTCCCAGTCTTTAACTTAGCAAACCTTTTCTTCTCTTTTTAAATATCCTCTTAAAATTATTTTATGTATTTGTTGATAAGTGTCATTATTAACCACCTCATTTGGGTTTAACAAACTCTTTCAGGTCACGGTAGTTCTTTTCTCTTATGGTCATTTTAAATAGTATAGCTAATACTTATTGCAGCTGTACCACTTTCTGAGGTTACTCAGTAAACTTTTATTGGATGACAGCAACTGTTTATAAATCACATAGACATTTAGCATTTTGAAATGTTTTGTTCAAGTAACTGACAAGTGATTGACTCTGAGAATGTGAATTTCCACTATTTCCAAGTAGAGCATAAACAGTGGGGGGGTTTTTTGCCTTCCTCCCTAGAGGCCATTAGCCAATTGGTTGTGTCAATTTATAACCTTAGGAGAAGCTGTGTGTTGGTTTTGTGCGTTTGGTTTATTTTATAAATGCACCCGCCTGATTACATTTTTTCTCTAAGGGAAGAAATACAGCATTGTGTCCCTCTAATGAAATGACATTGAATAAGGGAAGAACAATGCTGTGTGCTTTGCCAAATTCTATTCAGGTAACTTCAATGATGTGACTCTTCCCCCCACCCCAATATTCATGTGAAGAGAACTCTTTTTTTTTTTTTTTTAACCTGTTGGGCCACATTTCTTTCCTCCCCCCAAAAACTTTAACTTTTTTTTTGTGTGTGTGTGCCATGCAGCTTGTGGGATCTTAGTTCCCTTACCAGGGATCAAACCCAGGCCCCTGGCACTGGAAGTGCGGAGTCCTAAACACTGGACCGCCAGGGAATTCCCTTAAATAATTTTTTTTATGTTTTATCTAGAATAAACTGGTTTTCATTGTGTGAAATTAGAATATTTATTCTAATAATATTAGAATATTATTTTTGATTGCTTAACTCTTCAATTCTTTTGTGCTGTAGAACCAAATATTAGGCCATAGGCAGAATAAGGTGGTCCTTTGAATTAGCAGTATCAGTGTTTCATTTTTATTGCCGAAAATTGTATCTGACATTTTCAGTGGAGAAACTATTCATTCATGGACTGCATATACTTTCCAAATGTTGATCCTAATTCTGCCCTGCTTTGTTACCTGGAGGAAGGCACTTAACTATGCATATTTATCATTTGTAAGCTCCTAGGCTTCATGTTGTTCCTTCGCCACAAATTGAATCGTTATTGCCAGCCAAGTTTACATAGTTTTAATACTTAAGATCAAGAGATAGAGAGAATAAGACAAAGTGGATGATTACCTGACAGTTCTGATAACTCAGTAGTGATTAGCCTGACTGACGATGGATAAGAAGTCAGTAGTAGGGCTTCCCTGGTGGCGAAGTGGTTGAGAATCTGCCTGCCAATGCAGGGGACACGGGTTCGAGCCCTGGTCTGGGAAGATCCCACATACCGCGGAGCAGCTAAGCCCATGTGCCACAACTACTGAGCTTGCGCGTCTGGAGCCTGTGCTCCGCAACAAGAGAGGCCGTGACAGTGAGAGGCCCGCGCACTGCGATGAAGAGTGGCCCCCGCTCGCAGCAGCTAGAGAAAGCCCTTGCACAGAAACGAAGACCCAACACAGCCAAAAATAAATAAATAAATTAATTAATTAAAAAAAAAAAAAAAAAGAAGTCAGTAGTACATAGCTCCTATCTATGTGAAAAGGATAAGTTTACTACTTTCTGTCTTGAACACGTTACCGAGTTACCACACGTTCTAAGTAGTTCTGAAATAAAGATGCTCTATAAGCCCAAATTGCTCCTCTTCTTGGTACAGCTGAATGATGATACAGCACTGTGAGTAAGAGCTTGCAGTGAAGCACCTATCTGCCCCGGTTCATATCCTGCTTCATATCCCACTCTTACCAGCTATGTGACTTATTTGAACTTGGGACAAATCAATTTCTCCATGCTTTAGTTTCCTAATCTGTAAAACAGGGATATTAATAGAACCTACTTTCTAGAATTATTGTGAGCTTTAAATGAATTAGTTATGAAAGGTATTAGAACAGTACCTGCACATGGTGAGCTATTTATGAGTAGTTTGGGTGGTAGTTATTTGTATTTCTTTTGTAAATTGCAGTTCCCATTTCTCTCTCCTTTTCTCTTTGATTTTAAGACCTTGTTTACTTTAGAGATTTTGGCACTTTTGTGTTGGAAATATATTTTATTACATCATTTGCCTTTTAATCTCTGTTATATTTTTGTTGTACAGAAATATATTAAAACGTCATTGTAAGTTTTGTTAAGATTTTTCTTTGATAGCTTCTAGATTTTTACATCATGTTTGGGAAGGACTCTTTCACCCAGTAATTATAAAATATTTCCTATATTTCCTGTACTTCTATAGTTTTACTTTTTTTAGGTTATAATCTTTAGTTTTCCCTTTAATTCCCTTTTGCTTATGGTGCTGAGGGGGTGCCAACCTTTTTGTGCATAAGGTTCTGAAGATTTTATTATGTCTGCATACATACATGTGGCATTTCTCTTTTGTTGGCTACCTGGTAGCACAGAAATTGTATGTAATCAAATCTCTGGTATGTCCCTAATAAGTAACATGTTACCGAATGGAAGAATGTTTTTTCAAAGTTGAGTATGAATTTTGAGCACATATATCCATCTCTTTTCGGTTGAAACAGAGTCTGAGAAACTCAGTTTTTAAATATCAGTAACAGTAGGTACTCAGATGTATGCACTTAATAAATGCCAACTTTTCTTTTTCTCTTAAGTTGTCTTTCTATTGTAGAAACCTACCAGATTCATTTAAGTTCCTTAATCACTTTGACTTACTGTCTAACTATTTATTATATTAGGATGGTGCATTTAATTCACTCCTAAGTGTTGTGGCAGAGATGTAGTATGATGTGTCTGTGCCTTTATGTAATCGACGCCTACATGTCCACACAGCCTTAGGTAACCCCAGAAGTGTAGGCTTTGTGCCAAGATAAAAGGGATTTTGTTTTAGCGAATACCAGAAAGTTGGAATACCTCTTTTGCTTGAAGATTTAGAGAGGAAAACATTTGTATTTAAGACAAAGACATTGATATTCATGAGAAGAATGCAAAGCTTATGTGAATTTTGGATGTTAAATGAGAAGGCGCTAGTGAGAGCCCCTTGAGGCTGTTGCACTGCCTCCCGTAACTTACACACGTCCACACAAACGCTCGTCCTTCTCCTCTGCTGAGCTTTGTAGGGTATGTGCACAAGGAGGCCTGAGGTGTGCAAAGCCCCTGCGCACCCGGTGGTGGGCCTGCTGTCAGTCCCCGCAGGGTGTAGCCAGGACACAGCCGACTAAGCCTCAGCCAGTTGTTGCCCTAGGGCGGTTCTGGCCAAGGAAGGAAGCTAGCATTTTTGGAGCGCCCACTGTGTAAGAGAGGCTGTGGCGAGTGCTTTACATTTAAACCATTCAGTTCTTCTAACAGTTTATCAGCTAAGTATCTTTTCCCCACTTTATAGTTTAGAAAATTGTGACTCAGAGAGATTAAGCAGTTTACCAAGGTCGTAACTGGCAGCGCTGGGGTTTAAACTCAGGTCTAAGGCTAATGCATTTGATCTTTGTATTATACTAGTTGTCTCCTTCCCAGGCAATAACTGGCCATTTGGTTCAGCAGCATTCATTAATCTCTTGTCAAGTGGTGTGGCTTATTAGCAAGTATTGGTCGTACAGACGGGTTGTATGACTTTGGACAAGTCATTTTATTACACTCCTGGGCGCTCATAACTTGCATGGTAAATTATATGATTGGACTCGGTGGTCCCTAAGGTTGCCCAGGTCCTCAGAGGATCTTCTCATCCTTGCGTTCACCGTTTCACATTGTGCCTCTTCCTCATTACACCTTGCACCTGTTACCTTAGTGACGCCTTATTCATTTCTTAAATGGATTACAACCATGCTTCTTTAGAATTTCGATGTTAAAGGAGTCATGATTAAATCCCAAAGTCTGCAGGAACACAAAGAATTTGTCTGCTTAGTGAGTGCTGCCATCTTGTGTCTACCATTTTATGAGAGAAAAATTTTTTAATGAGAAAAATTATATTTAAGTATTTTTTGGTTTGTTTTGGGTGGATTTCTTTTTTTTTTTAAACCTAGCCATTTGATTTAGTGGCCCAGAAACCTTGGTCATATTGAGATGACAATGTCAGTTAAAAACAGTTTTGACATTTGTTTATGATACCTCCTTTTCTGTTATCCTGTAGTCAAACAGAGTGACATTGAGATGTGAAAACTAATGTGTATCTGTATCAGGGTTCTAAATAATTCCGTTTCAAAATTGTTTTTTGAAGAGTTAGTATAAGATGTGAATTCTTCTATGATGCATGCTCGGCAGTATTAGTATTGTATCTCTTGGTGTTTAGACGTCATTATGCTTAGTTGTTTCACCTTAAAATTGTGCTGTTCTGTTTATTGACAACAAAATTGTCAAAGGAAGATGGAAGAGCTATATAGGATTTTTAGAGTGTTTTTTTGCTGTGATGTAGTCACTTGCACCAAAAAAAATTTAAATGAAACTAACTTTCAAAACAAATGACACTGAGAATTTTGGCATTAGTCTTTCAGATGTCTTTATAAATAGTCATGCCACCCTTTATAGACAATGTGCGTTTCTTTGAAAATGTTTAATGGCTTATCAAAGCTTTTGTTCTTTTGTACTTTTAAAAACCTGGAATATGATTATTTTTCAGAATTACTGTCTTAAGTCCACAGAGTTGTAGCTCTGGAAGAAAACTCTAAAAATCATAGTTCTTGGAGGCAAGAACTGGTTCTGATCTTGGCAAAACCTTTTAAAATGAAAATTATATCTCCCTTACAACACAGACCACATACTTGGTTCTGAATACATTCCCTTGCTTTCTTCTTCCTTCTGCTTTTACTGCAGAACTCTCTAGGTGGCCTCATGGTTTACCCAGGCTCACAAAACCAATGCATGTCAGAATTGGTTGTAATTAAGTGTTCTGGCTCTTGTTTAGGACAAGAAAATAATAAAGTCACCAACAGTAATATTTTAAATTTCCAATTTACTGTGTAGTGTTTCATTTCCCTTGGCTATTTTGTTATAATGTTTTCTTTTGTTTTAATTTTAGGCCACTGAAAGGTATGATATATTTGATCCAAGACAGTTCATTTCAGTCCAGGAATCTACAGTGGTGACAAGGACATGGGACTCCTCCTGCCAGATTCCAAATTGGTCAAGACAAGTGACATCCTGGCTGACAACTGTGAGAAAGAACGTTGGATTATTTTATTTTATTTTTGTGGGACACCACAATCCCAAATCCATAGGACACATCAGGTAACCTGTCTTGTCACTTGAGAAAAACATCTCACTTTTTCTTTCAAAATCTTATATACAAAAAGCAAGGAGCCAGAGTACTTTAAGTACCCCCTCCCGCCTTAGTAACCTTACTGTTTTGAGAATGAACCACTTAACTTTGGTGTGGATATAATTAAGGAAGACTTTTTGTTTTTTTTTAAGCTTTTCAGATGTATTTATGGATTCCTGAAATCTGTTTAGATACTTAGTTGCAAAACATTCTTTCAGGAAAAGAACTCTTGAATTTTCTATATAGGAAAGACAAGTTCTACTGGTTTTTTTCACCCCCCTCTAGATTTTATTATGAAATTTTTAGAAATACGGAGAAGTTGAAAGAATTTTACAGTGAACAGCCATTTAACCACACCTGCATTCTATCATTAACATTTTATCATACTTGCTTTAACCTGCATCTGTCCATCTATATCCATCCCTCTACCTCTCCATCAATTCATCTACATTTTTTTGATTCATTTTGAAATAAGTTGTCTTTGTCCTCACCACACACACAAAAATTTAATTATGTGGGGTGATGGATTGTGTTAACCATTTCACAGTATATAAGTGTATCAAATCATCACATTGTACTCCTTAGGCTTACACATTGTTATATATGAATTATATCTCAATAAGGCTAGAAAAAAACAAGTGGTTTACATCAAGTTCTGCTGTTCAGGTTCACATTTCTCACATGTCCTAAAATGACAGCTTTATCTGATAACATTCCTATTTGGTATTCAGTGTAAAGTCCCCATTGTTGTCTTAAACTCACTAAAGATATGAAATATATTGGCATCTTATATATTTGATCTATAGAGCCCATATGTGTTGTTTGACCCTGAGTCACATGAGTCAGGAGAGTTTTCAATGCTTGATTCATAACACTGAACAGTTATTAGTGAAGAGTCACAACTGTGTTTTATATAGAATGTTACTGTCTGTTTTTTAAGTTATTTCCTTTTGGAATTGCAGGTTAATGTAACAAATTAGAAATTTTAGAAATCTAGGTGAAAGCTATGACAGGAAAATTTTTTTTCACAGGGTAATACTCATAATATCCCTTCAGAGAAAAAGATTTCTGATGTCATCTAAATATACATTTATAATTCTCCAACCATTACCTTACATCTCAATAGGGCTTATTCCTTAATGTTTCTTGTGAATTTTCACAAATGGTGTGCACATCAAAATCACCTCATCCCCTTATTATAGCCCTTATCTCATTGTTTTATGATTTTTTTTTATTTGAGTATGTCTGCCACTAAACTGTATTTTACAGTTCCTTAGAAGCAGGAATTTTGCTTCTATCCGTGTATATTTGACATTATTCCTGGAACACAGAAGGCACTTAGTCAATGTTGTGCACTAACTGAATGTAAGAAATGTTTCAAACTGAATTAAATTTTTTTTTCTTGCTTGCTAAGACTTCAGGTTCCCTGTAGAATTCTAAAATAACCTTTGCTAATGAGGATGTCTGATACTGTTACTGTAAAAAATGAAACTGAAACAATGAAGGATTTGGAGGCAGAAGTGAAAGATGCAACTGGAGTTGAAAATCTTATCAAATCCGAAAACTATGGGAAGATTTTGGCAGAGAAGAATGAACGTTGCATTGACAACAATATTGATTTGCAGGTAAACAGGATTTTTTCCTCTGTCTACAAATATTAAATATTCTATATATAATTATACTTTTCATATAAAACTCACTTTCAGAATTGTAAAAGGGTAAGTTGACCCTTTGCGACATGCCTACCAGCTGTTTTTTGGAGTCATCTGGATTAGCTTGTTGAGTCTAGCTCTTTGATATGCTTGTATCATGTAATATATTTCTTTTTATTTGTATGTGGCCAATATGTTTTTTTAGTGGCTTTATACTTTTTCGTTCCATTCTGCACCTATCCGTGTTGTGAGAGTCGAAAATAACCTAAGATTAGAGGAGATTAGAATTAGAGAGATTGAAACTGCAGGAGTTCTATTGGCAAAAACAACCCTAGGGGAAGCAATTGATCAACTATGACTGAGAAAAGAGGTTGGTGGGGAAAAAAAGGTCACTTGAGGCTTTTGATGCTACACATGTATGATGACTTAGAACTAACCACTCAGAAGGCTTTTAGACTTAGAACTAACCACTCAGAAGGCTTTTAATTCTAGGCATGGATAGAAATTGATGAGTTGGTCCACAGATTCAAGATAGATAAAAATTGTTTCAAGCAGTACTCACAGTGTTCACTTCTAAGTGTTCCTGTTATCTATTGCTATACAACAGATGATCACAAAACAAAGAGCTCACAATTTTAAAACAACATTTTATTTTTTGATATCTCATGATTTGTGAGTCAGGGTTTGGAACAAGGGCTTGGCTGAGTGAATCTTCTCTCATACAAGGCGTCAAAAGAGATCCCTCGCTGATATTTAAATGGCAGGTGGGCTGGCCTGGAAGGTCCACAACTGTTTCACTCACATATCTGACCCCTTGGTGGGAATGACTGGAATGTGGGTTCAGCTGGAACTGGGAGCACCTACCTGTGGTCCCTCCAGCACAGTAGGCCCAGGTAGTCAGACTCATTATGGGCAACTCAGAGTTCCAGAAAGAATGTTCCAATAGCCAAGCAAAGCTGCAAGCTTTCTTTTGACCTAGGCTCAGAAGTCCCAGAATGTCACTTCCACTGTTGTCTTTTGATGACACATGTCAATAAAGCCTGCCCGGATTCAAGGGGGAAGGCATAAGACCCTGCCTCTCAGTAGGAAAGACCTTTAATCTGCCATAAAATGTTGTCTTAAAATGCTATCTCTCACATTTCTGTTTCTTTTTTTTTTTTTTAATAAATTTGTTTATTTATTTATTTTTGGCTGCGTTGGGTCCTCGTTGCTGCCTGCAGGCTTTTCTCTAGTTGCGGTGAGTGGGGACCACTCCTCTCTTTGGTGCACAGGCTTCTCATTGTGGTGGCTTCTCCTGCTGCGGAGCACGGGCTCCAGGCGTGCGGGCTTCAGTAGTTGTGGCTCGTAGGTTCTAGAGTGCAGGTTCAGTAGTTGTGGCGCACGGGCTTAGTTGCTCCATGATATGTGGGATCCTCCCAGCCCAGGGCTCGAACCTGTGTGCCCCGCATTGGCAGGCAGACTCTCAACCACTGCGCCACCAGGGAAGCCAAACATTTCTGTTTTAGTTTAGCCCTATGAATAAAGAATTCTATTTTTGGAGAAAATATTCTGTCATTCTTTCTACATCCTAAAGACCTTGAGGGCTACATGCCAAAACTTATACCTTATTTTTGCAGAATAATTTAAGAAGGTTCTTTTAAAGGTTATTTCATTCCTTCATTCAGTCAAAAACTTTATTCTTCATTATATGCCAGAAATGTGTTAGAAAATGATAGCAACTCATACAGCAGTAAAAAAGCATTTAGGCCCCACTGATTCAGTATAGTAAGGTGGTAATTATCTAAGAAATTTGGAGGAATAACATAATTTTTCTAGTCATTTTTAGTAATAGCACTTGCAAAAAAATGTCATGCCTGCAGTCAGTACGCTCAGTGATGGCAGAATGCCAGTATCCTGATTGGATCAGAGAAAATGCTTCAATTCTATTGCATTTGTGAGATTGAAATAGTAAAAGATTTCCTTCTAGTTTCTTTTCTACACCTAATGTTCACTCTTCCAGGTCACATTTATCAACAAGCGATTAATTTGGATTATAGCATACGTTGAACTTACTGCAGGTTCGTTTCCAGACCACTGCAGTAAAGCAAATATCGCGATAAAGCAAGTCACACGAATTTTTTGGTTTCCTAGCATATATAAAAGTTATGTTTATGCTCTACTGTAGTCTGTTAAGGGTGCAGTAGCATTATGTATTAATTCGTAGTGAATTTTTAATTAAGGTTCAGACCTTAATTAAAAATACTTTATTGCTAAAAAAATGCTAACCATCATCTGAGCCTTCAGCAAAGCATAATCTTTTTGCTGGTGGAGCATCTTGCCTTGATGCTGATGGCTGCTGACTAATCAGGGTGGTGGTTGCTAAAGGTTGGGGTCACTGTGGACATTTCTTAAGACAATGAAGTTTGCTGCATCAATTTACACTTCCTTTCACGAACCATTTCTCTGTAGCATGCAATGATGTTTGGTAACATTTTACCCACAGTAGAACTTCTTACAAAATTGGAATCAAATCCTCTCAGACCCGGCTGCTGCTTCATCATCCAAGTTTATCTAATGTTCTAAATCCTTTGTTGTCATTTCAATAATTTTCACAGCATCTTCACCAGGAGTAGATGCCATCTCAAGAAACCACTTTCTTTGCTCACCCACAGGAAGCAACGCCTCGTCTGTTAAAAGTTTTATCATAAGATTGCAGCAGTTCAGTCACGTCTTCAGGCCCCACTTCTAATTCTAGTTCCTTTGCTATTTCCACCACATCTGCGGTTACTTCTTCCACTGAAGTCTGGAACCCCTCAGAGTCATCCAGGAGGGTTGGAATCAAATTCTTCCAAACTGCTATTACTGTTAATATTTTGACCTCTTCTCATGAATCACAAGTGTTCTGAATGGCACCTAGAATGGTGAATCTTTCCAGAGGCTTTCAGTTTACTTTGCCCAGATCTGTCAGAAGAATCACCATCTGTGGCAGCTATAGCCTTACAAAATGTGTTTCTTAAGTAATAAGACTTGAAAGTTGAAATTACTCATTGATCCATGGGCTGCAGAATGGATGTTGTGTTAGCAGGCATTAAAACAACATGAATCTTGTTGTACATCTCCATCAGAGCTCTTGGGTGACCAGGTGCATTGTCAGTGAGTGGTAGTATCAATATTTTGAAAGGAATCTTTTTTTCTGTGCAGTAGGTCTCAACAGTGGGCTTAAAATATTCAGTTAACCATGTTGGAAATAGATGTGCTATCATCTAGGCTTTGTTGTTCCATTGATAGAGCACAGGCAGAGTAGGTTTAGTATAATTCTGAAGGGCCCTAGGATTTTCAGGATGGTAAATGAGCACTGGCTTCAACTTAAAGTCACCAGCTGCATTAGCCCCTAACAAGAGAATCAGCCTGTCCTTTGAAACTTTGAAGCCAGGCATTGATTTCTCCTCTCTAGCTATGGAAGTCCTAGATGACATCTTTTTCCAGTAGAAGGCTGTTAGATCTTCTGGATAACTTGCTGCAGCTTCTACATCACACTTGCTGTTTCACCTTGCACTTTTATGTTACGGAGATGGCTTCTTTTCTTCAGTCTCATGAACCAACCTCTGTTGGCTTTAATCTTCCACAGCTTCCTCACCTCTCTCAACCTTCACAGAATTGCCGAGAGTCAGAGCTTTGCTCTGCATTAGGCTTTGGCTTAAGGGAATGTTGTGGCTGCTTGGATTTTCTATCCAGACCACTACAACTCTCTCCATGTCAGCAGTAAGGCGGTTTCACTTTCCTGTCGTTGGTGTGTTCACTGGAGTAGCACTTTCCTCCAAGAAGTTTTCTCTTGTGCTCACAACTTGGCTGATTGCTTGGCACAGCAGCCCTAGCTTTCAGTCTGTCTCAGCTTTCGATATGCCTTCCTCACTAAACTTAATCATTTCTAGCTTTTGAATTAAACTGAGAGACGTGCGACTCTGCCTTTCACTTGATCACTTAAATGCCAGTATAGGATTATTAACTGGCCTGATTTCAATGTTATTGTATCTCAGGGAAGGAACAGGGAGGCCCGAGGAGAGGGAGAGAGACGGCAACGGCTGGCCGGTTGGCGGAGCAGTCAGAACACACACACATTTTATTGGTTAAGCTTGCCGTCTTACATGGATGTGGTTTGACGCACCCCAAAACAATTACAGTAGTAACATCAAAGATCACTGATCACAGGTCACCATGACAAATAAAATAATAATGACAGAGTCTGGAATATTGTGAAAATTACCAAAACGTGACAAAGTGAGCAAACGCTGTCGGAAAAATGGTGCCGATAGACTTGCACGGTTGCCACAGATCTTCAGTTTGTAAAAACACAGTATCTGCCAAGTGCAGTAAAATGAGGTATGCCTGTGTTGCATTTCCTACTACCATGTCTGTTGTGTTGCCCTTGGCAGTAAGCACAAAAACGTTTTGACGACCATTCTTGAATCATGGCCCAGTTGTTCATACTACAGGAGAATTTCATGCATTCCCCAAACACTTACTGAAAACCTATTGCATGGCGAGGAAATAGTGTAGCAAGGAAAAATGGGCCTGGTCTCTGACATCACGTTCCGTATAGTTTGGTGATTATAACGACTGGGAGGAGGAACGAGGAGAATATGAGAATTTGTTTTATGTTAATCCACTGAATGCTATATTCATTGTTTACTCAAATGTTTGTTAAGAATTTACTATATGTGGGTATATTTATTCTGCTTGGAGGTTTTGAAGTCCAAGATGCCTCTGTGCAAGGTGTCTGGCAAGGGGCTAACAGTTGGAATAATATACAGAGAGGAGATTTAAGTAATGGAAATTAGGAATGAAGTATGTAAAACTAGAAAAAAAATTGTTATTCTGTTTTCACATAATGTAAAATTAAGTCAGCTGTTTTAAGAATCAACAGGGAATAGAGTGTCTTGTTTAAAAAATAATCCGGTTAATATAGAGTTACCTCTTAACTTAATATGGAGTAACCTATTATGAAATGCCTTTTTTAAAAAATACTACTAGGCATTTCATCTTCTTTTGGTACCTCTAAGATACTGACTGAAGGTTTAATTTTAAATAGCAACTATTATTTTTACTCAAATTTTAGATGTATGTGCCAATTAATGTAGGTTCCCTATTAAGAATTTTGAATTAATCAGTATATTCTCTGCTTTCCTCTCTGTTGTTCTGAAAGTCAGCTACCGTGAACATAATTTATGTCTGTTGTCTTCCTTCAGCATAGTAATATTTAAAGTGACTTAGGGAAATGGAAATGTTTTCCTAAGGAAGCATCCATTTCATCCATTTCCAAGTCTTAATTTCCTGACCATCCCCTCAGTATTTTATTTAGAAAAACTCATTTTTAAATGAAGGGATGTCATAGTATAAAACTGTAAAGAAATCTTATGATTTTCTACTATTTGTTAAGGATAACATTTACATAAAATGTTCTTTTTTCCATTTGTTCACTGCTATGTGATCCAAACCCAGATGACCCCCTAGTGCCAGAGGTTGCATGGATCTGTAAAACAAACAGAGATAAGTACAGCAGGCTATCTCGGGAATGGACTCAGAAGTATGCCATGTGATGATACCTTAAAGTCAGAATAACCTTCATTACAACTGGAATAAGCTTTAAATTACGGTTCCTTTTTTGATTTTCTTATCTGGCTGCTCCCCTATCAGACCTCATCTTTTTTCATTTTATTTTTTGTTTACCTCCCTCCATTCATTCACATGCTCATCTGAGAAGACTTAAGTTCTTCCAGCTTTGGACAGTAACTGCTTTTAGAAACTGAAAAGTCGTTACAAGAGAACAGTTACCCAAGATTCAGAAGTTTTTTTTAAAAAAATGGAGCATGTGTATTACGTGGCCAGTGTCTTCACTCTAACTTTGTTATGAGACTAAAACCATTCCTCACTGCTCTAATGTGCTGAAGAATCATCTGAGGGGGAGGAAGTTGGAAGCTGAGTTGTCACATCAGAGGAAGCAGCATTATTCTAGCAGCATCCATTCTTGTTTAAACCTTCCACTGTTAGAGATTTGAGGTTACATGATATACTTTATGCTCATAACTGATGTGGCTGGAGAATTGGTTTTGAATTTATAGCATCAGCAGAATGGAAAATGTGATGTGTTTTTCTGCATGTCAATAAAGGAATGACCTGTTCTTGTTCTACAGAGAACGGAAATTGGAAGTCAAACACTCTTTGTATTCCAAAATAGGGTCTCACACATTTTGTAATTTTCATTTACATTGTTAGGAGGCTTGGAGCTATTAGTTAATCTATCTTCCAATACACTGTTTTGTTTTGGTTTTTTTTTTAACATCTTTATTGGAGTATAATTGCTTTACAATGGTGTGTTAGTTTCTGCTTTATAACAAAGTGAATCACTTATACATATACATATGTTCCCATATCTCTTCCCTCTTGCATCTCCCTCCCCAATACACTGTTTAATATAACACTGAGTAAATGATGCAAGTTGTCAATGGATAAGTGATAAACTAATAGCTCTGCTAGTAATTGATTTAGTTTTCTTCAATAAAGTTGCATAAACCAAAATAATAATAATAACAATAATAATAATAATTTCATCAAGCTGGAGAGAGGCCAGCAGACATTAGGCATCACCTTGAATGGTTCCAAGCAGATATTATCTCATAGAACTCCTTGACCATTTCTTCTATAAATAATTTCGCTTCTGTGACTCTCTATTCTTCAGAAATGTTAATTGTGTTTTTTATTCAGTTTTATTTGAGACTATAATCTTTTAGAGAAGTTTTAGGATTACTTTCTTAAGAATTTCTTAAGAATGCTTTAGAACTAATTCAAGCAGTATGTGTGCATTAATGTCAAGAAGTTCACTTTCCCACATAATTGCTTTGGAGTTGTTCTGAATTGTTGATATGGTCCCAAATAATTGTACAAAGGGTTTTTGCTTAGTAATTTTTCTGTTGCCACACACACACTATTCCTGTTGCAAATCTTGAGTGATATGTTGGACTTTGTATGATTATTAAATATTTGGAAGGTTTGGGGTAGTGAGGTGTCAGGTTTCTAAATCCAGAAAAATCTTAATTTTTTAGACTACCACTAATCTTTAACATGGGATAAATGGGGGGGGAAGTGTTTGCTTTGGTTTCCTTTGTATAACTTAATCATATGGTCTTTGTGGTTTGATTTTTCTCAGAAATAGATTTTTCACATTAAATTTAGGGTAAATTACTTGTGTTTATTTCTGCCATTTATTTGAAACGTAAAATTAGGAATCTTATGCTCTAAGGTTCAAACTCAACTTTCCCATGGTTTTCCAATTGTATCTTTGTACCTGACAAATGCTTTGTCTAGGGATGTTCATCTGTATACATGTACCTATAAATACAATCCAAAACATATTTCGGAGCAGTTCAAACATTGATCCCTCTTCCCACAAACTACTGAACAGTAGGATGGCGAGTCCAAATTGTGTTGGTAACCCTTGTTAGGGAGGAAATAATAGAACTGATTTTTGTTAACAAGTAGGCCTCATGTGCCAGAGTGCATGAACAGCTTCTGATATATATGAGTCAATTTTCTATACACAGAATCAGTTGAAGTAGGTGTTTAGTATATTCTCAGCTTCTATAGCAAGCCCTGTGATAATTAAGATGAGACTTTTACATCTTGTATTCCCCAAATTAGTTCCAATGTATTGCTTTAAAAAGGGGAGGATAGGGCAAGTCAGGGACAGGAAAGCAATGACAGTCTAATAAGGTTAACAGAAAAGCTCAGGGGGGAGACCACACTTCTCCAACAGTGAGGTTAATGGGCATCAAATTCCTTAATTGAGGAAACATGTAAAGAAGTTTCTGTTTAAAGGGTTCAGTAAGATTATGTCCATGTAAAATCATACAAATCTTAACTATTTTTTCCTCAGAGATAAAAGGCTGTATGTAATACACCAGCTACATAGTAAGAGCCCAGCAGATGGTAGATGCTGTTAGTAATATGATATTTATAATCATCATCATAATATTACTAATTATTTATTAGCAATAGCACAACTATATGGTTCCTCATATTGATCCCTTTATTGTCATGCAACATAAAATTTTCTTTTCTTTAGTAATTAAAAAAAAGTAAAATTTATTTCTTGACATAAGCTCCCAAAATTTTCAATACAGTACTTTTTCTTTGTATTAAGTTCCCTATCTGTATACTGTACTTTTGTCTTTTAAAAGTATTTAATGAGTTCAACTTTTAAAACTTAAAATTGACTTCCCATAGTACATTTTACTTTTCTAATTATTTCTAGGATTTGGTGCTCTTTCTATTGAACCTGGGTCATATATACACATGATAGCTAGCACATTTGCTTTTCACAGTGCTTTGTTATGACATGTATAAAGAAGATGTTCCCCACATGTTGCAGATGTAGAATGCTTTTACATAATATTTTTACTTCCTCCAGTAACTTTCACGTATATCATCGTTAGGATGGTGGATGGTAAGATCCTTTATCTTCATTTAATATACAGGGTAACTATAAACCAGAGTCCTTGACTTTCTCCAGGGACTTTACCTTAGATGTTTAATCCTGTGCCTTTGGATTTTTTTTTTTATTGGGGTATAGTTGATTTATAATGTTGTGTTTAGTTTCAGATGTACAGCAAAGTGATTTAGTTATACCTATACGGATATCTATTCTTTTTCATATTCTTTTCCCATATAGGCTATTGCAGAGTATTGAGTAGAGTTCCCTGTGCTATGCAGTAGGTCCTTGTTGTGTATCTCTTTTATATATAGTAGTGTGTATATGTTAATCCCAACCTCCTAATTTATCCCTCCCCCCCACACACCTTTTCCCTTTGGTAACCATAAGTTTGTTTTCTAAGTCTGTGAGTCTGTTTCTGTTTTGTAAATAAGTTCATTTGTATCAGTTTTAGATTCCACAGCCTTTGGGTTTTTAATCCTGTGCCTTTTTGCCCAGAGCATTAAATGGTATAAACAAATTAGTGATTGGGGGTGGTTTGTCAGTTTATTGATGTTTTTTAAAAGTCCACTCTGTGAACTCAGAAAACTTTGTTGTTTTCTGTTATTCCAGTGGAAAATATCAGCCTGGCCTCTTTTGTTCTTACTATTCTTGACCTTTAGCTGACATTTACACTTCAATTCATTATCTTCTCTCAATAATTACCATTAGGGACTTCCCTGGCGGTCCAGCGGTTATCACTTCGCCTTCCAACGCAAGGGGTGCGGGTTTGATCCCTGGTTGAGGAGCTAAGATCCCACATGCCTCGCGGCCAAAAAACCAAAACATAAAACAGAAGCATGGGGCTTCCCTGGTGGGGCAGTGGTTGAGAGTCTGCTTGCCAGTGCAGGGAACACGGGTTCGAGCCCTGGTCTGGGAGGATCCCACATGCCGCGGAGCAACTAGGCCCGTGAGCCACAATTACTGAGCCTGCGCGTCTGGAGCCTGTGCTCCGCAACAAGAGAGGCCACGATAGTGAGAGGCCCGTGCACCACGATGAGGAGTGGCCCCCACTTGCCACAACTAGAGAAAGCCCTCGCACAGAAACGAAGACCCAACACAGCCATAAATTAATTAATTAATTAATTTTTTAAAAACTCAATTAAAAAGTTCAGAGATATTTAAAAAAATAAAACAAGCAGTATTATAACAAATTCAATAAAGACTTTAAAAATGGTCCACATCAAAAAAATTATTTAAAAAAATAATTACCATTATCTTGAAAAGTAGTGAGAATGAGTAAGGTCTTCATATTATATTAAGAGCCCTAGTTGAAAGGTGTCAACTATTACCATTAATTTTGTTCATAATAATTACAAATAAAAAATGATCCTCTTTGAAATAAGTTAGATTTACTCTTAATTGAGTGATATTAATTGGTAGTTAGTTTTATGAAAACACACAGTACAACTCATAAAGATTATTCTTTTCTTAGCAATACGTAAATCTCATAGTTCATGATTTCAGTGCTTTTGTTTTTCTTTCCTTTACTTTCTTTCATAATAAACTTTAAATAGATCTAAACTCGTCCTAGCAATACAAAGATAGCAAGGAAGATTACTGAAAATATTAGACCAAAAGAGACATGGGGAATTCCCTAGCAGTCCAGTGGTTAGGACTCCACGCTTCCACTGCAGGTGGCATGAGTTTGATCCCTGGTTGGGGAACTAAGATCCGGCATGCTGCATGGTGCAGCCAAAAAAAAAAAGAGAGAGCCATTATGATAAGCAAAGAAACGTTAGAAAACAAAACCTATAGATTATTCCTTAATATTAAGTTGACTACATGGATTTAGATTTTTGCTTCTTTTGTTATTAATTGTAAAGGTCTCTGGTTTGGGATAGCAGTTAAGACATGGGTAATGTTTTGAGGATCCTTCCAGATGCATATTCTGAAATAAATTTTAAATTTGTCTAAAGTTCTTTTATTGTAAACAAAAGACCAAAGTACTGAAATCATCAGTTATGTTTGTTTTTCTTTGCCGTCAAACTTGATCTACAGGGCAGTATGTTAAAAAGCAGTCTGTGTTTATTGTAATGTTACACCTTAACCATTTATTATTGAACCTCAGTTTTTCTCTAAGCAAGGAGCTAGTAGCTCTGACAGTGTATTAATATCAGTTTCAAACTGAAATTAGGGATGTTTCATATTCTGAACCCATTTATTGACCTAATTCCTGTCCTATACTGTAGTATCAAACAATGTAAATTATAAATTGAGGTCTTTAGCCCTGAGCCTTCTAAATTCTAATTTAATTAGGATCTTTCTGAAGTAGTAAAAGTCTGCTAAAGGAGCTGCTAAATTTTTACTGTGACGATGAATGAAATTCTGTTAAAAGTGAAAACTATAGAGATAAATTAATGAAACCAAAAGTTGGTTCTTCAAAAGGGTCAACAAAATTGACAAGCCTTTAGCTAGATGAACCCAGAAGAAAAAAAAAAGAACCCAGAAAAAAACCCTCAAATTACTAAAATAAAAAATGAAAGTATGGACATTACTATCTATTCTATAAAATAAAAAGGATTAAAAGAGGGTACTATGAACAATTGCACACCAACATATTGGATAATCTAATGAAACAGACAAATTCCTAGAAACACGAAACCTACCAAGACTAAATCACAAAGAACAGAAAATCTGAATTGACATATAACTAATAAGGATATTGAATCAAAAAATCAAAATCTGACAGAGAAGAGCCCTAGATCTGAGGAATTCTACCAAGTATTTGAAGAAGAACAGAGAAGAGCCCTAGATCTGAGGAATTCTACCAAGTATTTGAAGAAGAACTAACACCAATAGTTCCCAAATTTTTACCAAAAAATTATAGAGCAGGGAATACTTTGTAACTTACTTTTCTGTGTGTCCAGCATTACCCTGATACCAGAGCCAGACAAAGACACTGCAAGAAAAAACTACAGACCACTATCACTTATAAACATTGATGCAAAAATCTTCAACAAAATACTAGCCAACTGAATTCAGCAGCATATTAAAAGAATTACACACCATGACCAAGTGGGTTCCCAGGATGGTTCAGCATATGAAAATCAACCAGTGCAGTATACCATATTAACTGAATGAAGGCAGGGGGTGGAGGGAGAGGTAACCTGATCATCATAATTGAACGCAGCAACCTATTAAAATTTTTTGTTTTTACACTCATAAAACTAGGCATAGAAGGAAACTACGTTAACACAGTAAAATCCATATATGAAAAACCCACATTGAGCTTCATGCTCAATGGTGAAACACTGAAAGCTTTTCCTCTAAGATTAAGAACAAGGTAAGGATGCCCGCTTTTACCATTTCTATTTAACATGGTATTGGAAATTCTAACAAGAGCAATTATACAAGAAAAAGAAATAAAAGCCATCCAAATTGGAAAGGAAGAAGTAAAATTATCTCTGAAAATGACATGATCTTATATGTATAAAACCCTAACACCTCAAACTAACATGACATTGTTAATCAACTACACTCCAATGTAAAATAAAAAGTTAAGAAAAAACAAACAAACCCTAAAGATTCCACACATGTTCAAAAATAAAACCAAAAAAAAACCTGTTAGAACTAATAAATGAATTCAAGTAAAGTAGCAGCACACAAAGTCAGCACACAAAAATCAGTTGCATTTCTATACGCTAAAAATGAACAATCTGAAAAGGAAATTACAAAAGCAATTTCATCTACAATAGCATTAAAAAATAAAATACTTAGAAATAAACTTAATCAAGGAGGAGAAAGTCTTGTACTATGAAAACTACAAAGCATTGCTGAAAGAAATTACAGATGACATAACTAAATTAAAACACATTTATGTTCATGGATTGGCAAACTTAATATTGTTAAAATGTCAATACTACCCAAAGTCATCTACAAATTCAATGTGATTATCCTATCAAAACCCAAATGTCATTTTTGCAGAACTAGAAAACCCCATCCTGAAATTCATATGGAACCTCAAAGGACCTGGAATAGTCAAAACAGTCTTGAGAAAGAACAAACCTGGAAGAGTCACACTTCATGACTTCAAAACTTACTGCAAAGCTACAGTAATCAAAACAATGTGGTGCTGGCATAAAGACAGACACATAAGCCAGTGGAATAGAATAGAGAGCCCAGGAATAAGTCCTTGCATATATGATCAAATGATTTTTGACAAGGGTGCCAAGTCCATGGAGAAAGGACAGTCTTTTCAAAAATGGTGCTGGGAAAACTAGATATCCATGTGCAAAAGAATGAAGTTGGACTGTTACCTAAGACCATAAACAAAAATTAACACAAAATGGATCAAAGACCTAAGAGCTATAAAACTCTAAAACTCTTAGAAGAAAACATTGAGGGAAAGCTTCATGACTTTGGTTTTGGCGATGATTTCTTAGTTAGGACACCAAAGGGGCCAGCCAAGGGAGCTTTCTCAGTCCCAGCCCCACCTCCAAGACACCCCATTGCCCAGGGATGCCTACTATAAACTGCACACCCAAGAGGGAAGGGGCCACAGAGCCAGAGATGACAGACCCATTTAAAGTCAACACCACAAAAGAGATTGAAGAAGGTGTGGGGTGAGACTGCCAAGATTCTGCATCTCAGCAAGCTCCCAGGTGTTGCCCGTTGACAGGTCTGTGGGCAGAACTTTGAACAACACTGAAAACAGCTGTTAATCTGTGGAAGCTACTCTAATCAAATGATTAGTGCCCCTTGGCATCTTCCAGGATCACAGGCCCCCTGTGATGGATACAACAGAAACATACATCCCAGAGCAGTGACATGCTGATCTTGTCCTCACAGACAGCGGGAAGAAAGTTACTGGAACAGTTCACTTTTTCCAGAGAGAGAATGTGGTATTTCCAAGAAAAGAGTCAATGCTGAGGTCTGAGGCAAGACTGTTTATCATTGGGCTCAGGGTAGGTGGGTTTCCATTTGAAAACTCTGGACATCTGTGGAAGGTATCATTACCACCACCATCCTTCATGAACCTGAGGAAGAATACCCAGAGGAAAGTTGCCCTCTGATAACATTTCTTGCAAAAAAGATCTGGAATTGGCAAGAAGAGCTCAAGGTTATGGCCAACCATTTCATGTTAGATTCGTAGAATGCAGAGAGCCACAACTCAAAGTTGATCTGAGCAAACATTCTGTTTTCCGGAGACCTACCCTAATGAATTGCCGATGTCACCTGGAGATCCAGTGGTACAACCAGGACTCAACTCTAGCCTTCTTCCTTTGTGTACTTTTTCTAGAGCACCATGCTGCCTCAGTCGTGATCTTTCCCAGCCTTGTTTGGGCCCAGCTACCCTAAAAGCAGCATCTGTGTTTCAGTGCATTTTACAGTGAACTCAAACTTTATTGAGTCTTGTAGAAGTTACAACATTTGCTGAAGTGAGGACACTCTAAGGGGCAACCCTGTTTGGACCTAGGACTTGCTTTTTAATTTGTGAGACTTGGCTGATGAGAGCCAGATAAGACAGCCAGGTTGATCTCAAGATGGATGGGTTTGAAAGGGTGAAGTAAAGTGGGGGCACGCGTGCGCACGCACACACACACACACAAATAAACCACCAGTTGGCTCAGGAAGATACTCAGTTTCTTTATCAGCCTGGCGAGGGGAGACTGGGGACACACGAATCTTGCTTTATCTTCATTCATGCCACAAGAAGCTTTCCATAACTGAAAGCTACCTTGGAGGCTTATTCCAGGATGGCTAATTGAGATTTATTAAGCAGTATATTAGATGTGAGTTTTCCAGAAATGTCAAAAAGCGCCGCACGGCATGCGGGATCCTAGTTCCCCACCCAGGGTTCGAACCCACGCATTGGAAGCGCAGAGTCTTAACCACTGGACTGCCAGGGAAGTCCCTGAAGACCATCTTGCAGTGTGCCCGGAGCCACCCAACTCTCTGCTGAGAGGCTGTGCTATTCTGTGGAAGGTGCTGACACAGATGACTTCACCCTGCTCAGGATTGTGGTCCCTCAAAGTGAGATTGATCATGTACAAATAAAACAGATGTTCAATCAGATATATCAGAAGACCTTGGGCGCAGTAATTCCAAGTGACACGAGTGGAGATTACCACAGGCTTCTTCTGACCATTGTGGACCAGGAGGAGGGATTTTTTTTTAATGAAGCAATTCAAAGCTTATCCTTCAAAATAGTGACTGACCCACATACAACAATATAAACCATCACCTAAGCAAAAAAGCTTTTTACTAAAGACTATGTCAGGGTAATGTATTTGGTTTGCACATGTGGTTATTGCCTTAACTCCAGTGTTATTTTTTTCTCTGTATACAATCAGTGTAAAGCCATATCATGATAATGTAGTAATAATTTAGTATTTATAAAGCATAATTCTCATTGCTCTTACTCTAATTGGAATACCAAATTGAATAAAAATCACAATCTGTAAAAAAGGAGGGAGGAGAAAACATAGGACAAAAGCTTTACAACATTGGGTTTGGCAGTGATTTTTTTGGATATGACACCAAAGGCACAGGTAACAAAAGAAAAAATAGGAAAATTGGACTTAATGAGAATTTTTAAATTTTGTATAGGAAAAGACTATCAACAGAGTCAAAAAGCAACCCATAGATTAGGAGAAAATATTTGCAAACCATATATCTGATAAGAGATTAATAACTAGAATACATAGAAAACTCCTAAAACACAACAGAACAAACAGCTCGATTCAGAAACGGGCAAAGGACTTGAATAGACACTTTTCCAAAGAAGATGTACGAATTGCCAATAAGTACATGAAAAGATACTTAACATCACTAATCACGATGGAAAAGCAAATCAAAACAACAGTGAGATACTACCTCACACCATTAGGATGGCTACTATCAAAAAGCAGAACACAAGTATTGACAAGGATGTGGAGCAATTGGAACTCTTGTACACTGTTGGTGGGAATTTAAAATGATACAGACACTATGAAAAACAGTATGGAATTCCTCAGAAAGTTAAAAATAGAATTACTATGTGATCCAGCAATTACACTTCTAGATATATACCAAAATAATTGAAAGCAGGATCTTGAAGAGATATTTGTACACCCATGTTCATAGCAGCATTAATCACAATAGTTAAAACATGGAGTCAAGCCAAATGCATTCATCTTGACATGATTGGATAAGCAAAATGCGGAATATGCACACAATGGAATGACATTCAGCCTTAAAAAGGGAGGAAATTATATAATATGCTACAACATGGATAATTTGCTACAAGCAAATTATATAATATGCTACAGTGACCTTGAGGTCATTATGCTAAGTGAAATAAGCCAGTCTCTAAAAGACAAATACTATATAATTCCACTTACATGAGATACCTAGAGTAGTCAAAAACAGAGAGACAGACAGTAGCATGGTAGTTGCCAGAGCTTGGAATGAGAGGAGATGGGGAGTTATGTTTAATGGGTACAGAGTTTCAGTTTTATGTGATGAAAAGAGTTCCGGATATGGATTGTGCTGATGGTGACACAACATTATGAATGTATTTAATGCTACTGAACTGCACACTTAAGAATGGTTAAGATGGTACATTTCCTGTGTATTTTTCCACAATAAAAAAAATTGAGAAGGAGACTTGGCTTGGACTAGGCTAAAATCTAAATATATATAACCTGCTTAATCTAAATATATGTAACCTGCTTAATCCAGGGTCAAAAATTAAAGAAAAAAAAAATGGGGCTAGAAAAGTGAAAGGCATGCTTTAAATAATTAAATTCATTTTAAAAATAATTTATTCTTATTTAATGCCAAACTTGTTTTCTCTGCTTTGTTGTTGTGTGTGCATGTGTATATGGTAGATTTTCTGGTATTAATTATGTAATTTTGGTTCTTTGCTATTTGAAATGAAATAATAAGTGATTTTTGTTGAATAATGCCACTTTGGCAGTTTATAGTTTACTTATGTAGCAGTGTATTCGTTTTCTGTTGCTGCATCACATATTACCACAAACTTAGAGGCTTAAAACAATGCCCAGTTATCAGCTTACAGTTATGTAGATTAGAAGTTAGGTTGAGCTCAGCTGAGTTCTGTTTAGGGTTTCTCAAGGCTGAAATCCAAGGGGTTGGCCAGGCTGGGCCCTTATCTGAAGACTCTGGGGAAGAATTTGTCTTCACGCTCATTCCGACAACAGCAGCACCTCAGTATTTTGCAGCTGGAGATCTGAGGTCCATGTTTCCTGGCTGACTGTCGGCCAAGGGCCTCTCTGAGCCCCTGGAGGCTGCCTGTAGGCCTCTTCATCTTTCCCCTCCATCTTCAAAGCCAGCTGTGCAGTGTCAGGTCCTTCTCAGCCTTTGAATCTGATCTGCCGCCCCACTCCCAACAGAAGAATGCTCTCAGCTTTTATAAGGGCTCACTTGATGGGGTCAGACCCAGCTGAATTATCTGTATGTTAAGATCAACTGATTTGGGACTTGAATTACATCTTCAGAATCCCTTCACAACATTCTTTTTTTTTTTTTAATTTATTTGTTTATTAAAAAAATTTTTTAACATCTTTATTGGAGTATAATTGCTTTACAATGGTGTGTTAGTTTCTGCTTTATAACAAAGTAAATCAGTTATACATATACATATGTTCCCATATCTCTTCCCTCTTGCATCTCCCTCCCTCCCACCCCTCTAGGCGGTCACAAACCACCGACCTGATCTCCCTGTGCTATGCTGCTGCTTCCCACTAGCTATCTATTTTACGTTTGGTAGTATATATATGTCCATGACACTCTCTCACTTTGTCCCAGCTTACCCTTCCCCCTCCCCATATCCTCAAGTCCATTCTCTAGTAGGTCTGTGTCTTTATTCTCATCTTACCCCTAGGTTCTTCATGACCTTTTTTTTTTTTTCTTAGATTCCATATATATGTGTTAGCATACTGTATTTGTTTTTCTCTTTCTGACTTACTTCACTCTGTATGACATACCCTAGATCCATCCACCTCAATACAACAAACTCAATTTCATTTCTTTTTATGGCTGAGTAATATTCCATTGTATATATGTGCCACATCTTTATCCATTCATCAGTTCATGGACACTTAAGTTGCTTCCATGTCCTGGCTGTTGTAAATAGAGATGCAAAGAACATTTTGGTCCATGACTCTTTTTGAATTATGGTTTTCTCAGGGTATATGCCCAGTAGTGGGATTGCCGGGTCGTATGGTAGTTCTATTTTTAGTTTTTTAAGGGACCTCCATACTGTTCTCCATAGTGGCTGTATCAATTTACATTCCCACCAACAGTGCAAGAGTGTTCCCTTTTCTCCACACCCTCTCCAGCATTTATTGTTTCTAGATTTTTTGGTGATGGCCATTCTGACTGGTGTGAGATGATATCTCATTGTAGTTTTTTTTTTTTAATTTATTTATTTTTATTTATTTTTATGGCTGTGTTGGGTCTTCGTTTCTGTGCGACGGCTTTCTCTAGTTGTGGCAAGCGGGGGCCACTCTTCATTGCAGTACGCGGGCCTCTCACTATCGCGGCCTCTCTTGTTGCGGAGCACAGGCTCCAGACGCGCAGGCTCAGTAATTGTGGCTCACGGGCCCAGTTGCTCCGCGGCATGTGGGATCCTCCCAGACCCAGGCTCGAACACGTGTCCCCTGCATTGGCAGGCAGATTCTCAACCACTGCGCCACCAGGGAAGCCCCTCTCATTGTAGTTTTGATTTGCATTTCTCTAATGATTAATGATGTTGAGCATTCTTTCATGTGTTTGTTGCCAATCTGTATATCTTCTTTGGAGAAATGTCTATTTAGGTCTTCTGCCCATTTTTGGATTGGGTTGTTTGTTTTTTTGTTATTGAGCTGCATGAGCTGCTTGTAAATCTTGGAGATTAATCCTTTGTCAGTTGCTTCATTTGCAAATACTTTCTCCCATTCTGAGGGTTGTCTTTTGGTCTTGTTTATGGTTTCCTTTGCTGTGCAAAAGCTTTTAAGTTTCATTAGGTCCCATTTGTTTATTTTTGTTTTTATTTCCATTTCTCTAGGAGCTGGGTCAAAAAGGATCTTGCTGTGATTGATGTCATAGAGTGTTCTGCCTATGTTTTCCTCTAAGAGTTTGATAGTGTCTGGCTTAACATTTAGGTCTTTAATCCATTTTGAGTTTATTTTTGTGTATGGTGTTAGGGAGTGTTCTAATTTCATACTTTTACATGTACCTGTCCAGTTTTCTCAGCACCACTTATTGAAGAGGGTGTCTTTTCTCCTCTGTATATTCTTGCCTCCTTTATCAAAGATAAGGTGACCATAGGTGCGTGGGTTTATTTCTGGGCTTTCTATCCTGTTCCATTGATCTATATTTCAGTTTTTGTGCCAGTACCATACTGTCTTGATTAGTGTAGCTTTGTAGTATAGTCTGAAGTCAGGGAGCCTGATTCCTCCAGCTCCATTTTTCGTTCTCAAGATTGCTTTAGCTATTCGGGGTCTTTTGTGTTTCCATACAAATTGTGAAATTTTTTGTTCTAGTTCTGTGAAAAATGCCAGTGGTAGTTTGATAGGGATTGCACTGAATCTGTAGATCGCTTTGGGTCATTGCATTTGGGTAGAGTCATTTTCACAGTGTTGATTCTTCCAATCCAAGAACATGGTATATCTCTCCCATCTATTTGTATCATCTTTAATTTCTTTCAGCAGTGGCTTATAATTTTCTGCATACAGGTCTTTTGTCTCCTTAGGTAGGTTTATTCCTAGATATTTTATTCTTTTTGTTGTAATGGTAAATGGGAGTGTTTTCTTAATTTCACTTTCAGATTTTTCATCATTAGTGTATAGGAATGCAAGAGATTTCTGTGCATTAATTTTGTATCCTGCTACTTTACCAAATTCATTGATTAGCTCTAGCAGTTTTCTGGTAGCATCTTTAGGATTCTCTGTGTATAGTATCATGTCATCTGCAAACAGTGACAGCTTTACTTCTTCTTTTCCGATTTGGATTCCTTTTATTTCTTTTTCTTCTCTGATTGCTGTGGCTAAAACTTCCAAAACTATGTTGAATAATAGTGGTGAGACTGGGCAACCTTGTCTTGTTCCTGATCTTAGCGGAGATGGTTTCAGTTTTTCACCACTGAGGACGATGTTGGCTGTGGGTTTGTCATATATGGCCTTTATTATGTTAAGGAAAGTTCCCTCTATGCCTACTTTCTGCAAGGTTTTTATCATAAATGGGTGTTGAATTTTGTCGAAAGCTTTCTCTGAATCTATTGAGATGATCATATGGTTTTTCTCCTTCAATTTGTTAATATGGTGTATCACGTTGATTGATTTGCGTATATTGAAGAATCCGTGCATTCCTGGGATAAACCCCACTTGATCATGGTGTATGGTCCTTTTAATGTGCTGTTGGATTCTGTTTGCTAATATTTTGTTGAGGATTTTTGCATCTATGTTCATCAGTGATATTGGCCTGTAGTTTTCTTTCTTTGTGACATCTTTGTCTGGTTTTGGTATCAGGGTGATGGTGGCCTCATAGAATGAGTTTGGGAGTGTTCCTCCCTCTGCTATATTTTGGAAGAGTTTGAGAAGGATAGGTGTTAGCTCTTCTCTAAATGTTTGATAGAATTCGCCTGTGAAGCCATCTGGTCCTGGGCTTTTGTTTGTTGGAAGATTTTTAATCACAGTTTCAATTTCAGTGCTTGTGATTGGTCTCTTCATATTTTCTATTTCTTCCTGGTTCAGTCTCGGCAGGTTGTGCATTTCTAAGCATGTGTCCATTTCTTCCAGGTTGTCCATTTTATTGGCATAGAGTTGATTGTAGTAATCTTTCATGATCCTTTGTATTTCTGCAGTGTCAGTGGTTACTTGTCCTTTTTCATTCCTAATTCTATTGATTTGAGTCTTCTCCCTTTTTTTCTTGATGAGTCTGGCTAATGGTTTATCAATTTTGTTTATCTTCTCAAAGAAACAGCTTTTAGTTTTATTGATCTTTGCTATTGTTTCCTTCATTTCTTTTTCATTTATTTCTGATCTCATCTTTGTGATTTCTTTCCTTATGCTAACTTTGGGGTTTTTTTGTTCTTCTTTCTCTAATTGCTGTAGGTGCAAGTTTAGGTTGTTTATTTGAGATGTTTCCTGTTTCTTAAGGTAGGATTGTATTGCTATAAACTTCCCTCTTAGAACTGCTTTTGCTGCATCCCATAGGTTTTGGGTTGTCGTGTTTTCATTGTCATTTGTTTCTAGATATTTTTTGATTTCCTCTTTGATTTCTTCAGTGACCTCTTGGTTATTAAGGAGTGTATTGTTTAGCGCCCATGTGTTTGTACTTTTTACAGATCTTTTCCTGTAATTGATATCTAGTCTCATAGCGTTGTGGTCGGAAAAGATACTTGATACGATTTCAATTTTCTTAAATTTACCGAGGCTTGATTTGTGACCCAAGATATGATCTATCCTGGAGAATGTTCCATGAGCACTTGAGAGAAATGTGTATTCTGTTGTTTTTGGATGGAATGTCCTATAAATATCAATTAAGTCCATCTTGTTTAATGTATCATTTAAAGCTTGTGTTTCCTTATTTATTTTCATTTTGGATGATCTGTCCATTGGTGAAAGTGGGGTGTTAAATTCCCCTACTATAATTGTTTTACTGTCGATTTCCCCTTTTATGGCTGTTAGTATTTGCCTTATGTATTGATGTGCTCCTATGTTGGGTGCATAGATATTTACAATTGTTATATCTTCTTCTTGGATTGATCCCTTGATCATTATGTAGTGTCCTTCCTTGTAATAATCTTTATTTTAAAGTCTATTTTGTCTGATATGAGAATTGCTACTCCAGCTTTCTTTTGATTTCCATTTGCATGGAATATCTTTTTCCATCCCCTCACTTTCAGTCTGTATGTGTCCTGAGGTCTGAAGTGGGTCTCTTGTAGACAGCATATATACGGGTCTTGTTTTTGTATCCATTCAGCCAGTCTATGTCTTTTGGATGGAGCATTTAATCCATTTACATTTAAGGTAATTATTGATATGTATGTTCCTATTCCCATTTTCTTAATTGTTTTGGGTTTGTTATTGTAGGTGTTTTCCTTCTCTTGTGTTTCTTGCCTAGAGAAGTTCCTTTAGCATTTGTTGTAAAGCTGATTTGGTGGTGCTGAACTCTCTCAGCTTTTGCTTGTCTGTAAAGGTTTTAATTTCTCCATCAAATCTGAATGAGATCCTTGCTGGGTAGAGTAATCTTGGTTGTAGGTTTTTCTCCTTCATCACTTTAAATATGTCCTGCCATTCCCTTCTGGCTTGCAGAGTTTCTGCTGAAAGATCAGCTGTTAACCTTATGGGGATTCCCTTGTGTGTTATTTGTTGTTTTTCCCTTGCTGCTTTTAATATGTTTTCTTTGTATTTAATTTTTGATAGTTTGATTAATATGTGTCTTGGCGTGTTTCTCCTTGGATTTATCCTGTATGGGACTCTCTGTGCTTCCTGGACTTGATTAACTATTTCCTTTCCCATATTACAGAAGTTTTCAACTATAATCTCTTCAAATATTTTCTCAGTCCCTTTCTTTTTCTCCTCTTTTTCTGGGACCCCTATAATTTGAATGTTGGTGTGTTTAATGTTATCCCAGAGGTCTCTGAGACTGTCCTCAGTTCTTTTCATTCTTTTTTCTTTATTCTGCTCTGCAGTAGTTATTTCCACTATTTTATCTTCCAGGTCACTTATCCATTCTTCTGCCTCAGTTATTCTGCTATTGATCCCTTCTAGAGTATTTTTAATTTCATTTATTGTGTTGTTCATCATTGCTTGTTTCCTCTTTAGTTCTTCTAGGTCCTTGTTAAATGTTTCTTGCATTTTCTGTATTCTATTTCCAAGATGTTGGATCATCTTTACTATCATTACTCTGAATTCTTTTTCAGGTAGACTGCCTATTTCCTCTTCATTTGTTTGGTCTGGTGGGTTTTTACCTTGCTCCTTCATCTGCTGTGTGTTTTTCTGTCTTCCCATTTTGCTTATCTTACTGTGTTTGGTGTCTCCTTTTCGCAGGCTGCAGGTTCGTAGTTCCCGTTGCTTTTGGTGTCTGTCCCCAGTGGCTAAGGTTGGTTCAGTGGGTTGTGTAGGCTTCCTGGTGGAGGGGACTAGTGCCTATGGTCTGGTGTATGAGGCTGGATCTTGTCTTTCTGGTGGGCGGGTCCACATCTGGTGTTGTGTTTTGGGGTGTCTGTGGCCTTATTATGATTTTAGGCAACCTCTCTGCTAATGGATGGTGCTGTGTTCCTGTCCTGCTAGTTGTTTGGCATAGGGTGTCCAACACTGTAGCTTGCTGGTCGTTGAGTGAAGCTGGGTCTTGGTGTTGAGATGGAGATCTCTGGGAGATTTTCGCCGTTTGATATTACGTGGAGCTGGGAGGTCTCTTGTGGACCAGTGTCCTGAAGTTGGCTCGTCCACCTCAGAGGCACAGCACTGACTCCTGGCTGGAGCACCAAGAGCCTTTCATCCACACGGCTCAGAATAAAAGGGAGGAAAAAAAGAAAGAAAGAAAGAGGATAAAATAAAATAAAGTAAGATAAAATAAAAAATTTATTAAAATAAAAAATAATTATTATGCAAAAATTTTTTTAAAGTAAAAAGAATGGACGGACAGAATCCTAGGACAAATGGTGAAAGCAAAGCTATACAGACAAAATCTCACACAGAAGCATACACATACATACTCAGAAAAAGAGATAAAGGAGAAAAAATAATATATCTTGCTCCCACAGTCCACCTCCTCAATTTGGGATGATTCATTGTCTATTCAGGTATTCCAGAGATGCAGGGTACATCAGGTTGATTGTGGAGCTTTAATCCGCTGCTTCTGAGGCTGCTGGGAGAGATTTCCCTTTCTCTTCTTTGTTCGCACAGCTCCTGGTGTTCAGCTTTGGATTTGGCCCCAGCTCTGCGTGTAGGTCACCTGAGAGTGTCTGTTCTTTGCTCAGACAGGACGGGGTTAAAGGAGCAGCTGATTCAGGGGCTCTGGCTCACTCAGGCCTGGGGGGAGGGAGGGGTACGGATGCGGGGCGAGCCTGTGGTGGCAGAGGCCAGCATGACATTGCACCAGCCTGATGCGCGCTGTGCGTTCTCCCGGGGAAGATGTCCCTGGATCACGGGACCCTGGCAGTGGCGGGCTGCACAGGCTCCCAGGAGCGGAGGGGTGGATAGCGACCTGTGCTCGCACACAGGCTTCTTGGTGGCTGCAGCAGCAGCCTTAGCGTCTCATGCTCGTCTTTGGGGTCCACGCTGATAGCCATGGCTCGCACCCGTCTCTGGAGCTCCTTTAAGCAGCGCTCTTAATCCCCTCTCCTCGTGCACCGGGAAACAAAGAGGCAAGAAAAAGTCTCTTGTCTCTTCGGCAGCTCCAGACCTTTTCCCAGACGCCCTCCCAGCTAGCTGTGGCGCACTAGCCCCCTTCAGGCTGTGTTCACGCCGCCAACCCCAGTCCTGTCCCTGCAATCCGACCAAAGCCCGAGCCTCAGCTCCCAGCCCCGCCCGCCCTGACGGGGGAGCAGACAAGCCTCTCGGGCTGGTGAGTGCTGCTCGGCACCAAGCCTCAGTGCGGGAATCTCTCCACTTTGCCCTCCGCACCCCTGTGGCTGCGCTCTCCTCCGTGGCTCCGAAGCTCCCCCCTCCGCCACCCACAGTCTCCGCCCGTGAAGGGGTTTCCTAGTGTGTGGAAACCTTTCCTCCTTCACAGCTCCCTCCCAGTGGTGCACGTCCCGTCCCTATTCTTTTGTCTCTGTTTTTTCTTTTTTCTTTTGCCCTACCCAGGTACGTGGGGAGTTTCTTGCCTTTTGGGAGGTCTGAGGTCTGCCAGCGTTCAGTGGGTGTTCTATAGGAGCAGTTCTACATGTAGGTGTATTTCTGATGTATCTGTGGGGAGGAAGGTGATCTCCGCGGCTACTCTTCCGCCATCTTCTCCTTCCAAGCCCACAACATTCTTTAGATTGGAGTTCGATTAAATTACCAGAGGAGGGGACTGTTAGGAGGCCATCTTTAGAATTCTCTCTCTCACAAGTAGTATTTGACTCACAACAAGATTTTTTATAGGTATTTGATATAAAGTACACAGGGCTAAGATTCGAAAGATCCTGGGTTCTGTTTGACTATTTAGTAACTCTGATCCTGGACTATAAGGCTCTTGAGACCAACAATTGTGTCTTATTCATCTGTATAGGCCTAGTGCCTGGCACAGAGTCTGGCTTACAGCAGGAACTTAGAACATATTAAGTCACACTGAGATAATTTTACCCCTTTTTGATTTTTCTTTTTTTAATCTTCATCAAAGTCTTCTTATGAATTAAAACTGAGGTGGTTAATGCATGTATAAGTCATTGAAAATTCTAAACCATTACTGTAGGGATAATATACAGCCTCCCCAAAACCCCCCACTTTTTTTTTTAAATCTACCCTTTCACTGAACCTTTTCAAGAACCTTGAGAATTAATACAAACAATATTAATTAATATTAATTAATACAAACAATATTAATTAATATTGTTTGTATTCATACAAACAATATTAACTTTTATACCAGTAAACGTAGCTTGACCAGGGTCACCTATTTGTAAGAAGCAAAGCCAGAAATTTAAATCCAGTCCTACATGTGAATGCAGCTTTTACTTGCCAGTTAATCGTCTCTCTTATTTTTAAAAAAACTTTTAAGAGAAGGTGCTGTGCCCTTGATACGTAGAATTATAAGGGATTAAAGCAGAGGACTGGAGTAAATTGTAAATTGTTTTCTGCTGCCTTAGAACTCATTTAGTCATGTGCATTTTGCTCGTATTCATCTATTGATTTTTCTCTGATTTTTTTTTTCTTGTAAACCCTTACTCTATGTAACATAACTTCTTTTAATTCTATTTTTAGTTGTGAGTAACAGAAATCCTCTTGAATAAATTTAAAAAGTGAGTAAATAGAGAAGACAGGACCAACATGTAAAAGCTCTCTTAGGCAGTAATGCTGTGTGCATTTGTGCGTGCATCTGTACCATTTTCTTCTCTGTAAGAAACAGAGGATCATTTTTCTTTTTTTTTTCTAGTTTCATTTTGTTGTTGTTACTGCTGATTTTTAATGTTGGATAATCCAGGGTCAAAAATACCAAGAATATAGTGCTTCTTATCTCAAGAACTTTGGCCTCAAAATGGGAGACAGAACACCCTGGTACCGTAGATTCTCATTTCTGTTGGTCTACAGGGAAGGCTTTTTCGGATGTTAGAATGAAATGGTGGCTTTTTTTCATATGTGAAGCGTACTATTCTAGGTATTAAGGACTTTGTTTTATGTTTGATACCAAACTGGCTCCCTGGTGTTGAGTATAAATGATAGATACCTGGACCTTGTACTGTTTGGGGTTGGTGTTATACAGGTAGATTAGAAGGAAGTGGAAGGAAAGAAAACCTATCTGGCTTTGGTTCACAGGGACTTCAGCTGCTTTCCCAAGCCAAAGCCTGGTATCACAGAGTAGAGCTACTCACCCCAGTGGGTTCCCCATTCACGTGATTGATGATCTGGTGGTCAAGCTGAACATACATATTAGAACCTTGCCCACTTTTCTTCATTTCTGCTTCATTGCCTTACCCTAGATTAGGCAAGTAGGATTCTGCGCTAGTAAACTGGGGGTGTACTATGAAGTACAGCGCTGAAAAGGCTCAGAAGAGAGGTGGTTGTACTCTGACTCGATGGGTATTTGAAACATTCTCCTTAATAAGTCTCCTTAATAAGTTTGGAACTTTGATGAGCACAGCTACTTAAAATTCCTCAGGACTTTTGTGGGGTTTTTTTTTTCCCCCTAAATATGTTATAGAATACCAAAGAAGTATATTTTATTTTGCTACTGTCTAAGAAGTTACCTTATAAATTCAATTTAGCTCAATTAACACAGAAATTGTGGCTATTTGCTCACTTAAAGAACATGCCAACCCACAGAAGGATTTTAGAGAATCTTCTGCAAGTGTGCTTTTGGGAGGAATCAATACTTCTTTACTTGAAACCAACTTTGGTTTCCTCGTTTTCCATTCTTTGTGTAGTTAGTTTCTCTGTGATTTAGGATTATGAACTAAGAAGCAATCTTTCTGTTTCAGTATGAAATTTAATACAAATCTTTCTTGTGTATTCAGCGGCCACTGCAGTCATTTGGACAGACAGGAAAAAGGTCTAAGGTATAGTAAATATTTTGTGCTGGCATGCCAAGGGCCTTCCTTCATGCTTGATGAATCTTTGTTTTCATAGAGCACTGCATTCAGTTTAGTTTTGTCATATTTTCTTTGGGGCAGAAAGCTTATTTTGTTTTATTTGGGGTTTTTGTCTTGCCTAGTCGCTTTTGTGCACTGCTTTTATATCTTTAATGGTTCTTCATCTGTAGAGAAAATGGCTTTCTCATCATTCTTTGGGTTTTGAGATTGGAGTTATTCCCATTCTTGCTATTGCTATTATTTTCAAAACTGCAGTTATTGTTTTCCCTCGTAACAAAAGGTTTTAATGGTATTTAATGATATATTTAACTTGCACATTTCACCTACATCTGTACATGGCAGAAACTATTATAAAGAAACTTAAGAAACTCTAGGGGGCTTTTGGATATGCCCTAGATTTATGGAATGTAGTGTTAATTTTAAATACTTTTCTTTAGTCAAGCTCAAAGTTAAAGCTAGTTCGGAGCCTTGCAGTGTGTGAAGAATCTCCACCACCCCCTACAGCAGAGATATCACAGGAGAACCAGGTAAAAAAAACAAAAACAATAAGCAAAAAAAAAGAAAAGAAAAAAATAATTAATTATTTAAAGATATGGAAAAACCTGCTTCCTGGAGAAAATTTTTCATAATGTTAAATAAAATTTGTATGTGCATGTACGTGTGTTATATATGTTTTTGCTAAGTGAAACTACTAAGTCCAAGGCTTAGTGCAATGATTTCTCGCTGGAAAAACTTAGAGATCATATAATTAACTGAGAATATGGCTTTAAGGGAATTATAAGTTGTATGGAAAAGTTATATTAAAGTAGTACTTCCAGTTAATGTGACTGTGATGAAATTTGCCCTTGAATTTGCCCAAATTTGATTTTGGCTTTTAGAAATTTGTCAAACACCTCGAGTGTGAAGAGGAGACTACCTAAGACTTCTGCTTACATATCGTTTTACTTAACATGAATGCGTGGTGAAGTCAGTTTTCATATTAGCGTGGCTCTAATAGTTGTCTAATATTTCTAATTCCTCTTCTGTCTATGTTTGCAAAGTATAGAACTAACAAGGCTCAAGCAAATAGTTTGGTTTTTTGCTTTTTATATTCTTTTTAATGCTATGACTTTACTTTTCTGTTAATTTCAGTTATGGATTGATCTTTGTCTTATGTTACATTTGGACATTTACATATAATTATTTTTGGACCCTCTACCAGTGTTTATCAATGTGATAACTTGGGCTGTTTGTGGCTTGTTCTACTTTTTAAGAGTTTGAATAACCTAAAATCCCTCTGTATTCCAACAATTAGTTTCCAAAGAATTGAGGCAATTTTGTGGTTAAGACACATGACTGAATAAAGGAAAAGAGAAAAAAAGCCATGACAGGTTGTATGTCTTTTTTTTTTTTTATGCTAATTGTACGTTTGTCAATTCAAGCAAAGACTGTTATGCTTTGCCTTGATTTAGAAGATGATGACGTCAAAAGCCTACTGTAGATACTGAAGATAGTTGTCACATATTTAGAATGAGTTCTGTTTTTAAAAGCACTACAACTCTGTCTTTGAATTATAAGAAAAGGACGGTTTTTTGATAGATTATTTATTGTCAATGAAAAACACTTAATATCAGTTTCCTTTGAAGTTTGTTCAAGTGTCAAGCAACATAGGGTTCAAAATTTACTTTTGATTTTTAAAACTTCTTTTGTACATTCAGAGTAAAGAATGCACCTGTTCAGGGTGGAGCAGTTGGCAATGTAATGTTTCTTGAAAATTACTTTATTCGTTTTGTTGACCAAAATGTTACACCATCTTAGCCTCATGGAATAATTAGTCCAAGGAGATAGAGGAAATGAGAAGGGTCAGGCATTCATAAGACTGTTCGGCCAGAAAAGGTGCCTTTTTTGAGAACAACTGTAACAAACATGATCTTTGGTTTTATTTGGTACATTTCACCTATCTGAAAAATTATTGTGGGAGGCAGAAGGGGGGGGGGGGAGGGTTCTTATAGTACTTCATAAATTTGTCTAGTGAAAATTTATGAGAAAAAATTAATATAAGGAGTATATGTTGTATTTTAATGTATATATTGTTCAAAACAGCTGAATTACAGCATTTGGATAATGAATAAGGTGGTTATGCCAGAGTTCAGTTATTCCACGTAATATAGTCTTTCTCAATTTCTCTTGGATACACTTAACTTTTTCTTTTAGGATAATAACCTATTATTACCCTCTCTGAACAAAAGATATTCTTTTTAATAGAAAGTCTTTTTCCCAGTCTTGAGTTAACTAAATTGCACCTGAATGGGAATTGGAAAATAAGTTATTTCTTGTAAAATGTACTGGTATCTAATCCTTGACGGCAGAGATACTTTCCAACTAATAATGCTTGCTTCAGAATGTGATTTTTGAGGAATTAATCTGGAATAAAACTCATTGTTCGAAAGGTTGAGAGGCAATTAAAAGAGAGATGTCATTTGTGTCTGATGAGAGCTATTGAGAGGGAAGTGACCTCAATAAATGATGTCAATTACAGAGTGAAGAGTAAAGGAATTACAGCTACCTATGGAGATACTGCTCTCATTTGAGTTATTTGTAGTCAGGAGAGTTCCTGTATAAGGACTTAGGCATTTAAAATATGTCTTGTTTATTTGCTACTGAAAACAAGGGCTCAGTACCATCTGAAGACAAGCCTCAGTACATTATGCATACTGGATTTTTAAATACAGTTCATCTTGATAAAATAGTTTAATATCTGTAATTAAAATATGTGACTTTAGAAAGAGAATTTAGAAATGAAATCTGATAGTCATTATAAGTGCCTTTTAGTGACGTTCTAAATGTGAAATCTTTTCTTCCAACCAGGATTTTATAGATTATCCTTGAGTAACAGGAATAGAAGCTGTAAGTCAGGAGAACTTCTAAATATTCTACTTCTGAAACATAGTTCTGAGATTCATTTTTAAATATCTGTTTTACAGTTAAAAAAGAATGAGGAAAGTGGATTAGAAAATGAGTCATAATGAGAAAAATGACTGGTTGATGAACATATGACGTTGATTAACGTATGAGGTTTGGTAAACAAGACAAAGGAGGACTTAAAGCAAGTGTTCATCATTTTAGTGGAAATTGCCAGTGCATAGCTTTTGTCCTATATCCTGAGCACAACTTTGAACTGGGATGGAATGGGAAGCAGAGTTGAAAAAAGATGAAAAAAGCAGTCAGCAACCCCATAGGAAAAAATATGTATATATTTGATCTGAAATTCTTCTGCCAAATACTATTTTGAAAAAAATTATGTGGGGAGAAAATGTGTAATAGAAATCCTGGTGGCTGCAAGTTTAAGAATCCTGAAATTTATATCTTCTTCGATATTGACTTATTGCGCCTACCGTCACCACCAACCCTCACCTAGAAAAGCGAAGTAATTGATTAATATTTTTCATCTCTAAAGAACAACTGTATACAGTAATTTAGCCTGCAAATAGGCTGTAACTTTATCTTTAGTAGAAATGGTCTGGAATTTAGTCTGCCTTTCTTTATAAGTTTGCCTGAATAAACAGAGCTATGTGATTTTTATCTATTTGAGCTGTATGAATTAATTTCCAGTAATTCCTTTGGGCTCTGAAATTGCATATAATGACATTGTTTCAAAAATAAAATGTAGACATAGTTCTCCTTTTCAGTCTTAGAGAATATGGTTACTTTACAAGTAAATATTATATATCACTAAGGAAAACAATTTTTGTTTGAAATCTTTCTGAAACAACTTTGTGGTGATTGACGGAGGAACAGTGATACTAGGCTCAAATAGGAAATAACCGAAGTCGGGGATTTGGTTTTGGAAAGTTTTTATTTACAGTTTTATATGAAAAGAAAATGAAGAAATATGAATTTATAATGGACACTCAAAGTATTTTTTGATAAGTGTTGACCTGACTCTCATATGTTCCTATTGTCATGATTGATGATAATTATCATACTTTTGCTTGACCGTGGCATCTCCATTGCAAAACAAAATAGGTTAAAAAGAACTTTGTTCTGATCCTCCAAGGGTTTTACAAGTAGATTCATTTAAACTATTCTTAAAAAAACTTTTATTTTCTCTAAGATAATTTTCAGGATATGTTTCAATTGATAAATTCAACTCAAAGCCTTAATTTTAACATTTTTTATCAAGAGTTGATTAAAACGGTAAAAATATTTTAAGTTGCATTCTAGTTTGAAGAATCTAATTGGATAAAATAAAAATCTTTTTCTCCATACAAGTTTGTATTACTCAAAAAAATACAAATGTGAAGTATTAACTGAATCACTTTATATTTTCACTTAATAACTGCTTTTACCTTCCAACAGGAGAAAATTCAGATCCAGTTAACACAATCATTTGAAAAAGAGGAGAAGCCCTCAAAAGATGAAGCAGAAAAAGAAAAAGCCAGTGATAAGTTGCCCAGAAAAATGTTATCAAGAGGTTTGCAATTTATTTCTGTGTTTTTTAGACGAAATTTGAGTTTTACTGTCAATAATTCCATCCTTTACCCCTTGAATAATTTTACATAGTGTATTTCTATTAAAAATGATCTCGAACAGACCAAAGGGATGATAGTGTTCTGGGCAAAATGGCATAAGACAGTTCTGAACATCAGTAAGATGCTTTAGCCCAAAAACTGCAACACATGCAGACGTCACCAAGGAAGGTAACTGTCATGATCACTTATTGGTCTGTCTCTTGTATTGAAATAATGGAATCACTATAACTTGAATACTGATTCCACTAAAAAATTTTTTTTTTAATTCCTTATGATACAGAGAGCTGATGCCAAAAATGTTCAGTATCCAGTAAGAATATTCTTGGAAACCCAGAATGTTTATCTTTTATAATAAATTTTAAGGGACTTCATCATATATCATTACAAGTCTATAAAAATGCTTTTTTAATTTATAGACCCAGTTATGTTGACCAGTTTTATAAACAGCATGGGGATATTACATTTAAGGCGAAGAAATAAACATGAATGTTTGTAAAGAAACATTTTGAAAGCGAGCTTTTTGTGATAGACCCGATCAAATCTAATTGAATATTCTTTCAGAGCTACAGTTCCTGCCTATCTGCAAATTATTGCCTGCACTTATATTTGTAACTGAACTAAGCAGACTCAATTTGCTTCAAATGTAGTTAATTGTCTAAATCATTCTGATTTTTTGCTTGAGACATTTTTGAATATGAGGATTGTGGTGAGTATATAAAAGGATCTTTAAGAATTCAGAACAAATTAAACTGGCACATTTGAGAGATAAATTTTTTTAAGAATGTACATAGACATACAGTTATGTAAATCCATGTCATGCTCGTTATATGGGAGTAGCAAAATTGTGGTCATCTGAATTCATCATAAATTCCATTTTCCTACTTTGTCAGTTTTTTTTCAATGTGGGGCATCTCATTTTATTTTAATATACATCATGTGTAAAGGGAAAGGGATTTGTTTCAAACAACTTTATACTGGGTTTTTGTGTTGTTGTTTTTTAGATTCCAGTCAAGAATACACTGATTCAACTGGCATAGATCTACATGAATTTTTAGTAAATACATTAAAAAACAATCCCAGGTAAAAATTAAATTTATAAGGTTTACATTGCTTCTAGAGTACCATAATTTTGTTATATATGTTTTCATTACTGAGTTAGAATAAGATTAAAATATTTAAAGTACACCAGAAACATTTTAGTTTCTTAGGGCTAAGATGTTGTTGGCCTCTATATGCACATGTATAAATATCTTTTTGCATTATGTATATCACCATGATATAAAGATAATTCATACTCTGTAGGAATTTGGGGAAATACAGAATCACCAAGCTATTTTGACTCTTAATTGAGATGAAGAGTTATCATTAATCATGAAATAGGAGAGAGAGAAATATACCTCATGATAAAGCACTCAACCAGGTAACTTAGTCTATTCACTTATGACAAGTTTTTGGACTTAATTGAATGCAGAATTTTTGTTTCTTCTTGCTTAGTTTATAAACCTCCAACCCAAAGATTTTTAAGGTGCTTATTTGAGTCACAACTTTAACTAATTGTGAAATCTTTTGTTGGCAAAATCTTTTGTTTTGCCAAGGTACTAGATAAATAGATTTAGCTTTTTGGCAGGTCATTGACCCCAGTGAGGCAGCCTCCCCACAGACAGGTTTATCCACAACATACCTGACCAACATGTTCATGGGGTAGAAGACTTGAAGGTTAAGAACCCCTCCTCCAAATGTTAGCTTCCCAGAGTGGTAAAAATTTGTGAAATCTTCAGTTCATTGTGTAGGTGCACATGAAAGAAAACAAACAACTCTCTTTAGTATCACTGAGCCTTATCTCATGTCCTGCTTCAAGATACACCTTTAATTTCATTCAGGATTTATTGTTTCAGTACCATCTTGATTTCCTATTTTACGTTTTACATAAACCCCAAAAGGAGACCCACCAAAATGAAAAGTGGTCTCCTTGTAGTATGGGCTGAAGGTGTGTAAGTGTGAGGTGAGGAAGAAGTCAGTCAACTCTGCAAACTTATTCCTCAGTGGTCCCAACTGAAAGATGAATTCATTAGTCCATTGGACAGGCATTTGTTGGGTATATATCATGTGCTAAGCATTGTGCTAAACATTGTAGGTATAAAGATGAACAAAATATAATCTCTGACCCTAAAATATTCACTGTCTGTGTGCTAGGAAAAAAACCCACGATATGTAATTAAAATAGAATAGATGTTGTAAAAGAAGTTTTTCAGGGTGCTTTAAAAACACAGGGAGGGGATCCCAACCTCTGAAAGGATATGGTAAGGCTTCACTGAAAAGATAATGCCTGAGCTGAGTCTTGAATTCAGAGTGCTTTAAACTGGAAAATGAGCAGCACAAGGGAGACAAGAGCATCGCCAGGGCACGGTCGTACGAGAGAGAGGTGGCATATCCAAGCAAAGACGAGATTGTACACTCTGGCTCTAGCAGGGAGGCATGTGGCAAGTGATTCTAGGAAATGAGGCAGAGGGCGTTGTTGAGGAATGAAGGCAGATTATGCAGTTGTCCTCAACCTAGGATAGTACCAACACACTGGGGTGGTGAGTGAGTAAGGAGTGCTACTGGTAAGCTAGGGATGCAGTGATCGACGAAAAATAGTCTTACTTGAGATGCCAGTAGTTCATCATTTGAGAAATACTGAGTATGGCATGCTTCGTGGAGGAGTCATGACAGAATTTTCAAAAGGGTGATGCTATAATGAGATTTGTGTTTTAGAAAGATTACTTTGTCAGTGAGGGGCCAAGTTCACAAGCAAGGACTATGGGTTGGCGAACACAGAGAAGAATAGAGAGGAAAGGACACATTCGAAAGACATCAAAGAAATACCGTGGCAGGACTTGGTAATTATTTGGATATGGAAGAGTAGTGGCATGTTGGAGCAGAACAGAACAGCTGCTAGATTTCTGGCTGGACTGACAGCTAGTCCCATTAACAGGGGAAGTAAATAAGGGCAAGCCTGAATGGAGTAAGGCATGTTCTGTTATAAATGAGTATAGTTTGAGGTGCCTGATGGAAAGCCACAGTGAGATGAAGTGTGTCGGCAGTTAAAAGGCTCTGGTTTTCAGGTAGATGAGGCTGGCTGCTCTTACCAGCAGCCGTCAGTCTTCAGTAGAGGTGACTCTGGCTTTGTATGAGTTTGCCCAGGGAGATGCAATAAATGACAAGGACGAAATTCTGTGGAAAGACAACATGTTAAGGGTGAATGTGAAGGAAGAGACCATGGGTGTTAAAGATTGCAAAAGAATCATGAGAACGCTTGTCTTAGAAGTCAGCCAATCGGCAACAGTATCATGAAAGGTAAAACGAAACAATCCATTAGATTGAGGAACTAGGAAGTTGTTGGCTGTTTTAACAAGCCATTTCATTTGCGGTAGGATGGTGGAAACTAGAACTCAATAGATTAAGGAATAGGAGTAACGTAGAAAATACATAGCTAGTTTGTGTAAAACAAGATGGGATCTTAAACAGGCAGAATTTTTCTTTCTTCTGAACCTGTAGGAGAGACATCAATAAGGACAAATATAGAAATCTATATTTATACATTCCAAAATATTTTTCTTTTGTGCAATTCTCTTGTTTTCCTCTACAAATGAAAAAGTTTTAAAGTTATCTGCATATGTGTTTTTAAAGTGTACAATTTAATGGTTTTTAGTATATTCACAGAATACGTACAACCATCACTACAATCAATTTTAGAACTTTTTCATCACCCCAGAAGGAAACCCTGAACCCTTTTACTATCACCTCTCTATGCCCTGAACCCTAATCTAGTTTGTCTCTACAGATTTCCTTGTTTTGGGTATCTCATGTGAATGAAATCATATGTATGTGGTCTTTTGTGATTGGCTTCATTCACTTAGCATAATATTTTCAAGGTTCATCCATGTTGTGTAGCATGTATTACAACTTTAATCCTTCTGTGTATGCATTTTTATTTGAATAAATATATAGGTGAATCATTCATTGTAATGGCTAATGAATAAGTTATTACTAATGTCAGTGTGGATTAGAAAGTTGTAGGTAATGTTAAATTTTGTGAGAAACAAAATTTGCCTAATTGATGGCTCAGTGTTCTCTCAATGAAACACACAATTAATTGCCAGATATACGTGGCACAAAATTAGTAATAAGTCTGATAAATTTCCATTAGCGCTTTCAAGATTGAATGTTGCTCGGAGATTTCTTCTAAATGTTAAGCAGATTTACTTTTAGTGATACTAAAATTTAGCTAACGTTTTATTTCAAATTTTTTCTTCAGATCATTAATCTTTTATCTTGTTCTCATCCCAATGAATAAACTTAACCTCAGGTGTTAAATAACAGTTTATCTGGAATTCCTGTTTCAAGAAATATTATCGGAAACTATAATAACTAGTCATTACTAGATTAGAACCCGGGAACCTGAAGTTGTCCAAGATAGAGATTACACTCACTCACATGGTTTTTATACCTGTTTTTGTATTGATTTTATACCCATTTTGTGTAAATTCCACAGTGTACTAAAGAAACATGGACAATATAGGCAACTATATTACATCGCTAATGGAGGGGAGCAGCCCCATGGATAAATCCTGAGAATGGATATTGTAAAAGTAAACTGTATTGTTCTGGGGAATATCATACAATTGTTCTGTGTTTGAAATATTTTCTAAAATTACTTTTACTGGAGGTAATGTTTAAATCATCTTATTTCTTGCCTGTTGCAGATATTTGACCCAGGTCATGTGGAACATTGGGACGGGGGTGGTCAGATGGAAGCATTGTTGTTTCCTTCTTTTTTATTTGCCACTTGTATACCAGCTGCACACACTTTCTCTGAAGTCAGTTCTGGTATATTGACTAGAACACTGGTAACTAAAAGATTCTTGCCCCTTCATTTTCACTTTAGGTAGTAGTTTATTGGTCAATTTGATTGAGATCTTTGTTTTTATTATTTCTTTAATAAATAGACAGCATTTATTGGTCTATTTTTAAAGGTTATATGATAAGTTCAATGTGTGCCTACTTTTAGGTTCATGCGCTAATAAACCTTATGCCTTAAGAAAAGGAATTTGTGGATCTGTTAGTTTGATGTATGTAATGCTTCTATAAAGAATTATTAATTTTTAACTTACGGCCATTACCAAAATATCTAATAACCTTGATTACAGATTTGAAAATTTGGAAACTTGGACCAAGCTATAGATATATCATATACATATACATACATAGTATCATATACATACATACATGTATCATATACATACATAGCTGTATGATACAGGCAGGAAGTTTAAATCTTGAGAACTTAGGAAAACTATTTTCCTAACAAGTTCCATCTACTTTTTACTAACTGAAAATTTCGTAAACTAAGCACGGAAACTTATTTAAATAAGTGGCCCAGGTAATAATAGAAAATCCTCTGCAATCCATAGATCTACATGCGAAAGGAAAAAAAAATAAAAACCTGAATTTGTATCAATAGCTAGTAAAATCGTTAGATTTTGTTTACTTTCATGGAGACAACGGAAATTTGTTTTCAATGCCAGTTCATTCACTGAAGAACATTTCACATATCTTAGGCCTGCTGTTGTGCTCAAACAGAGGAAACGAATTTAAATGCACTGTTTCATGAATGCTGAATAAGTTGCCTGCCTCAGATTCCTTTTCTTCCCCTGCAACCAGTATATAAAATACAATTGGAAAGTTACTGAAAATTATATCATCTCAAGACAAACTGACCCCAAAAAAATTAGAAGAAAAGAGGGTCTTATAGTTAAGTAAATAAGTCCTTTTTTGGGGAAAACGTTATGAAGTAAAAATTTCCCATCCTCCCCCAAAATTTTAAGGAAAAAAATATTAAAAGACATGGATGAAATAATCTGATTAATTTATTCCACGCAAATACGTTTGTTGAGCTCCTCTCTATAGTCCAAATAACTATATAATGGTAATTGTGATAAACGCTATCAAAGGTATGAAAGAAACAGGTTCTAAGAAAGAATATAAGAAGCTGTCCTAGGCAAAGGAAACAGCCTGTTCAAGGAACCAGCTTGGCAATTACAGGGATAAGCCAAAATGATAAGAGTTTTGTGAGTAAGGGGCAGGAAAAGAAGCTAAAGAGGTAGGTCAAGACCAGATCATGCCCACCTTGTAGGCCACATTACAGGTGTTCAATTATAACCTATGAGCAGTGAGAAACCTGTGATAAATATTTAACCAAGGCCATGACATGTGCTCGCTCACATGTGTGTTTCTAAAAGATTGTTATGGATGCTCCAGGTATAACAGATTAGGAGGGAACAAGGGGGAAGATACAGAGATAATACACTACTATTACAGTAGTCAAGTCAGAGATCTTGATTGCTTGGATCCAGGGTAGTGGCAGTAGAAATAGAAGAAAAATAGATTGAAGATAGATAAATTTTGCAATAGTAATTAACTGCATAGGAGGATTTTAAAAAGCACAGTAATGGGCCAAAAATGCTTCTGGTACAATATGCCAAGTGAAAGGTAGTGCCACTTGCTGATAATGCAGAATACTAAAGGAGAAACAGGTTTAGGGGCAAAATTGAATGTTGCTAGAATTTGAGTTAAAATGTAATCCTGTTTTCAGCTTTGGGTTTGAAATCACCACATAGGCATGTTATTCTCTTGATTTTTTTCAACGGATATAAAAATATGTATGGTTAATATTACTCAGTTGTATAAGACTTCTTCCACAATATAGAGAGAAGATCAAACTCAGAGCTGATGTATAGACTTTCGGGCAACTTAAGCAGGGGACACTGTTTCCTTTTAAAATTTGAGAGGGATCTACTATATAGTGTTTATTTGGGAGGGAAACATTAACCTCTTGGCCTAGTTTTCTTGATCTATAAAATTTTAGGAACAGAACTGAATGATCTATAAAGCTACTTCTAGCTTTAAGATTCTTTGAGGGTTTTTTTTGTTTGTTTCTGTTTTGTTTTGTTTTTCCCACATGCGCATGACATTTACAGTGAGCACAGGAATACTCTTCTTGAGCCATGTTCTTGGTGTGTGAGCAAGGGGGTCCTTTGGGGAGTGGTACCAGTAACTTATTTTGTAAGTGTGCTAAATAGGACCCTAGTGGTCTAAAGGAGCACATGCAGGTGTTCCCTAGCGTCCTTATTTATTTTACATGTTGGAGGTCTTTGGTTCATTTTGATTTTTTGTGGGAACAATTCCCAGTCTTAAAAATATATAATAGTGATTTTCAGAATGATTTGAAAAGTCCTCTCCTTCTGAATTAGAGTTAGTAATATAGTTCATACTTCTCTGCTCTAGTTCCATTTATAGACTAGCATTGGATTCCCATAGGAGTATTCCTGTTGTTAACTGGCATTGCATGTTCTTTAGAGTACTGTTTCTGTGGAGTTCAGGATGATAACAAAGTCATGAGCCTAACTAAAGATGTCTGTTTTCCTGCTACCTCTTAGCTTTATTGAGTAAGGAAGGACTAATATGCTGTTATAATCCATACATTTGCAGAACAGAATCTAATATAATAATATTTAGCAGATCAAGATATATCTGTTTTAAGAATGGCCACATGATGAAAATTGTTGAAATTGGATGATATTCTCTCTACATTTGTGTATGTGTGAAATTTTCCATAAAATTTTAAAGTCATCTTTCTTTTAAAATATTACTTTTTTTTGGAAAGCATGTAAACATTCTAGCATCAAGCTTGTGATGTTCGTCAATATACAGGTTTTACCCCCCCCCCCCAAAAAAAAAAGTAGCCCTGTAAATTCAACATTTATGATATGATTAGGTCAGTGTTAAATTTTACATATAAGAGTTTTCATATTTTGTTTCAGGGACAGAATGATGCTGTTGAAATTGGAACAAGAAATTTTAGATTTCATTGGTAATAATGAGTAAGTCCTAACCTTTAACAAGAAAATAAATTGTCATCACAGTTCTTCAAGATTTACTAAGTTAGTTTTTCTTCTACTTTTAGGTCTCCACGTAAAAAATTCCCCCCAATGACATCTTACCATAGGATGCTATTACACAGAGTCGCTGCTTACTTTGGATTAGACCACAATGTTGATCAGAGTGGGAAGTCTGTCATAGTAAACAAAACTAGCAATACAAGAATGTAAGTATCAAGAAATGTAGTTATATATTATCTATGTGTGTGATACTACTTTATCTTTCTGCAGCACCTTTTATCTCAGGTTTTCCACATGTTTTAGCAGCCTAATTCAGCTTCATGACAACCTTATGTGACAGGACCAAAAAGTAGATTTAACTCACAAGATGTAAAATGCACCAGTCTGGACTGAAATAAGACAGATGAATGAGGATGGGTTTAAAAAAACCCTCAAAGGTCATAATATCAGTAATGTTTAATAACCATTCTCTTATCGATTTTTAAATTAATATAATTTAGATACCTGTGGCCAACCTCAGGCAAATTTAAAAGAAAAAAAAAAGAGAGCAAACTTTAACACCCTTATATTTAATTAATTTTCTATCAGTTTACTGTCTTTTCCACCTTTGTTTTTGCTCCTTTTCTTCCACAAATCTCAGGATGGTGAGACTTATTGGTTAATCCAGTATCATCCATAATGTTTTATACCCTTCTGGGCTATGTGTAATTGACTGAGGAAGAAATTTTAAGGAGTTAAGAGGAATCATTTGCTTTAAGAAGTGATACCTGTATAGTATGGTGAAATAGATAATCAGTGCTGATACTTGGGAGCAAAAGGCCCAATGCAGAGGCACCTAAAATTATAATATGTTCACAGTACCTCTTTTGCCTATCTGTGAAGCTAATGCAGTTGAGTTCAGCTAACATCATACTTTGCGGTGGTTTCCTATCAAAAGAATTTTCTATATTAATTTCATGTGTGGTGGCAGTGGATCTGTGATAATGAGCAGCAGACAGCTTCAGATGCCATAAAGCTTTTCAGTTCATTGTTTTTCTTCCTTCCTTGAAGCTAGACTTCTCAGGGTTCTGTCTATTATGAACCCTTCAGTTTGCATGGTTTATAAATAAATGAATAAGTAAATTCATTTATTTCCTTTTTGTTATAATGGCCTTTACCTTTGTAGCTGTCATATTGTTTGCTTGACTAAGTTGGTTTTCTTCCATTTCAAATAGTATTTTGTCAACTAAATAGACATATTGGTGGAAGCTAGTATTTTTAAATGATTGTTACTACAACTAAAATTAAGTTAATGAAGACGTATGTCTTTGAAAAGGATCCCATATTTTCGGGGGGATTAAATTTTACCTGCAAATGGGAATCTGATTTAATTTTCCTATGTCTGTCTTTCAGTCTTTTGAAAATATCCTCATCTTTTAGCTTTTTCCTAGTTACTTATATCATGGCTTAAGTGGGATAGTAACCATAAGATATGAGCTGGACTTAAGGTGAACAGAACTCTACTTCATTTAACCAGTACCTTTCAACATTACTCAGAGCTGCTGGATGCCCAAGCATGTGTACATTAGCAGGCATTTTGACTAACATTTCGACTGGTGACTCTCTAAGGTTTTCAGTACAGTGTAACCTCAGTTATTTGAATGCTGCAAGTGATGTCAAGGTTCTCTTTATCCAGATATTGAGAAGTTTAGCTAAACGCAGATGTTTATGATGTACTTAAAGAAGAATGGATCAATAGCGTAATTATTACTAGACATTTCAGATCATTGAAGTTACACTGTATTCTTATTTTATTTCTTCTGGAATATGAAGAAGGATGTAAATCAGAAAACCTTAGAGATCTGCTCCACAATGAATAAAAACAAACTTGCCTTTTCCTCATAGGCAGATTACCCGCTCCAGCCTTGAACCAGTGGTGTTGTGGAAGTCAACAACCCGGTGTCCACTGGGGTGTCTCATTGGAGCGGGAAGTTGGCGATTGCAGGGCAGTAAATTCAGGCATCTATAAAAGACAGAGGTAAGACAGTCTTAAGGTTAGCTGAAATGCCTGCTAATGCTGTTTGGTGTGGGGATCCAGCTGCTCTTAGAAAAGTTGCCAGGCTCTTGGTTAAATCTTATAGTTCATATTGGTATAACCATCTCTTTTTTCACCCAAGTACAAATTCCTTGAATAAGAAAATGTGATTTTGAACAGCTACAGAAATAGTTGATATAAGTAAATGGGGCAATCATGGACAAATAAATAACAACATACTGCCATTGTCAGAACTAAATAGATAATCCTTCAAATTCCTAAAGAAAGCAATCTTTTTCTTATCAGTTTGGTCATGAAATCTTCTTACTCTTTTTATTTTTCTCTTTAGTTCTCTGTATCGCTTTATGTGGAGATGTGCTCTGTTTCACTTATCTAAGTATATTTTAGAATAGAGATCTCTTCAGCTTACTTAGATAATTCTCATTTTAAAATCTTTTGCATCGGGCTTCCCTGGTGACGCGGTGGTTAAGAATCCACCTGCCAATGCAGGGGACACGGGTTCGAGGCCTGGTCCGGGAAGATCCCACATACTGCGGAGCAACTAAGTCCGTGCGCCACAACTAGTGAACCTGCGCTCTAGAGCCCGCGAGCCGCAACTACTGAAGCCCGTGCGCCTAGAGCCCGTGCTCCGCAACAAGAGAAGCCACCGCACCACAACTAAGAGTAGGCCCCATTTGCCGCAACCAGAGAAAGCCCACACGCAGCAACGAAGACCCAATGCAGCCAAAAATAAATAAACAAAATAAATAAATTTATTTTAAAAAAAATCTTTTTCATCATTTGACAGGAGGTAGATACAGTACTTTATTAAAAATTCACTAGGGTAAAACACATATTCAGAAGTGTTACTTGATTACTACATATAATGAAATATCTGGTCAAGTTTGCTGAAAATGTCATTACTCAGGTTTATTTGGTTTAGAAATTTATTTAGGGCATTCATAATATGTGACTACATAATATATATTTAAAGTATATGTAAAAAAATTGCTTAGGGGTTCAATTAGCCTTTATTTCCTCTAAATATATTTTTTATATATCACATATTTCAGTTTTATAGTATTACGTCTCAAGAGTGTTGAATGGATTAATTTGTTGAAGCTGAGAATACATTTCAGAAAGTGAAGTTTTATATAATTGTAATTTTCCAAGGGCAACAACCTTATGTCTGTCTTCTGGATCTCAGCAGAACTTGCAACATTTCCATAGAGGAAAGACCGGCCAATCAGCCATAAAATATGTTGTTAAGAGTTCATAATCATTACTTTAGGTCGTAACATTAACCTTCAAAAAAGAACTTCTCTTTTTAACCTATTTCTATTAATAAAAAACAAAGATGTACCCTGCTGTAATTATGAATTCTTGGTAACTTGGTTGCATTTTGAAGTAGTCTCTTAAGCTTTATTAAATTCAGCCACAAAATATTTGATTAACACCAAACCAGGTACTATAGAAGTGTAACATAAAATACTGTGCTATACTTTTTTCTTTGTCCAGAATTATTTCTTAGATTTAGAGGAGGCAGTGCAAAGACGATATACAGGCTTTGAGTCTTACATACCAGGGCTCCAAGTATGGCTCAGTCATGTACTTGCCCTTTGACCTTGGACCCTTGCTTTAGCCATTTGAACCTCAGTTTTCTCAGTAATATTTATATAATAACAAACTTCTACTGAGTGTTTACTGTTTTAAGTTCTGGTCATCTATTAATTCATTTCATCTTCACAACAGCCTTATGAAGTAGGTACACTGTAATTCCTATTTACAAATGAGGAAACTAGGGGAAATAAAGGTTAATAATTAACTTGTGTAAGTCCTAAAGCAACTAAGTGTTAAAGCTGAGTATTTGAACCTTAGCAGTCAAATTCCAGAGCCCACAATGTATTTCATACAGCCTTTCAGTCATGACATGGGGTAGTTAATATTTTCTCATAAGATTGTTTAGAGGAGTAATTGAGATAACAAAGTATCTATTAATGGTACTAGTGAGTGGTAACTTATATTTATCACCTTCCAAAAAATGTTACATTTAACTTTTCTGTAAATATTTTGTATTATCTTTTTTGTTCCCTTGGTTTTTGCTTTTTTTTTTTTTTAGACCTGATCAGAAATTTAATGAACATATTAAGGATGATAAAGGTGAAGACTTTCAGAAACGATATATCCTCAAGAGAGATAACTCTAGCTTTGACAAAGATGATAACCAGGTAACCTGGCATGATTAGAGCATTTTTATGGGTGCTGGACTTATACCAGCAGACCATTTTCCCAAGATTAATTGTTCTCTTTTCTTCAGATGAGAATACGTTTGAAAGATGACAGAAGAAGCAAATCTATAGAAGAAAGAGAAGAAGAGTACCAGAGAGCTAGAGACCGAATATTTTCCCAAGATGTATGTTCTAACTTATATTTAGGTCTTCATGTGTAAATATATGCTAATTGCATTATAGGGGTTCACTCCTCCCTCAATCTATTGATCACATATACTTCTAACTGCGTTTGTTACATATAAAGTGACCCCTTTAGAAATATTGCAGTCTGTCTTGTTCATGTTAATGATTTAGTAGTTTATAAAATACTGCTTTGCACCAGTTGTATAAACTTTTCAAAAGTTGAAAGCAGATCGACTAAGGAGTAGTATATTAGACTGAGTATATAGTTTATGTAATATTTTTTTCTTCCAGACTTCTCACAGAGTTGAGATTTTTAGAACATTGGTCACTGTCTACAAAATCATGTACTCTAAATCCTACTTGTTAGTGGACTTTTCTTGATAAATAACTTGTTTCTTCTTTTAAAATACAGCTAATTGATTTTTCAGATTAATACTTGTTTTCCACTTTATAAGTGATTATATGGAAGAGATCTTTGTTGTTGTTGTTGTTGTTTTTTGGCTGCTCCATGTGGCGTGTGGGATCTTAGTTCCCTGACCCAGGATCCAACCCACACCCCCTGCTTTGGGAGCTTAGAGTCTTAACCATTGGACCACCAGGGAAGTCCTGGAAGAGATCTTTTAAGTGGCTGATTATTTTATGCATATATTCAAGGGAGAATCAGTTTGGTTTTACCAATATCTGTTAAGCACCTGCTCTGTGCAGTACTGGGTACTAGTCAAGGGTATAAGAATATATGTAATTTGTGTTAATACCGCCAGAGATAGACGTTAGCTCTGTGTAAAAAAAAAAAAAAAAGTAAATGACATTAAAATCTAGACTGTCAGTTAAAAGTTTATAATATTCAACAGATCTTATTGATCATGTATAGTAGGTGCTGTGCTGGGCACTGGAGAACATATCCATGGACATTTACAATAATTTATCTCCCAAACAACCCTATATATGGTAGATACTGTCACTGTTTTTATTTTATAGGTAAGTAAACTGAGGCTCCAGGAAACTAAGTAAAATAGACAAGGATCATCCAGCTAGAAAATGACAGAGTTGGGATTTCAGCCCATGTCTTCTGAACTCAGAGCCTAACCTAGATCTATTTCTCTCTCTAGTTTGTAAGATGGATGAGGTCTTTACCCATGATGAGTATTCAGATAATGACAATATGGTGTGTGATTTGTATAGAAACGTGAAGGTAAAATAGGGAACACAGCAGAGAAGCACCACAAACCAGAATTGAGGAGTGAGAGGGAGAGTTAGCTTCCAAGAGAAGAACTGAAGGAGTGAAGTATTCCGTGTCCAGGGTCAACATCTGCAGGGAGCCAGAGATAAAGGAGAACTTTGACACATGAGGAATTGAGAGATTCAGAGTACCTGGATTGTAGCCTAGGTGACAAGAATTGAGGGACGTTTCAATTGGAGAAATAAGCAGGAAGCAGGTGACTTGCTCCTGAAAGCTAGTTAAGGAGGTTGGGGCTTTTAGCTAGAGCAGGGGTCAGCAAACTTTTTCTATAATGGGACAGATAATGAGTATTTTAGGCTTTTCAAGCTATATAGTCTTTATTGCAACAACTCAAATCTGCCATTTTAATATGAAAGCATCCATAGACAATACACGAATGAATGGACATGGCTGTGTTCCAATGAATCTGTATTTACAAAAGCAGGTAGCTGACTGTATAGTTTGCAGACCCCTGTGCTAGAACGAAGGGGGCTATTAAGGAGGGAACAGGCGTGATCAGATTGATATTTTAGAGAGATAGCTATGGCTTCTGCTGTTTAAATTGGATGAAAAGAGCAAAACTGGTAGCTGGAAAACTAGAAGACTGTTGTAATAATACAAGATGCAAAACAGATGGTTGCCTGAGTTAGGTTAATAGCACTGGAGGATTTTGGCTGTAAGCTACATTGAGGCGTAGCTGCTTGTTCACTGCTACAGCTACTGCCAAAGCACAGGTGATCAAAATATTTGTTGAGTGAAGGAGGTGGAATCTACAGACAGGTGTATACTTCGAATATGTAATAGTGAAAATCGGTTCACTTGTTAGATATTTGAATTTCAAGTTACTTTGTACAACAAAAATGAATGGCTTCAAAAATGTATATCTGTTAAAAATAAGCATAGTATCGCCAAGCCAAAATAATTTTTTATTGTCATTTATTTTTGTAACTTATCACCATGTTTGATTTGAGGGGTGAGGGTAACTACTTTTTTAAAATTATTACATGATTTTTGTTGTCATCATTAGTTTCCAGATGGCATTATCTGACAAATGCTCAACTTTTTATATCTGTTCTTTCTTTCTAGTCCCTGTGTTCCCAAGAGAATTATATTATTGACAAAAGGTGAGGGGCTTTTTAACATTTGTTTTGCTAAGTGTCTCACTGATGCTAATAAAAATAAAAATGTTTTATGAAAATGCCAACAGAATCCAAGACGAGGATGCTAGTAGCACCCAGCAGAGGCGCCAGATATTTAGGTATTGGAAACATGTTTTCGTGCAGTACACAGTATTGAATATTTAAAGCATTTTTTTAATAATTTTCCTTTTTGTCTCTATTAGCTTTTCAAAGTTTTATTTCTAAATTACAGAGTTAATAAAGATTCTTCAGGGAGATCAACAAATAGCCATCAAAGCAGCACTGAGAACGAGTTGAAGTACTCTGAACCACGACCCTGGAGCAGCACAGATTCAGACAGCTCTCTCCGAAACTTCAAGCCTGCTGTAACCAAAGCCAGCAGCTTCAGTGGAATTTCAGTTCTGACAAGAGGTGATAGTTCTGGAAGCAGCAAAAGCATAGGCAGGCTTTCAAAAACAGGTATACATATCTGTCTAGAACTGTGCAGTCAAAACATTAGTTTCCCTAATGTTGTCTTAGCTCTCTTTATTCATCATGTGGCTTCTGTAATTATCCTAAAATATAGGATTCCTACCAGCAGTACATTGAGCACCTCCAAAGTACTTAAGAGGTAACATGTTTATTGACATTAGGATTTATTCTCTGTGTGAGAGAGATTTACAGAAGGCACCTTTCCTTACCTAGGATTAGTCAACATTGATTGCATTTTCAGCTAATACTATCATTAGCTGAAATTCAGCTAATACTATCATATTATTGAGTACATTTCATGATAAAGTTCATTTGCCATTCCAAAAAAAGTGTAAAATTGCTGAGAAGTTTTCGAGGAATTTAAAAACTAAAGAAATATAATACAATGTAATTATTATGGATAAGTAGAAATTTCAATAGCGTTCTCATTCTACTAGCTTCTTTGCTTTTAGATTACATAACTTTTAGGCTCCTAGCATTTTTCTCTTTTCACTTTCACTGGCTTTGATACTAAAGTTCACATCTCTTTTAGGATCCTCACGGATCTTTATTTGTATCCCAAAATAAGCATGAAAATCAGCAGAAATGGCTCTCTCTCTTTATCCTTTTAGGTAAAGCCTAGATATATGGTTTTACACAGATAACAATTGAAGGAAGAGGTGTAAATTTGAAGGTGACAGAGTAAATTTTTCTCATCTCTGACTATAATTCAGTACTTTAAATTCTTAAGGTTTGTGAATTGCACTTGTCATCTTTTTAACTTATAATGTGGATATTTAAAATGTCTTAGTGTATATGATAGACTCTTGCTAAAGATAGGTAAATTTTATGAATATAAGAAATATGCATATGTACCAAATATGCATTTATTTGATAAACAGTCACTTAGTCATCGTGTCATCATAACAGGAAAAAAAAAACTACTCGTGTCGTGAGAAAGTCATTTAGACACACAGCCAAATTAAAAAACTTTTTTTTTTTTTTTTTTTGTATTTATATTTCTTTGCTGCATCGAGTCTTAGTTATGGCACGTGGGATCGTTCGTTGCGGAGCACAGGCTCCAGAGTGCGCAGGCTCAGTAGTTGCAGCACACGGGCCCAGTTGTCCAGCGACATGTGGGATCTTAGTTCCCTGACTAGGGATCAAACCAGTGACCCTGCATTGCAAGACATATTCTCAACCACTAGACCACCAGGGAAGTCCCTAAAACATTTTTAGAACATGTACTATTTATAATCCATATTATCTTCAGAGATGAAAATAAATATTTAATTCTTTTATTAGGAAAAAATTTTTTTTCATATAGTTCTTGGAGATAGTCATTTTTGGCACAACTTAAAATAGAAGTTATCCTTCTGAGGCAATCTCTATAGTGTATCATATCTGTTTACGTCATTCATTAAAATTAATTCTCCGTCCCAGAGTCAATTCTGTTATTCAAAACCTAATTAACTATTTACATCATCAAAATCTTTTCCTTTATTTCATTGTCTCATTGTCTACCTTAAGCCATTATACTGAAAGTCAGTGACTTCTTCAGTCTCTGTATAATAGAAAATTAAGTAGATTGGAGGCGTGAAAGCAGTTAAAAATAAATTATCAAATTAGCTTATTAAGTACAGTGAGAAATAAATTTTAAGCTGATGCTAATATAAGTACTTGGAATATTTTTATTCTACCTTTGTCCCTTGCTCTGATAAAAAATTGAAAGTTGACTTTACGTTACAGGAAGATGCTATGATTATGAGCTGAAAATGAAAGTCTGCAGTGAAACCTGACAGTTGTTTCTCTTGATAGAGAATTATCATTTTTGTTATTTCCTACACTACTCTTAATCTTTCTGTGTTCTTATAGATAAGGGGTTTCTGATATAAGAGGTTTTGGGCATTTGGCTGTGCTAAGTTCTTTGTCCTGGGGGAAAAATTATAATCTGTATATTCCTAGGTGTTAATCTAAAAGGTAAAAATGTACATAATTTTGTCCTTTGGGGAATGTGGGTAATGCGTTTTTTTGTGGCTGTCTGTGGCTGGTGTTATTGGGTTGGCCAAATAGTGCCTTCGGTTTTTAAGTAAAAATAAAAGACACATTTTTCATTTTCACCAAGAACGCTATTGAACAACATATTCACCGTTTTGTTCCATTGCCTTCTGTCATTTTTCAGGCAACTTCATAATTCCATCTTCCCAAAACTTTTTATCTTTCTGAGCAAAGAACTGTTCCAGGTGCCTTTTACAGTCTTCCAGAGAATTGAAATTTTTTTCCATTAGGAGAATTTTGTAAAGACCGAAATAAGTGGAAATCCAAAGGTGCAATGTCTGGTGAATACGGCAGATGAATCAGAACTTCCCAGCCAAGTTGTAACAGTTTTTGCCTGGTCATCAAAGAAACATGCCATCTTGCGTTACCTTGATGGAAGATTATGTGTTTTCTGTTGACTAATTCCAGACGCTTTTCGTCGAGTGCTGCTTTCAGTTGGTCTAACTGGGAGCAATACTTCTTGGAGTGAATCGTTTGGTTTTCCGGAAGGAGCTCATAATAGAGGACCCCCTTCCAATCGCACCATTTACACAACATCACCTTCTTTGGATGAAGAGCGGCCTTTGGTGTGATTGGTGGTTCATTTCGCTTGCCCCGTGATCTCTTCCATTCCACATTACCTTACAGTATCCACTTTTCATCGCCCGTCACAATGTGTTTTAAAAACGGAACGATTTCATTACGTTTCAGTAGAGAATTTCATGTAGAAATACAGTTGAGAAGGTTTTTTTCGCTTAACTTAACGTGGAACCCAAACATCAAAGCGATTCACATAACCAAGCTGGTGCAAATGATTTTCAGTGCTTGATTTGGATATTTTGTGTATGTCACCTATCTCCCGTGTAGTATAACGTTGATTGTTCTCAGTTAACGTCTCAGTTTGATCGCTGTCAACTTCAACTAGTCTACTCGACTGTGGAGCATCGTCCAGCAGGAAATATCCAGCACGAAACTTCGCAAACCACTTTTGACATGTTTGATCAGTCTCAGCACCTTCTCCATACACGGCACAGATCTCTTTTTGCGTTTCAGTTGCGTTTTTACCTTTCTTGAAATAATAAAGCATAATATGCCGAAAATGTTGTTATTTCCTTCCATCTTCAATATTAAAATGGCTATACAAAAATTCACCAATTTTGGTGAGTCTTTTTTTTAACTGCAGCTGTCACATACAGTCTAACAAACTTGTTTCGAATGAAGTTAAAGACAACTAAGTGCTACTAGAGCCATCTTACGGAAAAAACCGAACGAATCTTTTGGCCAACCCAGTATTATAGACTTGCTTTAGTTGCATGCTTTGGCTATGACTTCTCTGACAACGTATGTGATCAGTTTTGCTGTATTAGACTTGTTCTTGGTGGGGAGGGGAAGCAAAATTGTACAGTAAGTCAAAAATAGTTCATGCTTTTATGTGGTAACTGCATGTTATGCAATGTGAATTTTATTGTTACATATTTAAAACCTGCGTTTTTATATGAGGTTTAAAAAATTCCCTCTTTTTCATTACTCCTCCCCTAGGTTCTGAGTCTTCTGGTAGTGTAGGGTCATCTACGGGCTCTCTCTCTCACATCCAGCAGCCTCTTCCAGGTACAGCTCTCAGCCAGTCTTCTCATGGCGCACCTGTCGTCTATCCAACTGTCAGCACTCATAGTTCTCTTTCCTTTGATGGTGGCCTAAGTGGGCAAGTCGCATCTCCTAGCACTAGCTTCTTTTTGCTTCCCTTGGAAGCGACAGGCATACCACCTGGCAGTATTCTGATCAACCCACAAACAGGTTGGTATCCAGAAAAAGGTTTATTTCAGTTGAGATATCAGGAGTTATCTGAAAACTAAAGAATATGTGTTAAGTGTATTATCTGTATATGCATTGTCAGCTTTTTATTTTTCATGTGTGATTAGCATTTTCCCTAGAACTTTAATAAAAAACACTTTATGCTAGAGAATGTTAAAAGACATTTATATCAGAAAGTATTTTTCTCCTTGTCACATCCATGACATCATCTTTTAGGCCAAATAATTAAGAAACAATTCATTTCCTAGAAATGGGACAACCACCTTTGAAAGAACTTTATTTGATAGAACAGTTTTATCGTGGGGAAAATAGTATGCATTTCATGAAGAAGGAGGACGTTAGCAGCAGCTCTGACTTCTTATGTAATGTGGTGGAAAGAACCCATGAGTAATTGCTCTTCTGAATACTGTAACTGTTTTCTACTTAGGAAAAGCTAAAGAACATCTTATTAGTAGTGAAAGAAAATAGATAGTCGTTATGAATTAATATTGACAACACATTCTTTGCAATTAGATAGTACTTTGTATTTATTGAGTGTTTATCATGTGTCATGTACTGTGTTATGTGCTTTAAATACATTATTTATAGCGACCCTGTTAGGTAGGTGAAATCTACATTTACAGATAAGGAAACTGAACTTCAGAGAGATTAAGAAACTGCAGTCATAATACATTTCATTATGTATATTGGCAAAAATGACTTATATTGAGAAAATAAAATTTTTTTTTAAATGACAAGTTTTGGTTTCTAATCAAAATAACATAGCCCAGTCATATGGTAAGATAATGAAAATAACCTTAAGTCATTCAATAACCTTCCTTAAAGACTCTCAGATTCAGCTGATGTGGTCACATCAGCATGGTAGTAGTTGGGCAAGGTAGATACAGGCGAGAGTGTCAGAGTCTCTGAGTGTTGTGAAACTTGCCTTTTGTTTGTTGTAGAAAAAACCATGGCTCGGAACTTGTTACCTTCAGATTTCATTTGCATCTCTTTTTTAAGATAAAGTATTCAAACTTTTGTTTCTGTTGTAAGAATGGAATTAGTGTAAATAACTGACTCTTCAGAAACTCAGTTTTTGCTTTATAACAGTTATCTTCTGATCCTTCAAGTCTATTATATTACTAAACTTCCTGTTTTCCTGGGGCAGAATATAAGATGATTTAATATTTTACTATTTTCTATTATTTTTCATTCAGAATGTTCGTTAACATGGTTTTGGTAACGTGGAAGCTTCATTTGAGTAGGAGATGATGAGAAACTAAGCAACCTGAAATTAAATTGTATACTTAATTTTAAATTAGCCCAAAAGTGATCTCTTTGTTTTTGAGAACAGCATTACAACACATCCAGCTTTTTTCAGACAATCCTTAAGTTACTTTTAAACATGCTTTCACTCAAGTCTTCTCTACCATTTTTTTTCCCAAAATTATTTATAACAATCAACAAATACCCAGCATGGCTTGCTTTTAGTTGTCTATAACCATCACATAAATTATCAGGAAATTAACTGATGAAAATAATTTGACTTTGGAGAACTTTTCCCACTTGATAGCAATGGAACAGTGTATTCTGCTTTCCCAAATATTATTTTATTATATGTCACAAGTTTATTTTAAAAAAAGAGAGGATGTTTTGAAGACAGTTTAAGACACATAGGTATTCTTCCCATCCTAAAAGGGTATGTAGTCAATGATCTCTTTATTTCACATAGTCCTTTCATTTTTCTTTCTTTCTTTTTTAATAATCCAGTGTGTTTTTTTAAATCATTCAGTGTATAGTAAGGAAAAATACTACTCTTTGAATCTGTTTATGTGTACATTGAAAAAAAAAGTCTGGAAGAAGGTATCCAAATTGTTGATGATAAGATTATGGGGAATTTATTTACTTTTTGATCTGTATTTGTTGGTTATTTTCCCACAGTAAGAATATTACTTTGTATAATAAGAAAAAGTTGTTTAGAATGTATGTGTAGAGAGTTACTTAAAGTATTCCTCCCGTAATTGGTAACCAATAAGAGTAAGCCTCAAAATCAGTACTAAAGTTCTCTCTCGTTTTATTTCTTACCTATGAGTAAAGCTCATTGGAAGTGAAAGGAAATTTTTTTAGAAAATTATTTAGAATTTTTAAATTATTTTCTACTTTTAGCAAGTTAGAAGTTATAAACTAAGGACACTGCCATCAACTCCACAATTTGAAATCTGAAGTTATCAACCATTTTAATTTTCATCAGCTTTTAATCTTACTAGTTAAATATATACAATGTGACCTGTAAATTAGATATTTCTTACCATCTAACAGGCTAATTAATAAATTTCCAATATCCCAAAGTCAAGTATTTTTTTTTTTTCCCCTTGAAACTGAAATGTTACACAATCCTATAACTCAATCCTTTGAGCAAGATGTGTTTCAGAATTGAGTTTCTTGGAAAATACTGTGTGGTATGAAACAACTCAAGTGGATTCTGGCGTGGCACCCCCATAGTAAAACACTGCAGCAAAAATTTTGAATATTTACCCTAAGTGGGAAATATAAAGACTATTATAGGGCTCGTGTAAGGTCAGGCTTTGCTTTCCAAGGTAAGAAAAGCTTTTGGTTTCCAGAAGCTTGACGCTTTTGGAATTGTGAATCAGGACTGCAGACATGTGCTGTAAGTTGTCTATAGAGCGACCTATATTCGGTCTCCATCGTAAATGATTTTTTGTTCTTCCCTTTTAAAATTTTCAGGTCAGCCCTTCCTAAACCCAGATGGGAGTCCAGTTGTGTGTAGCCCTCCTGTGACTCAACAGCCAGTTAGAGCCCAAGTGCCTGGACCTCCACAGCCACCTCTGCCAGCACTGCCACCTCAACAGCAAGCAGCCCATCACATCTTCTCACAGGTGCACATGTCCACGATTACACAATGCTAAGTTCACCTGCCTTTGCATATGTAGGACTAAAGTCACTAATTATAATCGAGAGAGCCCAAGTAAGTGTCTCTTAGAACTTTAGTATTCTCCACCAGTGATGTCCTACTCACCGCTCGTAGGAAGAGAGGTTAACTTCAAGGGCTTTTCTGCTAATGAAAACAGAATATATATTGGAAGGAAGGGAAATTTTTATCTCATGAGCCTGTATGGTGAGTATTTTATACCTTGCATTTTACAACAGCAAGCAAGGGACCAGAGGAATAAAAAGCAAAGCTAAGATAGTTCATTACCCCAGTGAGCAAAGTGAGTTGTTCTAAGATTCAACAGATCAAGCACTTAGAAGAAACTGAGTTGACTCGCCTCGCTACAAGGTACTCTCCACCCCACCTACTCTATGAAAGATAAAGACAGAAACATTGATTTAGAATTCTCAGAAGTACTCTTAATAATATCTTGAATTTGTATAAATGTTTAGAGTTTACACGTACATTTTCACATTCAGGCTTTTCCCCTGTAGATGTGTTACTCATTCTTGCTGAACTTGATTATACTAGTGTAAACTCTTACTTTCATTCTATCTTTTAAAGGTTGTGTAGCATATCAAAGGCAGTTTGTACAGTTATTTGCACCTCTTTTTCCCTGGAAGATGATCTAAATATTCCACTGGTGAGAACATGCAGAGTAATGTTTTGTGAAAGAAGTATAGTGATAAACTTGAACTGGAGAAATTTCATTAGTTTTATTCACAAGTTATATTTGTATTGCAGGGTTGAAAAATGTATGAGCAGTTTGATAAAGTTATCAAATATTTTTAAACTAATGAAAATAATTATTGCTCTGGCAATTAAGACTCGTAATACTGGGCAAGGCAATTTCTCTGCAGTAGGACTTCAAGGTGTTTGATGCACTTCCAAGACCATACAAATGAATTCATATATGTAGAGGAAACTGTCTAAAACTATTTCCAAAGACTCCCATACCTACTTCCCAACCCCGTTTGATTACATACACTCAGGTACATATTAAACTACATAAAACTCCCTCCCTGGCCTTCTCTGCCTTGGTTTCATTCAACTTGGTCTTGAAGTGTTTCCCTTTCATTTGCTATTGTGTGGTCATCTTTGCAGTGCTGTGAATTTCACCGGGAGCTTTATAGGGCTGATTTTCATTTGATTTAATTCAATGGAAATAATGTTAATCTGGCACCTTCAAAAAATCCTATGGGTTTATCTGTGGTTATATGTTTCAGATTATTATCTCTTAGAAATAGCTTTGCCTGATTTAGTTTTAAAAGACAGTCCTAAGTGAAGATGTAGGCAGCTTAGTTTAGAAATGATGTCTTTATAGACTATAACTTGAAATATTGGGGTATGCCTCAAACTCCATGGCTGTTTTTCCAGGCATTGCTTCAGGTGTTTCTGGTAATTCTTCGTCAAATACAAGATTAGAGAATTGATGAACAAATGATACTCAGTAACGATCTCTTGCACACTGAGATAATCCATCCATGAAATTTCAAATAACCAAACACAGTAGTGCTGATTTCCAAAGCCTTCAAATGGGCTGCGTTCTTGAAACCAGTCACTTTAAGTGGATGTTGTTTTACAGCCAGTTGCAATTTAAGTAGGAAAAAGGAAGTGCTAACGCTTTTTCTTTTCTACGTAGTGTAAGATTTTCACTTTGATCAGCCAGTCTTCTAGCCCACATTTTTCTCATTACCACTTGACACTCTGGCAGACATTAATTCCTACCCTTGGTGGTCACAGTACTCTTCTTTCTTTTACTCCCCAGCAGACTAAGGCTTTTGTTTCATCTGACACTGACCTAGTAGGTCATGTTTTCTGGAAGAAAGTTGTGTCTTAATGGTTGTCTGACTTAATAACACATTAAATAGCTTGTACTTGGTAGTTTTAAAGCCACAACACCTCATTTAGTGTGATACGTGCTGTCATCCATTAGGAAGCTTGCTAATTTCTAGTCAAGAAGTTAGTGAGGAACCAGTGGCCACTCTGTAGATTTTCAGCTTATACTTTTTTTAGTATGTTAGCTCTAGAATTTTTTGTGGAATTCTAAACTAATCTAAGCCTTTCATTTTTTCCAGAAACTGTGTTGTGTTGATTTTGTGGTAGAAGAGCAAACTCATCATTATACGTCTTAGTCATAAGAATTTCTCCTTATCTAGATTATTCCCTGAGTAATCTTATTTAGTTAATTTTGCATTTCTAAAGTATACTCTTTGGAGATATTGTCCAGGGAGATTCATGTATGTATATTTTAACCAAAACTAAGAGTTTTCATTAGATAAAATGACTTGGGTTCCTCCACTGCTTGCTTAAATGGTTGTATACAGGTCACTTAATTTCCCTTAACCTGATTGCCACCTGTAGGGTAGATTATGATAGTCATTAAACCAATATATATATTGTCCTTTATAATAAACTGTATAAATGTAAGACTGGGAAACTAAATGCCATTATTAGTCTATAGCTGGCCAGCTGTATTCCCTAAAATTTAGAAAGGATTGAAACCTCTTTCATGTTTTTAAACACCTGTGTTATGAGTGCCCTTGGGAAACACAAAACTTAAAATTTTTTTTCTCTGAAATGCAGGAGTATTTCATTAGTAAAAAGAATTTCAAATAATTACAGTGGATCGTCAAACCACATGGGTTTGAACTGCGAGGGTCCACTTATACATAGATTTTTTTCACTAAATACATAACTACAGTATACATGATCTGTGGTTGGTTGAATCCGTGGAGTAGAATCTGCAGGTACAGGGCCGACCATAAGTTATACACAGATTTTTGACCATGCAGAAGGTCAGTGCCCCTAATCCCTGAGTTGTTCAAAGACCAAGTGTAGTTTCTCAGCTCCTAATATTCTCTCAATAAAAATTTTTAGTTAGAAGAAAACTGTGTCTACCTTCCTTATGTAAAAGAGATCTGTTTGTGTGTGTGTGCATGTGCTTATATGTATGTGTGTGTTTTCTTTAGGCTATTAATGGTACTCACAGTACATTTTTGTTTAAAAATTGCTAAAATTTAGGCAGTTTGGTCCCAAAAGAGTTATCTAATCATGCCTTATCAAATAGAGAGGATACTTGGCATAGGTATTATGTAAGATATGCTGTCTGATAATAAGAGTGAGTGAAGTTTTTCTTCTATTACTTAGTGTTATATAGCTAAGTAGAGCAGCCCCGTCATCAAACCAGGAAGTAAGGATAAATGGTTTTGATTTTACTGACTTAACCCAGGGGTCTTGTTAGATAATAGGATTTGAAATGTCTAAATTACCTGTTGCAGTGAATCTAATAAATACTTTTATGAAAAAAATTATCTTTCTAATTATGTTTTAAATTTAAATGTATGTTCTCAGAATTTTTCTATGTAGAGTTTCTTCGCCTAGTATTGTTTTTGTTGTTTCCTATAATGTATTTTAGGTGACTTTGTAGTTTTAAGTTATTGCCAAAAAAAGTGTAACTTTCCATTTTATGCAATTCTTCTGACATTTTATTCTGACATTAACATTGTTTGCCAACCTGTTATTCCTTAGCCTATTCGTCCTCTGCAGCCCTCTTCACAGCCTGTTCAGTACTCTACAGCCCCTTACCCATCCCCGTTCCTGCCAGTCTCACCCACCCAGCAATACTCCGTGGTACTATATCTCTATTCACCTCCTGCGTTGTTTCTGTGGGTGGATGTGTGATGAATCCTTGTGAATGTGATTAATGTGATATGTTCTTTTGTGATTTTCTAAAGTCAGGGTTACATACATTTTGAAAAAGCATTTCTAACCTGTATTAGAAATAATTTATGCTCTTCCATAAAATATTTGTTATATTGGCTTATCACAGTGATTGTATAAATAAAGCCTAATCTTTTCCTCCCTTTTCATAATGAAATAATTTTCAAGTCCTAAGATGTTTTAGCTATTTTTCTCATTGAGGCCAGTGCAGGTCTGTGCGGTCCTGGGGTGGCAGCTTTCATCTGGGTTTAGGCTTTCTGTTCTTTCCCCAGTGCCCCAGGTCCAGTAGACTTAGTATCAGTCATTAGGGTGAATTGGAGCTTCCAATTACGTAAGACATCCTCCTTAGTATATTTCCAAAGAAGATCTCTAGATATTTAATCTGTGACTATAAAGTAATGGTACTTCACTTAATCCAAAGTATGCCCCAAGTTATACGTCTCAGTAAGAACTCAGATACACCGTTGCCATGTTTTCTCTGTGTGCCCTTCTCTAGTTACTGAGCATATGAGGCCACCATATAAAGTACCTCCTGCATAGTGCCTAACATGAAATAGATATTCAATAAGTGTTAATTTCCTTCCCTTTAAATGAATCTGCCTAACCACCGATATACTTTTCCCAGTGATGCTCTTATTTTTCAGACTATATGGCCATCACATTTTGAAATCGCATCCAGGTTAAATTATAAGCTATATCTTAAAATCACTTGCCACTTTTTAGAAATGTTTTGTTTTGTTGGGGGTGTTTTTGTTTTGAGCTTGAGGCAACCTTATTTACCAGCCTTGGCTCTGAATGATTTTCAAAAATCACTTTCAGTCTGAAAAAATGAAATTTTGCCAGCATTGAGAAGGTTGACAACATTTTTGGAAATACCATAAAAGCCTCAAAAATGTTTTGGAAAAATGGCAAATCATTGGATTAAGAAAATGACTTTTTTTACCAAGATGACTCTGATGGTGGTATATAGTTATGGTATCTCTTTTTTAAATATTTGGCCATATTACATTGTAATTATAGCTAGTAGGTATTTTTAAGTATATTTTCCTCTTCTGAAACTATTCATTGAATTATATGAATAGTGCTAGACTCTGTCAGAACAACCACTTGGGAAGAGTAAAGCCATAGATTTTCAGTCACTAAGTCAGGTTCCCTTTTTTTTCAGTCCCTTTATCATCTCCATAGCCTTAATTTACTTTGCAAAAACCAGCAGATTATAGAAATTGCAGACATGTCAACAACTTTGATCTGACAACTCAATTACCACAATATTTTAAGTAACTTTTTTTCAAATTTTTCCTCTTAACAGAATATGGTACATATTGTCGCCGATCTGTGGCTCCTTGGGAGCAAGGGAATGCCTTTTTAACCCCATTATCGTCATATCAGTGATATTATGTAGACTAGTCAGAACTGATCCTTATGCTACTGAGTCAGAGAAACATTTGTCAGATGGCATATAAATCGTAACCCTTTCTTGGCTGGGCACCATTGCCGGCTCTCTTAAGTAGCAAAAGCAGTAGGACACTGTCATTTGGATTATATTTGTCTAACATCTGACTTAAGGATAAACACTATGGAAGAGTTTATGACTAAATTATTGTTGAGAGATTAGAGTGTACATCAGGGAGGGTAGATTTTATATATTTTATTTCATTTCTGCTAGTATATTTGATTGTTAGGTATGGGAGGAGATACAGAAATGCATAGAACCTGAATCTTGCCTTCTGGGAAGAAGGGCAACGATTTAAAGTAAAGAGTAATTAGTACCATGCGTTGCTAGACTCCTGGTCTTCGAAGTCCTTTCAGAAAATGTTAATTGTATAATATAAAAGTGTGCCTTTAGTCCTCATTTAGTGTCTTTTCATTTTTTGATTGTGTAATGTTATACCCTACTCTTTTCTGCATGCTATACATTTCCGTTAGATATATTTTGCGAGTAATTTGCAATGATAGCATTGTAATAGTCCTACCTTGCTGCCTTAGAGTTCTAATTTTCTTGAAGCTGTTCTTCTATTAAGTCATGTCTGTGGTAGATACATGATTTCCGTAAGATATACTACTGCAACTCTTCTTAAAATATATGAAGTATTTTTCTTTGATAAGTTTGGTCTATGTATGGAAAGCTTACTGATTTCTGACTTCTCCCTTTTTCAGCAGGACAACCTTGGGTCTCAGTTTAGCCACATGAGTCTTGCCCGCCAGCCATCTGCAGATGGCTCTGACCCTCACGCCACCATGTTCCAGTCCACTGTTGTTCTTCAGTCCCCACAGCAGTCTGGTTATATCATGACAGCAGCCCCTCCACCACCACCACCTCCTCCTCCTCCTCCTCCTCCTCCTCCTCCTCCCCTACCACCTGGACAGCCAGTCGCTACTGCTGCCTATTCTGCCTCTGGTCATCCTGTCAGCCAGCCTGTGCTCCAGCAGCAAGGATATATTCAACAGCCCTCTCCACAGGTACGTTGCTTTTTTCATCTTTTCTCTCCTGTGGAAGCCTCTCATTTAAGATCAGTTTTAACTTTAGAGAGCTCATTTTTAATTTCGCATGGATAGAATTTGTGAGAACGTGTAAGCAAAGCTTGTAGTCACCTTCCCTTTTGGAGATTTTCAAGTGCATGCTAGACAACCACATGACCTGTAGACACTTCAGTTGGAGGGTTACACTATGTGATCTTTGAGTTTCCTTCTGACTCTGAGAGGTTTCTTTTGTTCTGATTAGCTTAAGAGAAACACAGTAAAGTAAATGCACTGTAAAAATAAAATGATACATTTTAAGAAGAGGTAGATCACTCTGGGGAGAATTAACATCTTAACACCGTTGAATCGTCCATTGCACGAACATGTTATCTCTCTCCATTTATTTAGATCTTCCTTAATTTTTTGTCAACAGTATTTTGTAGTTTTCATCACACAAGTGTTACACGTGTTTTTTTAATATATCCCTAAATATTGAATGTTTTAAGGTGATATTCTAAAGGAGATTATTTTTAAATTTTATTTTCTATTTGTTCATCGCTAGTATGTAGAAATATAATTGTTTTTTATATACTGATCTTTTACCCTGTGGACTTTCTAAATTTGATTATTCTACATATATTATCCTTTCCAATCTATATACCTTTTGTTTCTTTTTCTTGCCTTATTACATTAGCTAGGAGCCCTAATGTTGAATACTTTCAACACAACAGAGGGAAGTAAAAATCTCTAGAATCCATGTATTAACTTAAATATAAGTTTTGAAAGTACATATGCTTTCCTTGTTTCCAGCCATAAGGGTAGGCGTTCAGTCTTTCATCATTAACTGTGATACTATATGTGGGGTTTTTGTATAATTATCTAATATTCCTAGTTTGCTAAGAGTCTTTACCGTGAATGGACATTAATCTTGTAAAAAAAAATTTTTGGCATCTATTGAGGTGATCATGTGGGGTTTTTTCCCCTTTAGTCTAGTAATACAGTAAATTACTTTGACTTTTGAATGTTAAACTAACCTTTTGTTTCTGGAATATACCTCACGATATATAGTGATATATATATCATGATATAGTTTTCTTTTTTATATATCACTGCATTCAATTTGCCAGTATTTTCTTACGGATTTTTGCATGCATGTTCATGAAGGATATCGGTCTGTAGTTTGTTTGTAATGTCTTTTTCAGGTTGTAGTACCCAGGGTGGTACTGACCTCAAAATGAGTTGGATAGTGTTTCCTCCTTTATTTTCTAAAGGAGTTTATGGAGGATTGGTGTTATCTCTTCTTGAATATTTGCTAGAATTGCACTAATGAATCCATCCGGACCTGGATTTCTTTTGCAGGGAAGGTTTTTAAATTATGACTTCTTATTTTTTAGTATTAAATAGATATAGGGCTGTTACAATTTCCTTTTCATTTTGGATCAGATTTGGTAGTTTGTATCAATTCCATTTATGTTGTCAAACTTTTTGGCATAAAGTTGCTCATATGTAATATCCCCTTATTATACTTTTAGTATCTTCAGGATCTAAAGATATTAGTAATTTCAGTCTTCTTTTTTCTTTTTCCTTTATTAGTTTAACTAGAGGTTTATCAATTCTCTTGATGATGTTAAAAGAAAAACAACTTAGGGTTTCATTAGTTTTGTTTATTCATTTTCTATTTGAACTATTACTAATATAAGGTTTTTTTCTGTTTTGTATTTTTATAAATTTATTTATGTATTTATTTATTTTTGGCTGCATTGGGTCTTCGTTGCTGCACACGGGCTTTCTTTAGTTGCGGCGAGCGGGGGCTGCTCTTTGTTGTGGTGTGCGGGCTTCTCATTGCGGTGGCTTCTCTTGTTGCGGAGCATGGGCTCTAGGTGCACGGGCTTCAGTTGTTGTGGCTCGTGGGCTGTAGAGTGCAGGCTCAGTAGTTGTGGCGCACGGGCTTAGTTGCTCTGCGGCATGTGGGATCTTCTTGGACCAGGGCTCAAACCCGTGTCCCCAGCACTGGCAGGTGGATTCTTAACCACTGCGCCACCAAGGAAGTCCCTGTATGACTTTTTTGACCCATGATTTACATTAGAAGCATGTTAATTTCCAAACGTTTGGGGCTTACAGTTATTGATTTCTATTTTAGTCGCATGTGGTCAGGTAATCTACTCTAAGATTTCAGTGTTTTGGAACCTGTTGAGTCTTATTTCATGTCCCAGCATGTAGTCTCTCGTGGAATGATTTGTCTGTACTTGAAGAGAATTTGTACTCTATCATTTCAGTGTTTTGTGGTTTTGTTTTTTTGTTTTTTTAGATCAAGTTCACATAACGTAAAATTAACCAGTTTAAAGTGAACAATTCAGTGGCATTTAGTACATTCACAATGCTTTGCAACCATCACCTATGTCTAGTTCCAAAATATTTTTATCACCCCAAAAGAAAAGTTCATAACCATTCCCCTCACCCCCCAGCCCCTGGCAACCATCAGTCTTTATTCTCTATGGATTTACCATTCTGGATACTTGATATTAATAGAGTCATGCAATATGTTATATTCTGTGTCTGGCTTCTTTAACTTAACATAACGTTTCAGGGTTAATCCATGTTGTAGCATGTATGAGTACTTCATTCCTTTTTATGGCTGAATAATATGCCATTTTATATATATACCACAATTTGTCCATCTTCAACCATTATTGGATTTGGGATGTTTCCACCTTTTGCCTATTGTAAATAGTGCTCTATGAGCATTGTAGGTGCATGGATTTGTTTGAGTATCTGTTTTCATTTCTTTGGGTATATACCTAGGAAAAAATTACTGGATGATATGATAATTCTATGTTTAACTTTTTGAGGAACTGCCAGGTTGTTTTCTATGGTGTCTGAACCATTTTATATTCCTACCTGCAGTGTATAAAGGTTCCAGTTTCTCCACATCCTTGCCAACATTTGTTATTTACCATTATTATTATTATTATTATTATTGCCATCCTGTGGGCATGAAGTGGCTATCTCATGGTTTTGACTTGCATGTCCATAATTATTAGTGATGTTGATCATCTTTTCATGTGCTTGTTGGCCATTGTCGATCTTCTTGGGAGAAATGTGTTAAGTCCTTTGCCTGTCTTTAAATCAGATTGTCATTTAGTTGTTGAGCTGTAAGAATTCCTTGTATATTCTGGATTCTAGACCCTTATCAGATGTGTGTTTTACAAATATGTTCACCCATTCTGTAGGTTATCTTTTCACTTTTTTGATAATGTCTTTAATGTACAAAAGTTTTTATTTGGTGACGTTCACTTTATCCATCTTTTCATTTTGTTGCTCATGCTTTTGGTGTCATATGTAAGAATCCATTTCCAAACCCAAGGTCATAAAAATGTATCCCTGTTTTCTGCTAAGAGTTTTATGGTTTTAGCTCCTATATTTAGGGCATTTATCTCTTTTGAGTTAATTTTTATATATAGTATGAGGTAAGGGTCCAACTTCATTCTTTTGCATGTGTATATCTACTTATTTCAGCATCCTTTGTTGAAGATACTTTTCTTTTCCCACTGAATAATCTTGGTACCCTTGTCGAATATCAGTTGACCATAAATGTAAGAGTTTATTTCTCAACTCATTTTTACACTATTTCTATCTTTAGCCAGTACTACACTGTTTTATTACTGTACCTTTCTAGTAAGGTCTAAAATCAGAAAGTTTGAGTCCTCCAACTTCTATCTTGAAGTCCTTGAAACCTATTTTATCTGACTTTAATATTAGTGGCTTCAGCCTTCTTTTGATTAGCACTTAAATGATATGTCTTTTTCCATCCTCTTATTTGCAGCCTTTAAAGTATGTTGTTCACATACAGTATATAGTTGGTATTTGCTGATTTATGCAGTCTGATTGAAGTGTTTAGTCCTTTTATCTTTTATATATCAACTGACATGGTTAGATGTAGGTATGCCACGTTGCTATTTGTTTTCCATTTGTCGTATCTATATTTTATTCCTGTCTTCTTGCTTTCCTTCCTTTATATTATTTGAATTATTTCAGGGTTCTGTTTTATTTCTTCTATTGCCTTTTTGTCTACAGCCCTTTGAATCTTGTGCTTATGTGGTTTCCTTAGGGACTATGATAGGTATCTTTAGCTTATCAAAATCTACTTTGAGTTCATACAAAACTCCAAGAAAAATATACTAGTCATGTTAAAAGTATAATTCCATTTACCCTCTCTCCATTGTTTGTGCTATTGTTGTCATATATATTGCATGTATATACATTATAAAGAAAAATTTGGTGTTATAATTTTTGCCTTAGTAGTATCTTTTTTGTTTTTTTTAATTAGGAGGAAAGGAAGAATGTATTATTTATACACATCACACATACTGAAAAGTATAATAATGGATTAGATCCGAAATCAGGATATATCGCTTGTTGATACCTCCAGGAAAAATTAAGGGATCACATGTATATTGTGTCTAATGTTTCAAAAACAGAAGAGTATTACAGAAAATTTAGGCGACTCTTGGCTTATAACTGATCCAGGAATTCTGTGCTTGGCTGGTTTCCAGATGAAATGGGCACTCTTTAAGATTTCCACAGATCTCTGGGCTTTTAGAAGTAACCCAGTCAGATAAGCAGAACCTAAGAGAACCCGTGAACCTAATAAAGTTAACTTAACACATACTTCCATATCACTGGATTAATTGTTTATTCTTCACCCCAAACCAGATCAGATTACTTTTAGAGAAATTCACAGCTGATACAGATAGCTCTGGAGGGAAAACTAAATCAAGATAGTCTTATTGGCATTTTTTCCAGCTTTATTAAGTATAATTGACAAATAAAATTTGTATTGGCATTTTAATTTGCATTAGAAATATGAGGAGAATTAAAGAATGGAACCAGTGCAAGTGTGCATTAGTGTAGGAATGGATAAACTGGCTTATTTATGTGGTGATTGCTGTTCAGCAGTTAAATTGAATGAGCTAGCGATTTGTGCTTCAACAAATGAGTCTCAAAAACAATGTTAATTGCAAAATAAGTTGCATGAAGTTATATAGAGTACCATAAATGTACATTTTTAAAATTCTCAACAATTGTATGTATGGATAACAGATTACACACACACTAGAAGCTTAAAAACATTTATGGGAATGATATATACCAACTTCAGGATAATGGTTTTTCTATGGAATATAGAGCAAAGGAATGTTGGAGTGAGCCTTAAGCTATTTCAGTAGTACTTGGTAAAAGAGAGAAAAATCTGAAACAAATGTGGCCCAAAAATTTAAATATACTAAATCTGATCAGTGGGCAAATTGGTAGGTGTGTTTTGTTATGTATACTGTATGTTTGAAATTAAAAAAAATTTTTTTCAGGTAAATTTAAAGCTAAGAAAATCAGTTTTCAGATGATTACTATTTGGGAGAATTATTACTCATTACACTCCAATGTTCCTGGCAGGAAAAAAAATAATTCTGCTGCAAGTAAAATTGATTTTTTCTTTTTTCCTTAATGCTTATCCTAGATGCCAGCCTGTTACTGTGCTCCAGGCCACTACCACTCCAGTCAACCTCAGTATCGCCCCATCCCTTCTGTCCATTACAGTTCACATCTGAACCAACCACTGCCACAGCCTGCACAGCAGGCAGGTGAGTATGTGAGGTTAGGAATTCTCAGCTTTTGGTATTGCTGCTTTTTCATCCTGCTTTATTTCAGTCTTACTCTTAAGATACTGCCACACTCAGTCTGTCAAAGGTTTCAGATAGGTGCATACCTATGAATATGCAAACCAGTGAGATGAAAAGAGTGGGCGGATCTTAGCCCCCTCCAGGGAATGCCACAGTGTCAGGTTTCTGTACTATAGAGTTGGGAGCCTTAAGGAGAAGATTGTACCAGGTGAGCAGCTTCCAGGTCCTCCCTGCCATTGTAGCCGAAGCCTCCTCTACAGCCTGATAATGCACCTGTGGTAAACAGCAAAAGGCAGACAAGGCAAGTTAAGATGTCTGCTGAACAGCTAACCAAAAACAAGGACCAAAATGACCTAACTTGGGTTGAGAACTCTAGCCTAGTGAAGATATTTTGATGTCTTAGTCTCCGCAGGAGTGCCTTAAAAGGAATGAAGTTCTTACACATCTTTTTAGTGTTTTGGTTTTGTGGTTGTATAGTGAAAGGTATTTTTAAACCAAATACAGTCTAATCCTAAGCATATCAAACATATTAAAACTGAAAAGATAGTTTTTCTTTTGCCCCTTTTAAATTTTCTTTAAGCATTCAATGGAAACAACTGTGATCTCAGTATAAAAGCTACCTTACTAATTTGACTGAACTCATTTCTCTCTATGCTTCCCACCTACATGTGTACTTCTGCCCCAGATGTTTAATAAGGTATTCTTTTCAGCCTTTTATAACTCTAGGTGTTCAAGGAGAATTTTTATTGGTTTCTTTGAAGCCTTTTTAGCTGCTTGTCGCCGTTTGAATGTGCTCAGACTATGTCAGCATGATTAGCTGAGGCCACATAACCCTCCACCTCTACTTACGCAGTTTCTTGCTCTTGATAATGTGTGGAACTCTTGAGGGGTTCCACAGTTTCAGGAGAAAGACATCTGCACTGGGCGGTCTGATGAGAAGTGTTCTTGCCTCTCCTCACTTGTGCAGTCTGCACTCATCGTTGTGACTCATCAGCTTCCTTTACCAGATGTTACTCTTACTTATCTCCCCAGCAGGGGAACCTCCACGTCCTCAGTCTTGCTCTCAGGAGTTGTCTTGTACTTCATGTGTAGGTTTTTCCCTTTTTCATGTTACTGGCCTTGTATTGTATGTGTGACGAATGTTCTTCCAAAGGATGTTGAGTATATACAATGGTCATTTTGGCCAACTTAGAACTTGTCCTCTGTTCCTGAATTTTAATAATACATTCCACTTCAAATAACCTAAACTAGTATATTCTCTAATTTTGAAAGGCATCAGAAGCTGTCCTTTATACCTGGACACATTGGTGATGACACTGCTCACTAACTTTAAATACATAGTTGTTTTATTCTAATAGAAATTATTTCCTAAGTTTTCCTGGGCCTCCGTGACTGACTTTTCATATCATAATTGTCATGATTTTTTTCTTCCAAAATTACAATACAGATTACAGCTAATGTTATGATAATAAAAAAAAAATTTGTCTTAACTTTCCCCATTCAAATACCTTGCGTGTGACTAATTAACTTATTAGTTCATTAGTATGCCCTATTAATGAGGCAGGCAAAGAAACTTTGTTCTGTATTTGTGTGAGCTTCTTAGTTCTGTTCTTTTTCATGGCAAAATTTTTATTCCTCTCCATTGTCAAACTGCCTACAAAATTAAAACTTTTAATCACAGGTAGGACCAGTGTGCTCATGCAAATGCCTCTGCCAAATATATTCCTCTCTGCCAAAAATGGACAACTGTAAATGCCACGCCTCCTAATTCAGGGCCAAAATATCTACACGACAGATGGCATGTGTTTATCGTCAGTGATGTTTCAGTTGTGGGGTTTTTCCTAATGCTGGTTATGGTGAGAAGGAAGGCAACAATAAGTCAGATTGCATCTAGACAGTACAGGCACAGAAAAGTGCGTGTGTCTGAATGACTTTTGACGTTGTGTTTGACTCTTAAGAGTCAGTGATAATATAACACTTTATAACTAGAGTTGGTTTCATGTCATTCAGTTTGAAGAAGAGAAGAGAAATAAATCCTCAAAGCACCCTTATATGAAAGCGAAAGAAATGCTGTTATGCTAATAAGTAGAAGAGAAAATTTCCCTTTAAAGAAAAGTTCAGTTGTGCCAGTGCCACGTACTGTGTTGGTAATTATACTGAACCTTTTTGTAGAATTAGTAGGAGTTGGATGATTATATAATCTAAAGACTTTTTTATTGTTAGCCAATGGTTATTTTTTATGTCAAACTTCATCAAAAAAATGTGCATTTATGTTTGTGTGTCTCCTAACAGAAAAGTAAAATGCACTGGGAAGTGGACACAGGAACTTTTTGTTCTGATTTTCTGTACAGATTTATAGCAATTTCTTTCACGGTAATTTACATTTTTATATGCAAACATCATACTTTTTGGATTTCATTTTTTATTTTTTTTCCTTGTAATATTTCTCTACATTCTACCATCCCCATCTGATTAAAATTAGAAATAATTTGTTACATCCCTTACTTTTCTTTTTCTTGTCAAATAACATTTAGTCAAGAAGCATATTGTTTTGTTACATAAAAGGGTGAAACTAATAATTCAGCCAAATGATGAAAGCATTGATAGACTTGGAACAATTTTTTTTCACTGAGTTACATACAAAAAAATAATTTTTAAATGTTTGCATATGAATCTAAAGAAATTTCGCCCTAAATTAACAAACCCAATTGAATCAAATATTCTTAGATCAGGTTGGGTATGGGCAGTAGAAATACAAGATTTTCTGTTATTTTCCCTTTTGGGGGCAGGAAGGAGGTTGGGGAAATACCTCAAGGATAAAATGCCTTCGGTCTTCCATGCAAGTGTGTACCAGAGAACTGCAGTAGTTATTGATCTCCTTGACAATAAACCCACCTATTATGGGGACTGAATTGAAATCAGTACTAACATTACTGCTGGGGAATGAATGTACAAATCCTTTGTTATGAATGTGAAACTACTAGGTCATTAAAACAAGGTTGAGTCAGCCCCTGTCAACAGAAGCAGAAGAAATTCTGGCTACTTAAGGCCTTTTGGACAATGTATTATATAACATGAAAGAAAACAAAATAGGAGTCAAATCCTGACAACCCTTACTTGTATTTAAGTGGTATTAGGTGTATCACTTAAAGCCTCCGGGTTTCCATTTACTCACTTGCAAAGTAAGGGAGTTTTACTGTATCATCTGTTGAAGCCTCTGTGTACTCTAAAATTCCATGATTCTGTGTGTCTGTCTTATGTGAGTCATTTCTAGTTTAGAAAGGTGGAACATTGGAGAATTGGTTTGCAGTAGCTTAATGACCTACTGTCAAAACTGGAGCCATACCAGCAAAGATTTCAAAAGATCTGGTTACTTGCCAGCTGCAGTAATATGGATTTGTTATCTTAACCCTTTATCATAAAATTTACAGCTTGAATACTATGAAGTATACTACATATAAGAAGCGTGGTATACTATAAAGAAACTCTTCCTGCAGGTAGTAATTGTAGCAAAGATTTTAGGTTTATGAGGCCTGGCTGTTTTCTATGCAGCTGCTTTCATTCTTATGACTCTTTTGAAAAGTTTGCAGCTTCACCATATATGTTGAATATTTTGCAATAATTGGCCTTGTTCCTGAGCTGTTGGATTCGGGGCCGTAGCACTGTCTGAGAGGTTTACATTTCTCACAGTGAACCGGTCTCTTTTTCAGCTGCTTCCTGGCTTCTTTTTACTCAGGTTTCCACTGCCCTTTTTTTTTTTTTTTTTTTTTTTTTTTCTTTTTAATGCTGTATTAAAGTATTAACATTTGCTTATATTTTCCATTAATTGTAATGCCTTTTAATCATGCATCAGACTCAGAAATAGGGATTTGAATTTAAATGACAACCTTGGCTTAATATAATTTACCTTTTAAAAATTCATGAAAGCTATTGCTTTAATTTCTTTTCCAAAGCAGATTTGAATGGCAGATTAATTTTGATTGGAGCTTTTCTTAAAAGTTTAATGTCTTAAGCATGCCAGACTCATTAGCAAAAGTCAAATACATCTCTTTCCCTGTTGCTAAATAACTTTTTAGGAATATTATTATGCATGCCATTAAATGGACCTAAGACATGTAAACGCATTTGAAGCTATTTGAAGGGATATAATTTAATTTTTTTCCAAACTGTGATATTGTATGCATGTGGGAAGCAAAATGACTCCATAGAACTAAATATCATTTTAGTTTTGCAACCTCTGTTAAATTCAAAGGTTATCAATGCATTTATACCTTTAACCAGCAGACTACAGTAGGGTCCTGATGAACCACAACCACAGGAGGAACATTTCAGGTTAAACAGTCTGTAAGGTGCACAGAATACTGGCAGCATTGCAGGGCACAAATTTAAAAGTAACCAGGGTGTAAAAGGCAAGGAAGGAAGAAAGGGCCCTATTGGATAAGTGGAAGAGGGGTGATATTGATAAGAGATTTTACTTATGTCAAATAGGGACTCTATCTACACAGTCAATTTCTTTACTGACAACTTCTGACTTGAGTAATAGGAATTTTGTATTTATGTTGCCGGGTGGTAGCCCTGACTATCCTTGTTTTTTCATTGATTCTGTAAACATTTCTTAGCATTGCCTGACCAGCGCAGACTTAAACATTGTATGTTACCTACAAATCCACCTACTTCCCTTTTCCCTTCTCCATTAACCTGCCGCCACTGGAGCCAAATGTATCTGGTAAGTACCCATAGATTTCCTTGAGTCGTATGCCCTCTTCCACAGGACTGTCCTTTAAATAGCTGTGAGCTATAACCTCTGTGTGGCCGTTTTTATTAGATTTGTTTTTTATGTTTGTATTTATGTTTATTTCAGGCACAGAAGTAGGAGAGCAGAGGGTGATAGAGGAGAAGAATAGCAAAGATGTGCTGGCAGCTGTGTGTTCTTCCAAATTCACCTAACAGACTATCCTTAGTTGAACTTGCCTGCTCACTAGAATAGTGCCGCAAACATAAGACAAACCAGATTACAAACTTGAGATTTTGGTGATTTGGAAACAGTTCTCACAAACTGTCTTGTAGATACCTAGTTACAGTTAAATTTAAAGTTGGCAAAATGGCTCATCCAAAAAAGAAAAAATCTGCCCTGACAGTGCTTCTGCTGTACAAATTCAGTCCTGAAAAAATTTAATAGTACTGTTAAATGAAATAACCTTAGATTTATTAAATGGCTGTTCTGACTAAGCACTTCTTCAGTTTCTTTTATTATCTTTCTGATTATGTCTAATCCGTATTATTAAGAATGCTTTCCTTTAACACAAATGCTGTTTCAGATCACCTGTATAAAATAAAACTAGCCTGTTAAAGCCGGTGCAGTCCTTTTCTGCTGAGCACTGTGTTTCCTTCTTGCTCTCTTCTCTGTTGAAGTGAAAGAGAGTTAAAAATAGAATATTCTTTGGAGCCCTCCGGGGAAGAGCCTGAGCCATCAATTTATATTGTCCTAGTTCTCTCAGCTTGCAGAATTGATTGTGGTTTCCTCTGAAAGTGCTGGAAGAAACGAGATAATATTGCAACAGTGCAGTCCTTTAACAAAGGAGAATGTCGGTGTTAAATAATACCTTACATTGAGATCTGGGTGTTTATTCTGTTGTTTGGTATCACTTAATATAGGCATTGCTTGCTTTACAAAATAGATGCTCTCCCACAATACTCACAAATTTCTGTAAAAGATATTCTGTTTTCCTCTTACACCCAGGTTAATAAATCCAGATATATCACAGGAAGGATTTTTTTTTTTTAATTATGATGTACTGAAACACACTTTATTGAGGAAAGAATATAATTTAGATAGTAGCCAAGTTGGGGGTGTATTGGGTGTCAGAATACTGGAAATACTCTTTTTGTAGCATTTTTCAAAACAGAGTGGTACTTTTCATTCTCTAGAAATCTACTTTAGCCTTCCTAATCTTCAACCTTCTCCCTCTTTTCCAGATCATTGGATTTTTTTCTCATACTTGGCAGTCTTCAAACTATACTTTTGAAACTATCAGAGCTATGTCCCTCCCTTCCTTTGGTCTGAATACTTAGATAATGAACCTGAAGCACAGTGCCACTTCTCTAATAAGTGCCACTGTTAACAGTTGATGCTCTGCAGCCTGAATGTTTAAACACAGGTTTAAAGCAACTTGAACAGTTCTTTAAGATGTAAATTTTATTAAGCAAGTGTGCATAAAGTGAGGCATGTCTGTAATTACATGGTCCTTTATGTTGCTAATAAACTATTAATGATTTTGTCTTGCATAAACAATAGTAAGGGGCTTATCTTTAGTTGGATTAGTAGAATGATCTTGTGCATTTCTTATCTTTTTTAGTGCTTTCCAAGTGAATATTTCTAGTTTTGCTTGTGATTATAGTAACTTTAATAACCAACATAGATCCCATGGTCTTATGTCATTCAAAAAAATTCCAATAATCTTTTTGCAGCGTTTAATATCATGTTCTTTAGAGAGTATACTCTAAAATTATGTACTTTGTAACTAGTTACTGGACTCTTGTTTGTTTTAAGTATTGGAATGAATGATCAAACATCATGACTTATTGAAAAACAGTTCAGGTACCTGTCCTAATGCCAGTAGAATTTCCTTCCTGGGATACCAGCCATACAATGTATCAAATGTTAAATGATGCTTTTTTTTTTTTTTTTTTTTAAGTTAGAAAGATTCCTCAGCCCCTGACAGCTTCCTGTTCACTGTGGTTCAAACCTCAAACCTGGTGGGTTTTCCTGCCTGGAATGTAAAAATGAATGTAAAGCTTATTCAGTATGTAGAAAAGAGCCATTGCTTCACAAGAACTTGAAGGGTTCACCCCTGTTACAGGACATGCCCCTTTATATACACAGTGTCCAGGTTAAAGCTGGCATTGCCCCATTGGTAAAAGCTCACTTCTTGGCAAAGCAATTCAACTTTATGGAGAGGAGAGCCACATTTATGAAAATTCTGCTGGAGAAATCTTCTGTATACTCATCTGGAATATGGCAGGAGAGTATACGTTTTGAGTAAAGGCAGCCTTTGAGGCAAAATAGCAAAGCTAAAACCCAAAGAGGAACATTGGAGATTGACATGGAAATGCTCAGGCTGAGTGAGAGACCCAGACCAGGGAACATGGAACCTGAAATATGTCACCATTTGAGCCTCTTCTTCCCCTTCCCAGTTGTTTTATATACATGTGAAATCTTATTATAATGAGACAAAGAGATGTAACCTTGAAATGAAGAGGTTACAAACCATGCATCTTGGGAGTAGTGGAAACTCTGTGACACCTGGTCTTGTTTTCAGCCCGGAAGTTTGTATAGCTACAGTCTGGACTAACTGCTCAACAACCTTTCACTCTGATTCTGTTTTGGGTAACAACACTTAATACTCACAAATAATCTTCAAATGAAAAAAAAAACTTTCCTGGTTGATTGACTATTTACAATAATTCTTTGTTTTCCTATAATTAAATTTCTGTTAAGACTTAGACTGTGTTTAACTTTGCTTCTGTTAAACTACAGTAAAAGTCTTCATTAACCAAAATTCTCAGAAAATGGAAGGAGGGTCAGGTGTTTAAGTGTTCTGCTTATTTGAGCAGTATTACTGTAGTACTCTTTCTACTTCAGCATTTGTCCTTGAGAAAAGTAAGGTTTAGAATCAGACTACTATGTGCAAATCCCAGCTACAACACTTAACAGCTGGTAACCTTGGACAAAATGTGAACCTCTCTGTGCTTTTGGTTTTTTTCATCTGAAAAATGGAGATAGTAAGACTTCATAAGATTGGGAGCACTAAAAGAGTTAGCATATGAAAGTGCTTAGAACAGTACCCAAAACCTAGTGAATGTCATGTAAATGTTAGCTACTATTATTGCCTTGTCGTGCTATCAAAGAAATGATAATTATGTAGTATTCTAAATGAAAATGCTTAGGGATTTGGGCTAAATTTGTGTTTGGGCTGGGTTGCAGAATGGAAACCAGAAGCTGACATAATTTGTCCTAAAATACTTAGTCTTTTTGTCTTGTAATCTTCTTGACACATGCCTTCTTCCTAAAAGGCAGTAGAGAGTTCAGATCAGCTGAGTTTTTTTCTCATCCTTTGATTGTTAACTTGAGGTCTAAATATGTTCTAAGAAAATTTACTTAAATGCTTCCTTCCCATAGCTTTGTAAAATCCCTATTGATTAGCTATGGAAACATTGCATGGAGAAAGGTTTTGAAACAGAATGTGTCATATGGTCCATTTCTATAAACAATGTAAGTGGGTATGTATGTTGCTATCTATGCAACATAAGGAAAATAAGGAAACCATAAGGAAAATAAGGCTAACCATATACACAACATGTAAATAGTGATTATCTACAAGTGACTGTTATGCAAAAATGGTTTTTTCCACCCTGACTTTTTCCCATTTTTGTATTTTCCAAATTTTCTTCCATGAAAACCTATTTTATAATCAAATAAAGCTTTTTCAAAGGTGTTTTTAATGTCCCTTTTTCCCCAGCAATGTTCAAATTAAGCCTTCATTTCAAGCTTTACATATTAGATAGAAACTAAAACAGTTCTGTTCTTCCCTATCGAGTAAACACTTTGAGGTTAATTACATGAAATCTGTGATTCAGCTGCTATGCATTTTTTAAGGAGAGGCATAATGAGTGATCCATGATTCTAGACTGAGGTGATTTGTATTCATGGGATTAAGTTTCATCTTAATGAAAAGGCAAATATGTTTAACCTTATTATATAAACATGTTATCTTAAAACTACTGCTTTTGCCATCAAAAGCCATTCACTAAACGTGGACAGTGAGAAACGGGCCATCCATTCTCAGTCAGCCTGGTTTTGTGTAGAAGCATGTAGTATTTTGATTCCATTCTGTTAAGAATATGTTCTTCCTCGCTGTTTATTTAGTAAGTATAAATATTAAGTGCCCACTTTTTTGGCTTATTTGCTTGATATCCGATATGGGTATTTTGGGGGTTTTTTTCCTTTAACGGGGTGGGTAGGGTGTTAAAAGCTTCTAACCCTGCCCTTAAAAAGCACACCTTTTCTATTTTTGGGGTTTTTTAAACGTGTACACAAGCCATGAGAGAACAGTTAACAAGAGCAATTTTATATTACCTGTCGAGTTTTAAGAAATATGGAATAAGGCAATGAACAAAATTATGAGAAGATTAATAAGAGAGCTTCTTAGGAAGATATTTTCCTTTAAAGTGTTTGACATTCTTATTTTTATTAGCTCCACTGTTATTTAAAAACATGTTCCCAGTTTATTTGTGCTACTTCTGAATGAAGTACTAATATTAGTTATTTTTTCTACTTTCACAATCTTTAAAATCTGGAACCTCTTAGTAGTTCTCACTGCTCTTCTACTTGTAAAATCTCTGGTTCTCCACCAATATTCTACCTTCATCTTCCACTTTTCTTCCCTGTTCCTCAAATGTGTTACTCATTTTTTACTTTTTCCAGACCTTTTCTTTAAGTCCAGGCTCATATTGTTACTTCCTCTGTGACTATCAGCCAGGATTAACTTCTCCCTCTTAATTTCATAATGCCCTATTTATTCTGCTATTCTGTTATGGTGTCATGGCTAAGAATGCCTAATTTCAAAGATAGGGACCGTGTTTCACTCACCTTTTATCACCCTCCAGGCACATCTTGAGCTCACAGCATCTTTACATAACCGTCTATAACAAATGAGGTGCTAGAATCAGATGTTTTAGATTTTATATTATATTGCACATTTTCAAAATGTGATGTTTGTGTGGAGATATACATATACATTAGTAGGAATGGATATTAGTGGAGTTAAGGTTGCATTAAAGAATCTAAAATACCATTGGAAATTTATCGGTGCAAATTCCATGATGTAGTGTCCAGGTGATGCTACATTAGACCACTGTGTCATGAAATCTATAGCTATTTATTGAAGCTTTCTGTGTCAGATTTCTTTTCATAAGAGGGAGTTGCAGGCAGGAGGCAAACAAGGTGAACCTCCAAATACTGGCAATGAATAAAATACAAAAATAGTATGAAAAACACTTGAGTTTCTTAGGGGGATGTGACTATTTAAGTCAAGGTATTTAAGTCACATTATGTTACAGTGAATTCTGCTAGGTGGTCACATTTTTCTTTTTAATTTTAGTGGACTGTAATTCTGACAAGTCCATTGTAAGAAGTTACTTTCCCAGTCTATAAAGAGCTGAGCCCCAATTCTGACCCTGCAATAGATGTATGTGTGGGTGTGCGGGTGTTCAGAGATGGTGTTTCCAACACAAAAAAGGGTCTTCACATCCCATTTCCATTCCTGCCCTTTCTTTTCCTAGGTGTGGAAATGTGTCAGTGTATGTTTCGATGATACTTGGACTTTAGAGTATGAATTTGAAATACTTGTTATTTGGTAAACTGAAAATAGGGTTGGTTGTTAATTATTAGGCTAAGGAGCAAGAAAGAAGCTTCTTTACCACCAGATTTGAGGACTATAGGAATTACACAGGGAGAAATGTTTCAGAAACAGCATATTAACAATCACTTTATTACATATAAGGACCGTAATATACATTTTTGGGGAAAGCTAGATTGGCGAGAAGTTATTTGAAACATGGCAATAAAACACTGTTGCCATAGAAATAGCATCATTTTATAAAACCCTTCACTATTAAAGTATTCACTATAACTGGATTTGTACTTGATTTTTACTTTGTTGTTAATATGTTGCTTAGTTACTGGATGTGTTTTGTATTCATATCTTTAGAAAAGGTTGACGCTAGAATTTATTCAATTATTTAGCCATTGAGTGGAATCATTGAGGCTTCTAGGCAACTGCAGTGATACCCTTGTCTACAATCAATACCTGAGATGGGATCTTTGCCATTCCTGTTGCTTTAGGGATTAATAAGGATGGAAATGAAAACTGATATTTATAAGATAGCAAAATAGATTTATGGTGCTATCAGAGAAATCATTTCGCTGACCTTTAGTTGTGGAAGTTTGTATAGGCAGTGCCATAGTTTGGTTTATCTTTGTAGAAGCTTTTTAGATACCCTGATTAGAAGGTCAGTTATTTATTTTTATCTGGTTTCTTTTTTAAAAAAAACAAAAAAAGGATTTGTGGTCGTTTTTAGTAATGTACATAAGTCTTGAGCTAAATGGTTTACTTAAAGGAATCCTCTTAGGATCAGAAGACACATATTGTACAATTCATATTCACTACTCAAAGCTTATCATTGTGGATTCTTATTAAATAACTGATAAATTCACTTAATAAAAATATGTTTATACTCTTAACTTACTAGTTAAATTACCAACAGTGCCTTCAGTTTAGGAAGAACTGTCCCTTAGGTTTTTGATTTGTGAACTTTGGGCAGATTGCTTAACCCCTCTAATGATCGGTTTCTCTGTTAAGTGACCTTAATAATATAATAAGGAAATAACCTTAAAAATTGCTAGGTAACTCAATTTTTCCTTGTGCCCTTGACACATTCCTAATATAAGGATTCGTATCTTAGTGTGGTTTTTCAAACATACAACTATTCTATAAAAGTGGTTTCCCCCTTCCATTGTTTTCAGTCTCCAGAAGGACTAGTTCTATCACTACCAACTCAGAACTCTCCATTTTTTAACAAGAGGCCCTGCATTTTGCTTTTGCACTGGGTCCCACAAATTATGTAGCCAGTCCTGGTCCACAGAAACTATTTTTAATAACAGACTGTACTACACACTAACTAGTAATTGTGAATATAAACCAAGTCTGTGGCCCTATAAATTTCCTCAACTGCAAAGGAAATCTTTGTACCCAAATTTTATTTGAGTGTTATTTTGGGAGGGTGGGGAGTGTAGCTGACTTGGGTTACCTACATAGTAAACCTTTTAAATGTTAGCTCTGATAACAGAAGATTTTTTGAGACTTGCTGTTTAAACAAAACTCTGTCATCTTAGAACACAAAGTACTTGCTTAAAATACAAAAACATACTGCTAGTGAAATAAATTAAATTCAAAGCAGGATTTAACTCACTGTGCCATTACAGGTTATCAAGTTATGCCCAACCAGCAGCAAAACTACCAGGGGATAGTTGGAGTTCAGCAGCCCCAGAGTCAGAGCCTAGTTGGTGGTCAGCCCAACAGCATTGGAAATCAGATTCAAGGAGTGGTCATCCCCTATCCTTCAGTGCCATCATATCAGGTACGTGGTCGCTCTTACCCGCATTGGGTAGAGGGGATTTTGAATAACTAAAATGTGTAGCTACATTCTTCTCCTTTTAATATGGGGAAAATGCGTCTGTAATACATAACTTTATAGTCTTAAGAGTTTTATTAGTCATTGCAGCTTTGTTCTGTCCTCACTTATTGCATTATTCATTCACTTCATTAACTTTTAGAAAAAAAATATCTGAACCCTATTTATTTTGAGAAGTAAATTTTTCAGGCATTGTCTGTGTTTCCAGCTGTTCAATACGTAAGTATCAATATATGAGCAAGTGTCTTATTCTATTCTTCAGCTCCTTAGAAAATCTCTTGAGGAGAATGGAATGGGAGGGAAAAGTAAAGGTGGAGGTAGGTATATGAAATAGAGTACAGATTATAAGTCAGTGTTTATAGAATAGAGAAGGATGTGCAATTTCCCATGCTGGAACTGAGCTTTTTCCCCCTCACTAAATCCAAAAAAGGAATAGTATGTCATGTATTGAAAATGTCATGGATTTTAATTTATAGTTCTAAAGTAGAAATACCTACTGTTTCATGAATAAGTCAGATTTCTTTAGCCCATCTATGGCACATTTCCAGAAATGTATTTTACCTTCCTTTACCTTTCTGGAATAACCTGCAAGTGAGTTTGTTTTATTAGCCTCATGGTTTCCCATAGCTGACTCGAATGTTAAGAAATCCAAAGGCCATTGTCATTCATCTCAACAAGGTAAAAATAATCTAGTTGGGAAGATAAATGTACATCTAAACACAGGTCAACAAATTGGTGATAATATACAGACCACTAACTGAAGGAATTATGAAATATGGCCATGAATAGGTTAGGGACTTAATACAGAAGTCTTCTAGAAAGGTATAAACCTTTAATTAGCTCTTAAAAGAAAATTATGGGCATAAATTAGTTAAGGCATCCTGAGGATGGGGAAGGATGTGAGCAAAGGAGGTAGCATATTCTTGTAATTCCAGAAAATGAAAATTGTAATTAAAATGTAAAATGTGGAATTGTTGAGGACTTTTGAGCACTAGGAATATGTCTACTTTTGAAGCCCCTTGATAATAGAAAGCAACTAAGGAAAAAAGAAGATACATCATGAAACTAGATTTTATATCTTTTCTTTTCTCTCAAATCCTCCACGCTTTTTACTCCGGTCCACCCTGCTTAAGCCGAGGCCCATGAGACTGCCCATCCCCTACTTCCTCTGTAGCTAGACATTAGACAGGATCACTACCGAGCCAGGAACTCTCCCTTCTCAAGGACCCTGGTCACGCTACCTAATCTAGTCTGTTGAGCATCTATTAGATGCCCAGGCACTGTGTAAATAAGATCTCCCTTGAAATATAAGTTCAGGGACTTCCCTGGTGGTCCAGTGAGTAAGACTCTGTGCACCCAGTGCAGGGGGCCCAGGTTCAATCCGTGGTCGGGGAACTAGATCCCGCATGCATGCTGCAACTAAGAGTCTGCATGCCGCAACTAAAGATCCTGCGTGCCGAAACTAAGACCGGGTGCAGACTAAATAAATAAATAAACAAACAAACAAATAAAAGAAAGATTAGTTTAACACTGGAAAATTAACTGGTGGATTAACTATTAAAAAAAAGAAATATAAGTTTAAAATAAATTACATCCTTGTTAGTGTAGTTTTTAAAAATGGAGCTAGGTACTGAAAATGTTTCAGAGCTAAGACAGTTATTATCATTTCTATAGCATACTTTTTTACAAGTTATAAATTATTTTCTCATGGTATTTCATGTAATCCTTCCACTGAGTGAATGATTGTGAGAAGTATTGCTCTGATAAGCAATGAATGACAGGCTGCCTCATGCTTCCTACTACATTTGGCTAGATAAGCTAGGTGGTAATAAACTGTCATCTAAAAAATAAGCCCGAGGGAATTCCCTGGCAGTCCAGTGGTTAGGACTCGTCGCTTTCACTGCCGAGGGCCTGGGATCGACCCCTGGTGGGAGAACTAAGATCCCACAAGTCATGCATCACGGCTGAAAAAATAAAAATAAAAATAAAATTTTAAATTAACAAATAAATAATAAGCCTGAAAAGTCGTCTACTCAGTAGAGTATATTCTGCGGCTGTACATTCTCAAGTACAGTTTCCTCTCTTTTGGTACTTCAGTTTTTTTCTTTACCACTAGTTACAAATTTATTCTGTAGCTTAAATCATCTAGATTGAGTTGTCATTTTTCCTAGGTCTGCCTTGCATATACACTAACTTAGATACAATCAGACATAATATTAGGATGTTACACTGCCTCAGTAGACAAAAAGACTGAAATATATTTTGTCATAAAAAACTGGATAAATCAAACCAACAACTTTATCTTTGCAGCTGAGCCAAATTGAAAGTAGTTTAAGAGATTACTGTGTATTTTGAAAGGACTAGTTACATTTTAGAAACATGTTATATAGGCAAGACTTAGAAGTTAATCATCAGCTTATAAATCATAGAGCCCAGGTATAGAGAATCATGAAGTGGTTAAAGAACTAAGGCCCTGGAGCCAGTGGGCATGTGTTCAAACCCCGACTTTTCTCCTCACTAGCTATACAACCTTGGGCAAGTTATTAACCTCAATTTTTAACCCCTTCTATAAAACAAGGATGATAAAAGTAACTTCTTAGGGTTGTTAGGAAGACTTGATGTAATAATATACATAAAGTTCTTGGGACAGAACCTGAACATGGTAGTAAGTACTCGGTAATGTTAACTTTGCATGTCATCACTGTTACTGCTGTTACTGTCATTGCTACTACTGTTGCTGACATCATCATCAGAAGCTTTTACACAGGCTTTATTTACCAAAATCATTGTAATGCAACTGATGTGGTGCACTTGTAAATTACAAAACCATTATGACGTTGTGGTTTCTATTTTAGAAACTGTAGAAACTAGAGAAATGAATCCATTATGTTCATGTGTTTTGTTTTGTTTTTATTTATTTATTTTTGGCCACGTTGGGTCTTCATTGCTGCGTGCAGGCTTTCTCTAGTTGTGGTGAGCAGGGGCTACTCTTTGTTGTGGTGCACGGGCTTCTCATTGTGGTGTCTTCTATTGTTGCGGAGCACGGGCTCGAGGCGTGTGGGCTTCAGTAGTTGTGGCGTGAGGGCTCAGTAGTTGTGGCTCGCGGGCTTAGTTGCTCCACAGCATGTGGGATCTTCCCAGACCAGGGATCGAACCCGTGTCCCCTGCATTGGCAGGCGGATTCTTAACCACTGCGCCACCAGGGAAGTCCCGATTATGTTCATGTGGTTTCTGTGTAGATGAATGTGGAAAACAGAGAATTGAAAGATCCACTGGTGATCAGATGCCTGCTGTGCTAGATCCTGTAAATGGAGATTATATTGGAGATAATACCCCTCCTGAGGTGGAGGTGGCATCCCGTTTTTGCAGATAATGAACTCTGGGGCCTCAGAATCTGAGTTAAGTCATTTGCCCGGTGTCACATATATAGTAAAGTTGACGGAGTCGGTATCACATCTAAATATCTTAAGCTTCAGAGCTCACACTTTCTGATCCAGTGTATCTCACTAGTACCCTATCTGAGTTTTACTTAGCTCTACCTGAGGTAAATTGCATTACTCTTTCCATGTGAAAGGGTCATCCTCATTTGGAAACTGTTTCTTTTTTAAAATAACTTCTGGGACTTCCCTGGTGGCGCAGTGGTTCAGAATCCGCCTGCCAATGCAGGGGACATGGGTTCGATCCCTGGTCCGGGAAGATCCCACATGCCGTGGAGCAGCTAAGCCCGTGCACCACAACTGCTGAGCCTGTGTTCTAGAGCCCGCGAGCCACAACTACTGAACCTGCCTGCCACAACTACTGAAGCCCGCACACCACAACGAAGAGTAGCCCTGGCTCGCTGCAACTAGAGAAAGCCCGTGTGCAGCAACAAAGACCCAACGCAGCCAAAAATTAAATAAATATATAAATAAATATTTAAAATAAAAATAATAAAATAACTTCTACTTTGGGATATGAGTCATAACTCCTAGCCTGCTGTACTATTGATAAATGCTAGCCAAAAACAATAACCAGCTAAAAAGAACATTGAAATAAAGTGGTAATGCTGTAACTAACTTATGAGGACAGCCTATTGGCAGTTTTAGCTTATTCCTAACTGCTCACACTTGAAAGTTTATGGAGTCTCGAGACATTAACATTTGCAAGGTTTTAAAGAATGTTTTTGCCTTTAAATTGCCTTTCAAATTTTAGGTTTCACTGCCTCAAGGTTCTCAAGGAATTGCCCATCAGACTTATCAACAGCCTGTTATGTTCCCTAATCAGTCTAATCAAGGATCTATGCCTACAGCAGGAATGCCAGTTTACTATAGCATCATTCCACCTGGCCAACAAAATAATTTAAGGTGAGTATAAATAAAAAGCCTAATCTTATAACTCTTCATTGTTTATCAGGATTGTGGTCTGTTGCTAATTTTAAAGTAGTCTAAGGGGCATTACCTGAGATCATTCTCTAATCTAGAATAGAAAAACTACGATACAATCTATTTATCTAGCATATCTTTTAACAAAATCAGTATAAGCAAGGCATTCCATATGTAAACCAATGGAGAATCAAGTTTTCTCTCATGTGCCTGAAAGTAGTAGGCCAGTCTCCTTTTACTCACCCAAGTGGAATCAATAGTTGGCCATAGATCTTAGAGTTAAGAGCGTTTACATGTTAATATTTAAGGTTTTTGTAAGAGTCTGGGGAGAATGTATTTCCTGTATATAACTTCAAGAGCAAAATATCTTGCTGGAATCTTTCAGGCTCTGGGGAGCTCCTTTTTCATCAGTAAGAGGAGAGAGGCATATGAGAAGCAAATGACAGTAGGTCTATATTAAAGCAAGTCGTGAAGTATTCCATTAGCTACTTAACTTGAAAGAACAGAAACTTCTCTGATAAGCCTAATGTGTTAAAAAAAAAAAAATAGTCTTCCTTTGAGTTGGGTACTTTTAGTCTGCTGTTCAGAGTGGATTACAGCCTTTCATTTATTCTCATGACATTTCTGTAAGGTTGCCAGAGTAGCCTTGGTGCTCTTTTTAATAAGGGGTCTGAGGGTAGAATTGCTGATAAGAGGTTGTCACCCGGTTATGGTTACAGATGGTATTTAGGGGTGAAGAAGGGATTGCAGTACTTGCTTCATTGAATCTGCTTGGGAAAATGGGGACTTGACTCTCATTTTATTTGTTGTCATAAACACACATACATACACACGTGAGGAACTCACATATTTCCTCCTCTCTGTGGATGCCACAAATTGAAAAGGCCCAGGCTTTATAAACAAGTTGGTTGAAATCTCACAGGCAACTTTGGAGTTTTATACAATGATGAGCCACAGCTCTTTTGTGGTAGAGCTGCTGCACAGTGAAAATTTAAAAAAAAAATTTTTTGGCCTCACTGCGCAGCACGCAGGATCTTAGTTCCCTGACCAGGGATTGAACCTGCGTCCCCTGCAAGGGAAGCACGGAGTCTTAACCACTGGACTGCTAGGGAAGTCCTGAAAATAGAAATTTATACTGTGTTAAAATTTCCCATTATTTTTTAAAGCCTTCCAGGTGATTCTTCTGGCAATGAGAGTTGAGACTCACTGACCTATGCTAACTAGCCCTTTTTTTCATCTGTACACTTCAGCTATGCACAGGTCGCCATAACCCAGTAATATTTTACACATTTGCAAGAAAGTCATAATATCTGTCATTGTAAAATTTCATCCAAGACCCAGTGTCCTAAGGTAAAACTGTGTCGATTACTCCATACCAATAAGTATAATAAATCTCAGTTTGTTCAAAGGAGGAAAGTATATCTTAAACTCTAAGCTATAGGGTCCTGATCCAAACACTCATGATTTTACTAAAACATTACCAGATTATAAGATTTCTATAAGAACACTAAGTGAGCCTTTGTTCTGAAAAATGTCTTCCTTAGCTTGAGTTGCTTAGCAATCCATTTTCTTGTGGCGGCTCCTTATGCAGAAAAGTGGAATTTGAATTACCTTTACTTTCAGCTCAACCAATCAGTTATCACTGAGGCAGTTTTGTGTTTGGATTGGATTGTGTTGTTATGTGTACTATGAGGATTTAGCATAGCCTGATATAAATCATGTGTCTTGTCACTTTCAGCAAGCCATGTACCGGTCAGAGAAACTAGTTTTACAACAAATCATGGTATTTCTGTCAGTCTATTATGTGGAGAAAAAACTAATTTCATTCCTACAGTCTGCAAAAATGGGCAGGCTACTTGGATAATACTTTCAAAATGCTCCCATTTGGGGTTTTTTTTCCTCCTGTATTACCATTTATTTTCCCATTTTTATCTTGAAACTCAAAAGGAGAATATACTTTTGTCTTTGATGTGCAATCTCAAAGGGCTAGCATACAGAGAGGGGAACTTGAAGAGACTGTAACCTTTATTTTTCAGAACTCCAAAAAAAAGGCTTCACAGAATCTTTATGAAATAATGAAAAAGAAAACCTACTTTTAAGTCTTTTTCCCTTTTCCATCTGCGTAGTTGGTTTTTCCTCATTTTGTAAACTCGTATTCCTCTAGTGTCCCCTTTGTCCTACTTCTGGAACTGTCTTGGATTCATTTAATTTCTCCTAAACTTCTAGTTTTGCATTTTGGTTTTTTGTTTGCCTCAGCCATCCTTTGAAATAATTGTCAATGACAAAGTCTCAATCTGAACCACATCTTTTAGTGAAATTATACTTCTGTTGTTATTAAAAGGGGAGTTGTTAACACTTAGCCTAGAGAAATAAAATGTAATAAAGTTACTTCTGGTGCTAAAACATTGCCTTTTCAGAATGTTTATTTTCTCTTCATTGGATATAACAGCTTTTATTTATCAGCAAAATTAATTAGTAAATTAAGTTATATGGACAAAAATAATGTTAAATAGGAAGGGAAGAGGATGCTTATAGCTATTACATTTCTTAACTCACCAAAAATGAGTGATACTAGTAATTTTTTTAATATAAAATTATTATTATTATTTTTTTGGCTGCATTGGGTCTTTCTTGCTGCGCGTGGGCTTTCTCCAGTTGCAGTGAGCAGGGGCTACTCTTTGTGGAGGTGCGCAAGCTTCTCATTGCGGTGGCTTCTCTTGTTGCAGAGCACGGGCTCTAGGCGCACGGGCTTCAGTAGTTGTGGCATGCGGGCTCAGTAGTTGTGGCACACGGGCTTAGTTGCTCCACGGCATGTGAGATCTTCCCAGATGAGGGCTCGAACCCGTGTCCCCTGCATTGGCAGGCGGATTCTTAACCACTGCACCACCAGGGAAGTGCCTATTTTCGACTAATAATTTTTAAGTAGATACCTTTAAAGAATAAGGAGGAGAGGTGATATTTCATGCAAAAATCTTTTCATTTTTCAGTCTCTCTCAGTGAGTTTCTATTGGGAAAAGTAATTCTCCTACATCTACATTCTGTCTGTTAAAAGAGTGTTTTCTCTATTTAACTTGTTTGGGTCTTCCTGATTATACATACAATACATAGTCATTGTAGAAAATTTGAAAATATAAAAAATTCCAAAATGTAAAAAAGGGTGAAAAAGCAAATCAGCTACAACCTCACCACTCAGAGATAATCACTGTTAAATTTTGGTGTCTTCATTCAAGTCATTTTTCAGTGTACACATAATATGTGAACTTTGTTAGGAATCATATATTCTAAACATTATATTTCTATATTTTTAATTACATTGTTCATAAGCTCTGGTTTAAAAGTTAAACCAGGGACTTCCCTGGTGGCGCAGTGGTTAAGAATCCACCTGCCAAGGCAGGGGACACGGGTTCAAGCCCTGGTCGGGGAAGATCCCACATGCTGCGGAGCATCTGAGCCCGTGCGCCACAACTACTGAAGCCCGCGTGCCTAGAGCCCGTGTTCCGCAACAAGAGAAGCCACCGCAATGAGAAGCCCATGCACCGCAAAAAAGTGTAGCACCCGCTCACCACAACTAGAGAAAGTCCACGCGCAGCAGCGAAGACCCAACGCAGCCAAAAATAAATAAATAAATAATTTGTAATGAATAAATAAATAAGCCAGCCCCACAATGTGGCCAAAATAACAAATAAAGAATTCTAAGAAGGAAATTACAAGTTTTGCAGTTCATGAAGTCTTACAGATAAAAGGTCAAGAAGAGTATTTATTCAAAAATAGGTAGTACTTTTTTGAAAGACAGAAGGGAAAGAACTTATGTAAGGAGAAATTCAGTTAGTTTTTTTTTAACATAAGGAAAAAGGAGTACATCTCTTAATCTTCCCACCCACTTTTGAATCATTCATTTTTACAGCTTTCTTCCTCAAGTAAATTTTAAGCTTTTCCAAATTGTTTCTCAAAATCCATCCTGACTTTCTTCACAGCCCAGGAATTTGAATGGCTTGCCATTTTATTTGTTATTTCTTCAGGCCATAGGTAACCTAGATAACAAGCGATCCCCTGAGATACTCCAAGTTTAGGAAGCAGAAAAGGTTTGTGTTGGAAGTGCCCCTCTGGCATATTCTATTTATTTTATTTTGTGAATAATTTCTGTTCCTTCAGAGTGTGTTTTACACTGCTGTGTAAAACAACTCCTGTGTTTTACTTATCAGTGTTGGGGACAATATCAGACATGTTGATGAAAGGATCTTAAAAACCTACATCCTCTTGATTTCCATTTCCAGCCATGATAGAGTAATAGAAACCAAATTTATCTTCCTACCTTAACTTTAAAACTAGAGACAAATACATGAAACAACAGTTTTCATTAGGCAGTGAGGGACAGTAAACCCTGAGAGAGGGAAAACAAACAAGTGAGTCTTACGATTGCCCCAGCTTCCTACCTGGGGAGAGTTTCCTAGCCACATCTCAGGGAGGAGGAACCCAAGCAAGACCCTCTGTCTAAGTTAAGGAGATGGAATTAGGGGTCCAAGGAAGCCAAGGTGGCTTAGAGTTTGCAGGGCAGAATACTGAAGAGAAGAGGGTTACAAAGAGGTTGCTCTGGAGATCTAAGTGGGACCCTTTTGAGTCTTAGTTGATTGCTGACTGGTGCATTTATGTGCAAAAACTCCCCAAGGCCAGGAAAAGAACCACTCAAAAGGAACAGGCAGAACAATCCCTGGAGCTCACACAAGGACAGGAACAGTTTAAATTCCTACCAGCCAGTATGTCAAAACCTCATAACACATGAGGCATTGAGTAGAGGACTTAAAAGAATACTGTCTCAGTAGTGGAGGACAATTAGCCTTAGATTAAAAGCTGCTCTGGTCCTGCCTTAAACAAGCAGGACCCAAAAGGATTAAATTGTCTCCAGATAACTGTGGCTCAGAACAAAGCTCAGAAATATTATTAAAAAATACAAGGGGAGGGGCTTCCCTGCTGGCGCAGTGGTTAAGAACCCTCCTGCCAATGCAGGGAACACAGGTCCAATCCCTGGTCCCGGAAGAGCCCACATGCCACAGAACAACTAAGCCCGTGCGCCACAACTACTGAGCCTGTGCTCTAGAGCCCGTGAGCCACAACTACTGAGCCCGCACACCACGACTACTGAAGCCTGTGCACCTAGAGCTTGTGCTCTGCAACAAGAGAAGCCACCGCAGTGAGAAGCCCGTGCACTGCAACAAAGAGTAGTCCCCGCTCACCGCAACTAGAGAAAGCCTGCACGCAGCAATGAGGACCCAACACAGCCAAAAAAAAAACAAAAAAAAAACCAAGGATCTCCAACAGTCAACAAGGTTAAATTCATAATGCCTGGCATCCAATCAAAAATTATCAAGTATGCAAGGAAGTGAGAAACTAATAAGGCCAATAATGAGGAAAAATCAGTCAATTGAAACTGACTGAAACAATGCCAGTATAAAATTCAGACAGAGGAAAAAGGACTAGGAAATACTGAACAGAGCATCAGTGCTTTTCAGGGGGCCTAATGCATGTGCAATTGGCATCCTCCAAAGAGAGGAAAACGGTGGACAAAAAAATATTTGAACAATAATGGCTGAAATGTTTCAAAATTTATGAAAATTATAGACCTGCAGATCCAAAAAGTTCAACAAACTCAGGCAAAAGAAATATGGAGGAAACTTTTCAAAACGTTATAAAGGGAAAATTGTAAAAGTAGCCAGAGAAAAAAAGACACGTTACATATAGAGGAACAAAGATAAGAATTCGATAGACTTCTTGTTAGAAACAATACAAGCCAGAAGACAGTGGCACAACATCTCTATTTGGAGTTATGAAAGAAAAAACAGAATTCTATACCAGTAGAAATATTTTTCAGAAACAAATATGAAATAAAGACTATTTCAAACATGCAAAAACTGAAACAATTAATCACTAGCTTACCTGCACTGCAAGAAATGTTAAAGGAAGTCTTTCAGAGAGTAAGAAAATTATACCAGATGGAAACTGGCTACACAACAGAATAAAAATGAAAAGTCAAACAATATACTGACTGGGAAATCAAATATCTGAAAAAGTACTTATGTAGAGAGGATATGAAGAATTCTCAAACCTCAGTAATTAAAAAAAAAAAAAAACCTTCAGAAACAATTTGTTTAAAAAGTTAAACCTACGGGTGGAGCACTGCTATACAACAGTTAGAGGTACATGGTGAGGAAAGGTGTGGAAACTTAATGATGTTCTTTTCTTAATCCAGATGGAGGTTACATAGTTCTTCATCTTACAATTCTTTAAAATGTATAAAATATTTCTGGGTACTCTTGTTGTATATATATTTCAAACCCCTAAATAGGTAATAAAATCGTTAACTATGGGGGAAGACTTTAAGAGGTAAGGGGCAAGAGAATGGGAGGAGAGGAACTGGAGACACTAAATAGAGACAACTTTTGAGAATTGCATCCCTAAAGGGGAGCATTGACTTTCAATAGTATATGGGAGGGGAAAGTGAGGTTAAGAGAGAGTGTGTCCTGCTCTTAATTGAAAAAAGAAGTGTTTGTATGCTGAAATGAAAGACAGCAGAAAGAGGTGTGTTGCTATAGGAGAGAGGGGGTAGAGTTGTAAGGTCCTCAGGGAGGATGAGAGTAAACACTCAAATGGAAGTCGGTTACCCATAAATAAGATTCAGAGGATTCGCGTATGGTAAATGGAGGAAAAGCAGAGTGCATGGGCTCAGATATTAGTATGTAGATAGGTGTGGTGAAGCGTTTATGAATATACTTTTTTTTTTTTAATTTTACACTTTATTTATTTATTTATTTTTGGCTGTGTTGGGTCTTCGTTTCTGTGCGAGGGCTTTCTCTAGTTGCGGCGAGCGGGGGCCACTCTTCATCACGGTGCGCGGGCCTCTCACTGTCACAGCCTCTCTTGTTGCGGAGCACAGGCTCCAGACGCACAGGCTCCAGACGCGCAGGCTCAGTAGTTGTGGCTCACGGGCCTAGTTGCTCCGCAGCATGTGGGATCTTCCCAGACCAGGGCTCGAACCCGTGTCCCCTGCATTGGCAGGCAGATTCTCAACCACTGCGCCACCAGGGAAGCCTCAAATATACTTTTCTGATTGCTTTATTTTTCTCACTGATTTAGGATTCAAGATATGAAATGCATTATCAAAGAGTAGATGAATGTTTTAAAGTTTGTTTTGATATAAAGATTCAGCACAGTTACATTAAGACAGATTTCAAAAAGAAAGCATCAAGATGTGGGGAAATGTGACAGATGTCTGATAAAAGCTTGTAAACATTTTTATCACTTCTGTATGTTCTAGAATGATAATATTAATGATAATTATTTGTAGAGTTCTAGAATGAACTCTACAAATAATTCATGGAAATAAGTAGTTTACCCACTTGACAAGAACTAATAATAAATTATCACATGAGAAAACATTCACTCTCCCCAACAATCTTAAGAAATGAGAATTAAGGCAACCTTAACCAAAAAAGGAGGACAAAACAGTTAACACTAAGCAGAGAGACAAACATTGCTGGGTGCTAGGCATATGAAAACTGATTCTATAAATCAGTCTGATGATATTTAACAAAACATGAAACTGCTGTACTTTTTTATTCTGTAATTCTACCTCTAAAAGGTTTACCACAAATATAATCCACCCCCAAAATTAAAATTGTTCCAAAAACAAGTTGTAAAACATGTTGTTATTCATAGGAAAATCCAACAGAAATGATCCAAGAGAAATATGGAGTAAACCTTTGAATAGTTTACTTTCATTTTTAATTTTTTTTTTTTCTGCTAGGCTGATTAAATTTGGTTTAAATTCTAGTGAAACTTGCTCAGGTTGTCACAGATGGTGAATCAGTCATTGGGACTAATGAGATTCAGAGTGCTTGTTTTTTGTTACCTGCTTCAGTCTCTTTAATTCATTATTAAAGAATTAAATGTGTGATACCCAGACTACTATAGTCCCCAAATGGATTATATCGATTACTTACAGCATCTTCAGGGAACACAGCACATGTCTACTAAGTAATGTTATTAAGTTCAGGAAGTTTGTTTGACTATCACTGGCAGTAAGATGTCAGATGGTTTAAAAAGGCAGAAAACCAAAGCACACCTTGCCAAATATTCATAAATTTTCAATGACATCATCTTTAGCAGTCACTAAAAACTGTAGCACGTGTGAGACTTGCTTTTCAAGTGAACTAATTATTGCTTAAGAAGAATACACTGGGTCCTATTCTCCCATCAAAAAAATAATTTTAAATAACAGTCATAATATTTGCAAAACCATAAAGAGAAGAGGTGAATGATAGCAATGACATTTTTATGTAGGGTTTTGAATACTATTACTTTTCCTAAATCGTCAACCTTTTTGTGGGTGACTTCATATAATATGACTTCTTTGTGTGTACCTTTTATATATGCACCATTTTTATCCATTCTACTATTTCCTTATTTATCTTCTTTGTAAACAGCATTATTGAGATAAAATTCATATACCATACAATTCACCCACTTAAGTGTACTGCTTAATAGTTTTTCATATATTCACAGATGTGCAGCGACCATCACCACAGTCAATTTTAGAACATTTTTCTCTCCAGAAAAACAAACAAAAACCCTGAAGTAGAAGCAAACCAAGTGTCCATCAGCAGATAAATGGATAAATTAAATGTGGTGTACACATACAGTGGAATGTTATTCAGTCTTTAAAAGGAAGGAAATTCTGTCACATGCTACAACATGGATGAATCTTGAAGACATTATGTTGTGTGAAGTAAGCCAGTCAGAAAAGGACCAATACTGTGTAATTCTACTTATTTGAGTTACCTAGAGTCATCAAATGAATAGAATCAGAAAGTAGAATGGTGGTTGCCAGGGGCTGAGGAAAGGAGGAATGGGGAGTTGCCATTTAATGGGTACACTTTCAGTTATGCAAGATGAAGAGTTCTGGAGATGGATGGTGGTAATGATTGTCAAACGATGTGAATGTGTTTAATGGCAGTGAGCTATATGCTTAAAACAATTAAGTTGGCAAATTGTATGCTATGTGTACTTCATCACAGTTTTTAAAATTTTAATGTGAATATACTGATGAAGGGGAAAAAAAAGGAAACTCCGTACTCTTTAGCTATCACCCTTCAACCCCTCCACCACCACCATCATCTCCTAGCCACTAATCTACTTTCTGTCTCTGTAGTGTTCCCTGTTACGGACATTTCATATCAATGGAATTATGTGTAGTCTTTTGTGACTGGCTGCTTTCACTCAGCATAATGTTTTTAAGGTTCATCCATGTTGTATCATATTACCAGTAGGTTATTCCTTTTTATAGCTGAATAATACTCTGTGGTAGGGATATATCACATTGTGTTTATCCATTTGTTGGTTGATGGACATTTGGGTTGTTTCCACCTTTGACTACTATGAATAGTACTGCTGTAATTGTTAGTTTGTACATTTTTGTGTAGACATCTGTTTTCATTTCTGTTAGGTATATACCTAGGAGTGGAATCACTGGGTCATGTGGTAACTATGTTTAATCATTTGAGGAACTGCCACACTGTTTTCCAAAGCAACTGCAACGTTTTACATTTCCATAAGCAATGCATGAGTGATCTAATTTCTCCACATGCTTCTTTTTTTTTTATAAATTATTTATTTTGTTTATTTTTGGCTGCGTTGGGTCTTTGTTGCTGCACGCGGGCTTTCTCTAGTTGCGTCAAGCGAGGGCTACTCTTCGTCGCGGTGCACGTGCTTCTCATTGCAGTGGCTTCTCTTGTTGCAGAGCACGGGCTCTAGGTGTGCCGGCTTTGGTAGTTGTGGTGTGCGGGCTCCAGTAGTTGTGGTGTGCAGGCTCAGTAGTTGTGGCGCTCAGGTTCTAAAGCGCAGGCTCAGTAGTTGTGGTGCGTGGGCTTAGTTGCTCCGCGGAATGTGGGATCTTCCCGGGCCAGGGATCAAACCCGTGTCCCCTGCATTGGCAGGTGGATTCTTAACCACTGCGCCACCAGGGAAGTCCTCTCCACATCCTTTAATACTTGTTAATTATCTGACTTTTTAATTATAACCGTTCTAGTAGGTGTGAAGTAATATCTTGTGATTTTGATTTTGATTTTCCTGATGACTAATAATACTGAATATCTTTTCATGTGCTTATTAAGCCATTTGTATATTTTCCTTGGAGAAATGTATATTCAGATCCTTTGCTCAATTTAATTGGGTTGTGTGTCTTTTTATTGTTGAATTGTAAGAGTTCTTCATATATTCTGGTACAGGTCCCTTAACAGATATATAATGTGTAAATATTTTCTCTCTTTCTGTGGGTTGTCTTTTCACTTTCTTGATGCAGTCCTTTCAAGTACAAAAGTTTTTCACTTTGATGAAGTCCATTTTATCATTTTTTCTTTTGTTGCTCATGCTTTTGGTATCATATCAAGGAATTTGTTACCACGTCTGTGATCACAAAGATTTATGTCTATATCTTCTAAGAATGTTATAGTTTTAGGTCTGACATTTAAATCTTTGATCCATTTTTAGTTAATTTTTTATATGGTATGAGACAAGCATCCAACTTCATTGTTTTGCATGTAACTATTTAGTTTTTCCAGTGCTATTTGTTGAAAAGACTGTTCTTTCCCCATTGAATGGTCTTGGCACCCTTATTGAAAATCAGATGATCATAGATGTCTGGGTTTATTTCTGGACTGTCAGTGCTCTTCTACTAATCTGTTTATCCTTTGCCAGTGCCACACTGTATTGATGAAGTTTTGAAATCAGGATGTGTGAGTCCTCCAGTTTGGTTCTCTTATCAAGATTGTTTTGGCTATTCTGGGTCCATTGCAGTTCCATATGAATTTTGTAATCATTTTATCCATTTCTGCAAAGAAGTCAACTGGGATTCTGATGGAGATTGTGTCGAATCTGTAGATTAATTTGGAGAATTGGCATCTTGACTACGTTAATTCTTCCATTCCATGAACATGGGATGTTTTTCAATTATTTAGATCTTTAATTTCTTTCAACAATGTTTCTATAGATTTTAGAGTTAACTTTTTACTTGTTTTATTAAACTTATTCCTAAGTGTTTTCTTCTTTATGATGATACTATGAATGGAATTACTTTAATTTCATTTTGATTGTTCATTGGAAGTGTATAGAAATGCAGATTATTTTTTGTGTATTGATCCTGTATCCTACAACTTTGTTGAACTCATTTACTAGTTATAATACTTTTTAAATACATTTCTTGGGATTTTCCATATACATGATCTTGTCTTCTGTGAAGAAATTGTTTTATTTCTTCCTTTTCAATTTAGGTACCTTTTATTTCATTTTCTTGCCTCATTGCCCTGGCTAGAACCCTTAGTACACTGTTCCATACAAGTAGTGAGAGCTGACATCCTTGTCTTCTTCATGACCAGACAGCATTCAGTCTTCCACCTTAATAAAGATGTTAGTTGTGGGTTTTTCATAGGTACTCTGTATCATGTTGAAAAAAGATAATGTATTACATTAATTGGTTTTCAGATATTAAATGACCCTGGCATTCCTGGGATAAATCACACTTGGTCAGATTTTAGCATTTATATTCATAAGAGATACTGGTCTGTTGTTGTCTTGTGGTGTCTTTGTCTGGTTTTAGTATTAGGGTAATATAGAATGAGTTGGGAAGTGTTCTTTTCTGTTTTGGAAGAGTTTACGAAGAATTACTGTTAGTTCTTTAAATGTTCAATAGAATTCAGTGATGAAACCTTCTATGCAGGGGCGTGTGTGTGTGTGTAAGTTGTTTTATGATTACTTCTTCAATCTCTTCATTTGTTATAGATCCATTCTGATTATCTGTTTCTACTTGAGTTTGTTTCGGCAGTTGGTATATTTCTGGGAATTTGATCTATTTTCTTGGTATACAATTTTTCATACTATTTTATTATCCTTTTTATTTCTGTAGTCTAGTAATCTCCCCTCTTCATTTCTGATTCTGGTAATTTGAGTTTTCTCTCTTTTTTTCTTGGTCAAGTTAACAAAAAGTTGTCAATTTTGTTGATCTTTTCAGTGAACCAGCTTTTGGTTTTTATTGATTTTCCTCTTGTTTTTCTGTTCTCTATTTTGTTTATTCCCATTGTAATCTTTCCTATTTACTTCCTTTGGCTTGCTTTTGGCTTGGTGATCTGTCCCCCAGCCCTCCACCCAATGTCTTAAGATGGAAGTGTAGGTTATTGATCTGAGATCTTTCTTCTTTTTTAATACTGGCATTTACAGCTATAAGTTTCCCTCTAAGCACTGCTTTAGTGGCATTCCATAAGATTTGGCATGTTGTATCTTCATTTTCGTTCATCCCAAAGTATTTTCTGGTTTCTATTTTGATTTCTTCTTTGACCTATTGGTAACATAGTATTGTGGTGTTTAATTTCTACCTACTTGTGTGTGTCCCAAGTTTTTTCCTGCTGTTTATTTCTAATTCCATTGTGGTTGGAGAACATACTTTGTATTATTTCTATCCTTTTAAATTTACTGAGTTTCATTTTATGGCCCAGCATATGGTCTATCCGGGAGAATATTCCATGTACACTTGAAAAGATTGTATATTCTGTTATTGTTGGATGGAGTGTTCTGTAGATGTCTCTTAGGTCTAATTAGTTTATAGTGTTGTCCAGGTTTTCTGTTCCTTGTTGATCTGCTGTATTGTTGTTCTATTCATTATTGAAAGTGGAGTGTTGGGAATTCGCTGGCAGTCCAGTGGTTAGGACTCCCTGCTTTCACTGCCGTGGGCCTGGGTTCAATCCCTGGTCTGGGAACTAAGATCCCACAAGCCACACGGTGCGGCCAAAAAAAAGAAAGTGGAGTGTTGAAATCTCCAACTACTATCATTGAATTGTATATTTCTCCTTACATTCTTTTCAGTGTGTGTTTCGTGTATTTTGGTGCTCCTTTACTAGGAGCTCATATGTTTACAACTATTATATTTCCCTGACCCTTTTTCATTATGAAATGCTTTCTTTATCTCATACAGTTTTTGTTTTAAAATCTGTTTTGTCGGATATTAATATAGACATACCAGCTTTCTTGTGGTTACTGTTTGTGTGATATATCTTTTACCATCCTGTTATTTTCAGCCTTTGTGTCTCCTGTAGACAGCATATAGTTGGATCAGTTTTTATCCTGACAATCTCTGTCTTTTGATGGAATCATTTAATCCATTCACATTTAATGTTATTATTAATGTACTTGGCTTATGTCTGCCATTTTGCTTTTTGTTTTCTATCTCCTGTGTTTGTTTTTTTATTCTTCCTTTTCCTGCTTTCTCTTGCATTAAATGAATATTTCCTAATGTAGCATTTTAATTTCTTTCTTTCTTTTTTACTTTTCTAGAGGGTTTTTTGTTAGTGTTTTTCTAGGATTTACCATATATATCTTAACTTATCCAAGTCAGCTTCTGATTTACACTAGCTTAATTCTAGTGATATAAAGAAAAGTTACTCCTACGTAGCTCTATTCTCTTTCCCCCCTTTTTCTGGTATTCTTGTTATGCATATTATATTAATATTACAAACACAATACATTGTTATAACTATTACCTTACCATCAGTAGGCATTTCCTTAGCCCATACAGCTTTGTTCCCACCCGCATCCTTCGTGCTATTATTGGCAAATATGTTACATTTCTATATGTTATAGGCCCAACATTACATTATATACATATTATTTTATACACTTGCCTCTAAAATCAGAAGAAAAGAGGGAAAATATGCATTTCTACAGTCTTTCCAATTACATAATTACCGTTCTTGGTTGTATTAGTCTCCTCAGGCTGCCATAACCAAATGTCATAGACTGGGTGGCATAAACAACAGAAATTTATTTTCTCACTGTTCTGGAGACTGGAAATCCAAGATCAAGGTACCAGCAGGGTTGGTATCTGGTGAGGGCTCTCCCCTTGGTTTGCAGATGGCCACCTTCTCATTGTGGGCTCATTTGGCCTTTCTTCAGCCTGTGCAAGCAGAGGGAGAGCAAGTTCTCTGATGTCTTTTCTTAGAAGAGCACTAATCTCATTGGACCAGGGCTCCACCCACATGACATCATCTAACCTAGTTACCTCTTCATGATCCCATCTTCAAATACCATTACATTGAGGTTAGGGTTTCAACATATGAATTTGGGAGGGATGCAAGCATTCAGTCCATAATACTGTACTCTTTATCTTTTTGTGTTTGTTCTAATTAGTGCCTATTGTAAAGTGTGTCTGCCGTCAACAAATTCACAGTTTTTATTTACTAAGGAAGGTCTTAGTTTTGCCTTCATTTTGAAAAATAGCTTTGCTGGATATAGGAATCTTTGTTAACAGGTTTTTCCCTTGACCATTTTGAATATGTTTTCCCACTGCCTTCTGACCTTCATCTTGTCTGCTGGGAAGTTAGCTGTTAATCTTACTGGGGTTACATTATAAGTAACTAGTCATTTTTCTCTTGCTGTGTGTCTTTGACTTTCAGCATTTTTATGATGGTATCTCTTTGGATCTCTGCATTTATTCTGCTTAGAGTTTGTTGCGGTTTCTGGATGAGTAGATTATTGTTTTTCAATAAATTTGGGATGTTTTCAGCCATTATTTCTTGGAATGTCTTTTCTGCTGCTTTCTCTCCTCTCTGATAATCCCATTATACGTGTGTTGGTTTGTTTAACAACACCCCACATTTCTCTGAAGCTCCTTTTTCTGTGTTCCTTTTTCTCTCTGTTCTTTAACTTATATAATCTCTTTTAATCTGTCTTCCTGGACCAGGGCTCAAACCCGTGTACCCTGCATTGGCAGGCGGATTCCTAACCACCAGGGAAGTCCCAGTATTCTCTATTTGTTAATGCAACCTTGTCACCATTGCTTCTTTACTTCCTTATGCATGGTTTCCTTTGGTTTTGTGAACATGTCTATAATGGCTACTTTATGGCCTTTCTGATAAATGTGAAAAATCTGTTCTTTCTCACAGGCAGTTTCTGCTCCCTGCTTGTATCCAAAGTATGGGTTACACTTTGCTGTTTATTTTCATGCCTTGTAATTTTTTTTTTTAATTAGACATCTTAGATAATGTATTGTAGCAGGTCTGGTTATTGTTGTTCACTTGTTAATTTGTTTAGTGACTGACTGATTATTTTAATGAAGTCTGTTTAAACCTCCCACCACCAGCAAATGTTCAGCCTCTGATTTTTTTCCTCAAGCAGGGAAACCTATTTTTGGGTATTCTCATAGTCATCCTGGAATCACAGTGGTTTCGGTTGGACTCTGTTTCTCTTTTTCCTTGACAACATCCACTAACTGCTAGCTGATTACTCTGTTGTTTTCAATAATGCACTGACTCATAAATTGCTCTACAAAGTAATTCAATCAAAATCTGTCTCCTTTGAAGAAAAAGTTTCTGTAGTCAATATTTGATTTTTATTCTGACATAAGGAAGGCTCATTCCTGCTGTCTTTTTACCTGTTTCCCTCTTGCAAACTAGCAAGCCTACAGTTTAGCCTGAATCTTGAATCTCCTCCCAGTTGTCTTTACCACAATCATTACTGTTCCTGAAAGCACCTGTAGGCTTGAACTTCGTCCCACTCTGTTGCAATTAAAGACAGTTCTTTTGGGGCTTCCGTGGTGGTGCAGTGGTTAAGAATCTGCCTTTAATCCAGCAGTTCTATTTCTGGAAATCTATCTGGTTGAAATACCAGCACAAAGGTGCAAAGATAATGCTAAAGGTGTTTACTGCAGTATTATTTGTAATTAATAAAAGCTGGAGGGCTTCCCTGGTGGCGCAGTGGTTAAGAATCCGCCTGCCAATGCAGGGGACACGGGTTCTAGCCCTGGTCCGGGAAGATCCCACATGCTGCGGAGCAGCTAAGCCCGTGCGCCACAACTACTGAGCCTGCACTCTAGAGCCCACAAGCCACAACTACTGAAACCCGCGTGCCTAGAGCCTGTGCTCCACAACAAGAGAAGCCACCTCAATGAGAAGCCCACGCACCACAACGAAGAGTAGCCCCCGCTCACCGCAAGTAGAGAAAGCCCCCGCACAGCAGTGAAGACCCAACGCAGCCAAAAATAATAAATAAATAAATAAATAAATAAATAAATAAAATTTATTTAAAAAAAAAAAAGACAGTTCTTTGGAGAATACATTAGGTGCTGTTTTATAGCCTCTTTTCTCCCCGGAAAAATCTCTGAGCCAGGGCTCAGAAGCTGGGGATTTGGACAGTGATTAGCTTCTCTAAAAGTGACACCCTATCCTATGAGCTGAGCACTTGGTAGAGGGTGGGGAGACCACAGCCTAGGATCACTGGCTTACCTCTCCTAGTGTGAAAAATCACCACTTCAGGAGCTGGGGCAAGGGTGATCAGGCCAGGGCCCCAGTATTCTCTGCATATCACACCCACAGTAGATCCTCTGTTGTACAAGTGGAGGTTGGGCAGAAAGGAGTTCCCACCTCTCACCCTCATTCACCCCAGATTTAGCTTCAGCAACAGGTACCTAAGGGCAGGATGAGAAAGCTGACATGCCACTCCTCCTAGGAAGAAACCCTCCCTCTGGTGCTGTGGGGAGAGGGAGCTCTGTGTTCTTGGCTACAGCTGTCTGGAGTAGAGTCTGTACCTCACTAAACTGGGAGGGGCAGGAAGGAGTAGTATTGGTTCAAATACCAAACTCACTTTTCTTACTGAGTTTTCATACATGTTCTTGAATAGATGTTTCTAGTTTGCTCTTCATCCTTAGGATCATTTCCATAGGGTTTCAGTGGTTGCTTTTTTATAGCTTTCACCACTTTCAGTGGGGAGAGCAGATCGGTAAACTCATGCTGTTGTGCCAGAAGTCAGTCTCTAATTGGTGAAATTTGATTCAAAAAATAAGAAGTTATACTATTCTGGCATCCTGTCTTTTGAAATTAAATTTGAAAGATTTTATGAAGCTGTTTGAGGAATGGGATACCTGTTCTTCAGCTGTATCACACAGGCGTACAAGCATTGTCCTCAGTGCCAGTGACAATTTTATGGTCTCACAGACTTAATAAGCAGCTAAGTTATTGCTGAGAAGAGCACCTTAGGATCAGCTGTGCTAAAGCTAAAATTACTGTTTGGTGAATGTTTTCTACCACTTCAGTGAGCTACTGACGTGATATATCCGTTAGCTCTGCACTAACAGAGCTGCTTGATGATAACCGTTTACACTAGTGGGGTGGTTAGAATATGGCCCTTCTCAAACTCAGTCATTCTCCCAGGAGCACCACAGATATCTTTGTGGTTGATTGTGTTTGATAATAGCTACCCTTATATTTCTCAAGCCAAAGGCATCTTTTATGTGAAATGTGCAGCGCAGACCCTTGGGTCTCATTCAAGTGCTTGAAAAATACAAAGTTCGTTTTAAGGAAAATGTTAGCCCTTACTGCAAGTAATTCTACATCCTACCTATTTTCTAACAGGAAGTAATCCTCTCTTTAGGCAAGATTTCCCCCTCAGCTTCTCAGTTTCCTGGTAAAATTATGAACTGCGTTTCATGTCTTCTATCAAAGGACTAAATTCCTCTATAATTAACTACATGCTTTAAATTCATCATAGAATACAATTATGATGTGCCTGTAACCCAGCATCTGCCAGAGGCTTAAATGTTTGCTTCCTTTATCATCCTGGCAGAGTCTTATAATCCTCTGGGTTCACCGATTTGTCTTAGCTGCCAGGAAACACAAAGTAGATTTGGTTCTCAGTGAACACAACAGTCTTATCCCAAATGTCCCTACACCATTTCTGTTTTGCTTTTAAGTGTTTTCTTTTCTCTGTTTTTTAGTACACTCAGTTTTTTTTTAATCTTTCACATTGGAAATAGGTGAGCTATAAATGAATACTTCTAGGAATATAAACATTTAACCAGAAAGCCTAGAAAAATTGGCCATTTGCATGTAAGGGAAAACTCCAAATATTGTACAATAAAAGTTTTATTTGACATTTATTTTCATTAATTGAGCATATAGTTTGGTCAAATTCTAATTGGTTGAGGGTTTGTTTATATTGTCCTAGCTAGATATCCTCATCACAAAAATACATAAGGTAGAAGTCACCTTGAATTACAAAAAGCTTATAAGGCAGAAAGCTAATATTTTCTTCCGGAGACAGCAAACCTGACTGAAGTCTACCCCTCAAATGAATTGAAGGTGATTTATATTTCAGAAGATCAGTGTAATTGTCTTCACAGGGCATACTGTGACTTCTGAAGACTTCTGAAGGAGATTCAGATTATTAGTTGATATTAAATCCCTGATACAGCATTTAAAAGTTGAACTTTTCAGGCAGTTTTCATAGAGTATGTTTAGTGATTATAATTATTAAATGCACACGTGCATTTTTGGAAAATGCAAAAAGTATGAAGTATCAAGAATCAGCAATATACCCACAACCCTAAGTTGACTGCTACTGTCATGTTCATATTATTCTATCAATCTTTCTTCTTTTCGTATGTAGTTTTTTTGGTTTTTTAAAATAAGTTTATTTATGTATTTATTTATTTTTGGCTGTGTTGGGTGTTTGTTGCTGCGTGCAGGCTTTCTCTAGTTGCGGCGAGCGGGTCTACTCTTTGTTGCAGTGCACGGGCTTCTCATTGCGGTAGCTTCTGTTGTTGCAGAGCACGGGCTCTAGGCACATGGGCTTCAGTAGTTGTGGCACGCAGGCTCAGTTGCTGCATGGCATGAGGGATCTTCCCGGACCAGGGCTCAAACCCACGTCCCCTGCATTGGCAGGCGGATTCTTAACCACTGCGCCACCAGGGAAGTCTTCGTATGTAGTTTCAACATAGTTGTGATCCTATTGGATATTTTTTGTTCATGTGGTGTAGGGTTTTTCACATCATTAAAAATTTCTTTGTAAATATAATTTTTAATGTTTGATTTTATGAATATACAATAATTTATTTACCCTGGTGAGCAACTTGAATTCTTTATTTTTATAGGGTCTTTAGAGCGGGATTAATAGATCAAAAGATGTGACTGTTTTTAAGGTCCTTGGTACATTTTTTTAATGTTTTTGTTTGTTTGTTTTTAATAAATTTATTTTTGGCTGCATTGGGTCTTTGTTGCTGTGTGCGGGTTTTCTCTAGTTGCAGCGAGAGAAGGCTACTCTTCGTCGCGGTGCGCAGGCTTCTCATTGCAGTGGCTTCTCTTGTTGTGGAGCACGGGGTCTAGGCACGCGGACTTCAGTAGTTGTGGCACTCAGGCTCAGTAGTTGTGGCTCACGGGCTCCAGAGTGTAGGCTCAGTAGTTGTGGCGCTTGGGCTTAGTTGCTCTGAGGCATGTGGGATCCTCCCAGACCAGGGATCGAACCCATGTCCCCTGCATTGGCAGGCAGATTCTTCACCACTGCGCTACCAGGGAACACCCTATTTTTTTTTTTGGCTGCCTCTGGTCTTTGTTGTGGTGTGCAGGATCTTTTTTTTTTCTTTCTTTTTTTTTTTTTTTTTTTTTTTTGGTTGCAGTGCGCAGGCTCATTTTTGCAGCGTGTGGACTTCTCTCTAGCTGTGGCATGTGGGCTTCTTTCCAGTTGTGGTATGCGGGTTTTCTCTCTCTAGTTGTGGCATGCAGACTCCAGGGCACATAGGCTCTGTAGTTGTGGCACAAGGGCTCCAGAACACATGGGTTCTGTAGTTTACAGCACTTGGGCTCTCTCATTGAGGCGCGCGGGCTTAAGTTGCCCCACAGCATGTGGGATCTTAGCTCCCGGACCAGGGATCAAACCTACGTCCCCTACATTGGAAGGCGGATTCTCTACCACTGGACCACCAGGGAAGTCCCTACAGACATTTTTAAATACACGTAATTGTAAACAGAAGTGTACTGAACCCCCATGTACCTATCACTTAGCTTCTACATTTATCAACTAATGAATAATCTGTTTTCATTTAAACTTCTGTTTCATCCTCCTCCCATATTATTTTGAAATAAACCCAGGTATCATATTATTTCATTCACGAGTATTTCAGTATAGGTATCCCTAAAAGGTTTTTTTAAACCTACTTAACTTAATAGTACTATTTCACATTCTAAAAAATTTAACAGTTAATTTCTTAATTATATCTAATAACCAATTGGTCTTTGTATTACCAGCTACCTCACAAATACTGCTTATGTTTTCACACATTTGTCTTGTAGAGTGTCCCAGAGTCTGGATTTGACTGATTGTGTCATCATGGTGTTGTTTAACATGTCTCCCTATATTTTCTGTAATTCAGTACTTGGATCTAATGTAGTATTTTTGATGCAGTTATGTGAGATGTAAATGCAAAAAGTTGTTAAAGCTAGATTAAGAAATAAAATACCATGTAAAGAAAGTTAATTTAAATGATAAAAAAGGGTGGTAACAGGGTTTTATAATAAATTAAGATTCCTGATTCCTTGAGAATTCTCAGAAAGAATTCACAGTATTGCTGTATGATTTTCACTATTTTCTTGAAAGAAATTGCTAAATGGAGAAAACTTTAAAGACATATTATGACAAATCCCATATTAGTTTGATTCTCAAAGACTAACCATTGAAAAATACAGTAATAGCTTAATGGTTTTACAATAACAGCCTTCTATTTTTGTCAGTATTTCCGGTAGAATATGTCAGAATCATGGTCTGTTGTTTATTCCTTAAATAGTACCTTATGTCCTTAGCACATTTTTTAGGGAATAAAGTATTTTTTTCTGAGTCTCATCATTGTCTAACTGCATATTCTCTCTTCTAAAATATAGCTTAGTGAGCTCCAAATAAAGTACCTTTTTATCTTGTAAAATTAGTGAGTTATTTTTCTTCTTTTTAAAATAATTATTTGAACAGTACAAAAATCCTATTTAGAGTACGTTGTAAAAGAATAAGAGCAATGAAATCAGGAGTTATTTTTAAAAGTCTGTGTTATTGTCAAAAACAAAGTGATTTTTATCCAAAAAGTAATTATTTATAACTCTCAGTTTAGAAAAGAGTTAGTTTTGACTTTTACTAAGCTGACCTACTTGAAAAATAATTTTATTTAAATAAATTTATAGGACTGTTCATTCAAAGAATCTTTACAGTCATCTCCATCTCATTGTGCTGTGTTTTTGTGTTTGCTTGATTTTTTTCCCCCATAGCTCCTCAGTAAGTTACTTGCAACCTCCAGGATCAGAGCAAGTACAGTTGCCTCGAACTACTTCACCATGCAATTCCCAGCAGCTTCAAGGCCACCAGTGTGCAGGTATGAATAGACAATTGGAAAAAAAGAAGGCAATGGTCTGTCCATTTGAGAAATCAGTTCCTTGGACATTTCTAGAAAAAGGTTTTCAACTTGTTAGATGCTGAGATGTACCCAGAGTATGCAGGGCGCCATGAGCAATCAGAGCTAACAGGTTCCATCCACTTCCTCCTTCTCCCCTGCTACCACTGCCGCTGCTCTCCGATTCTCCTCCTCAGGCTCTCCTTCCTGCCTGCCTCATAAGTACTGATGTTCTCTGGGATACTTCCTCTCATTACTCTTCAGCTTCTTCCTCGGAAGGCCAACCACTTCCTCGGGTTTTTTTTGCCAGTGTCTCCCAAATTTTATTTCTGCCAAGACAAGACCACATAGCCAACTGCCTGCTGGACATTCCTACTCAGGGATGTGTCAGAGGCACTAGATTTAGTATTTCTCCCTCTTCCTGCCTCCCTTTCCTCACCTGTCTAGAGACCAATACAAATGGCAAAATTATAACTCTCTTCCGTTCTCCCCTTTCCCACTCAGCCTTCACCATTTCCTCAAAGCTGGTACCTTCTTTCCTTCCTCACTGCCTCTACTTTTGGTCAGTTCTTTTCATGTCTTCTTCACAGTAATTTCTCATGTGTTTTGCTTATTTCATGTTGCCCCCACGCCCAGCTTTCCTCCCCCACAACACATGCACACATATATACACAATTCAAGAATCACTGTCCTGAAACAGATGTCTCTTCGTGTCATTCCTCTGAATTAAAAATTTGCATAGATTCTCCATCTACACTCCCTAGCAATTAAGCCTTCTATTTATACATATATGCTCAAGTCATACAGAACTCTGTTTGTAGAATATACCATGCTCTTTCATGCCAAGGATACTTTTGTACCTGTTCTTCCCTCCGCCTGGAATGCCTCTCCGCCATCCAGTTTGCCAAAATCCTGCTTATCCTTGAAGTTTGACTCAGAAATCACCTCTTCTGCAAAGGCTTCCTCAGTCCTTAAAACAGAGTTTGTTTCTTCATTTTCTCTGCTTCCATAGTGTCTTAAACAATCCTTTATCATATTTTATTGTAATGATCTGTTGACATATGTAATCTCAAAGAAGCAGAGAAACAATAAATGATTATCAAATACATGAGTAACAGTGGCTGCATCAGCATGGGCTGCTGTGGCCAAGGAGAACCTGAGATGTTCCTAAGCAGTCAGCCCTTCTGTGGTGTGCCTAGCCAGGTCAGGGTGGTGCTATTTCTGGGGAATTGGAAACTACCATTACGATTACTGCAATGCAAACAGTGGCCCTGGGGGTGGGGCACAGGGCACCTTACCTTACACTGAAGTGGCGAGTGGCAGAGTTACATTCCTAATACTAGTAGTGCTGCAGTACCAGTGCCATGGCAGGAATAAATCAGATAAGAAGGTAGCTACTGTAGTCCACATGTACTGTAGAGCTAGCAGTGTTTGTACATGCATATGATTATTATAACTCTTTAAAGTCAGCCAAGGAGGTCTTCCTAGCCTTTTTCAGACGAGAAAATACAATAAAAGGAAACATAATTTCCCCAGAGTTATAGGACATTTCAGGGCACTGAAATTGTGCTTTCTGATTCCTATATCCCAAACTTTTTCCCACCGCATGAAACTGATTCACTCAAAAGACGACTTTTCTCTGTATGTCAAAATTTCTGTAGGATACTAATTTTTCCCAGAGTGTTCCTTTATGTATTTAGAATAATGCTCGTTTGAAAATGAATTTATTTTAAAAATTAAGCACTTTTATAGATCATATCGCAATTGTCCTACCCTATACTAGGTCTTGTTGTAGATAATTGGACTTTCCTGACTTACTATGTTTAGGATAAGTGAGATGTTTAGGTCTACAGAGTCAATTTCAATGTCTTTTTAAACACAGCACTTGTAGTATAAGCATTAGAGTTTAAATCTGGCTTGCATAAATAGCAGTAAAATTTTGTTCAGAGATGTAAAATTATTGCCATTATCTTGGTGTTTAAAGATACCAGCTATTTGCTAAAGTTTGCTAATTGCAGTGTCCTGATTCTGATTTTCAGCTGTGCCACCTCCACCAGCTGGTGGCGGAATGGTGATGATGCAGCTCAGTGTACCAAACAATCCACAATCTCGTGCCCATTCACCCCCACTGTGGAAACAAAGCAAATATTACTGTGATCACCAGAGAGGACAGAAGTGTGTGGAATTTAGCAGTATAGACAATATTGTTCAGGTAAGATGCTTCTTTTATTATAATTTTAAAACTTTCAATATTTAGTTACATAAGATTGACCAACCTATTAGGCTTGATGCCGAGTTTGAAATCTTCTCAAACAAATTAGTAAAGAAGTTTGAACATTCTCTATATCCAGACAATTTTTTTCAATATTTAAATATGTTTCCCAGCATTTGCATAATTTAATTTTTTTTTATTTAAAAATTCAGAAGATAAACTAGATCTGAAATTTGGTAAAGAAAATGAATTAAGCTGTTATCCTACCTTTCCCATATGAACTGTATTCTACTGTAGCCAGAAAGTTGATGAGGGAATGCTCTTCATCATAGAAGAAATACAATTAACAATTAATAAATTTAAAAGCAATGATAGAATTTAAAAATCACTATTTTGGAATCCTGTTAAAGTAATGAACAGGGAAACATCGTCAGCAAATGCCAGAAACATTAGGAAGAGATATATGGGGAACTTTAAAATGGGTAGATTAGGCAGACAGCACTTGAAGCAACTGTTCAATTGTAGCATCAATTAAATTGGGCCAACCAAACATTATTTGCTTCCTAATGTGGTTTAGAAGCATCACCTATGATATACTCTTGTCAAAAATATTGAACCTGGAAATTCCCTGGCAGGTCTAGTGGTTAGGACTCTGAGCCTCCATTGCTGGGGGCACAGGTTTGATCCCTGATCGGGGAACTAAGATCCCATAAGCCGTGCAGTGCAGGAAAAAAAAAAAAAAAATTGAACCTGAATCTAATCAAGCCTCTCTAAGTCTAGCTATTAATTTACAGAAAATAAAGGAAGAAAATATAAAGCAATTTATATGTACAGTGGAATATTTTATTGGATAAATTGGCCTATTTCTTTAACAAATAAATGGCATTTTTAAATGAAGGATGAATCTGTTGTAGATTAAAAGAGACTCAAGAGTTATAACAATCAGATGCAATATATGGGGATCTTCCTTGGATACTGAACAGCCAAAAGACATTTTGGTGCAAAAAGTGGACAGTTAAATATGTTAATTTTGTTAGTATGATAAAGGTGGGTTTTTTGTAATAGTTCTTATCTGTTAGATAGAAGTATTTATATACTGAAATATTTACAAGTGAAATGCTGTGATAATCTGAGATTTCCTTTAAATTGTCTAGTGAGAGAAAAAGCAGGGGATATCAGAATCAAAGCTGGATGATGAGTATATGGAAATTTGTTATACTCATCTATCCATGATAGTATATACTTTTATATACTTGAAAGTTTTTATATACTTCAAAGTTTGTTTACAACATTGAAAGGTTTTTAATTTTTTTTTAAAGACAAACTAAAAAAATTTGTCAATGTACATGACAAAATCATATCAAAATAAAAAAGGCAAAGGTCACTTATAGGCTAGCTCACAAACTATAAATGGCTAATGGCCATTAAACAGATAAAAATATAAAAATAGTTTTTTATCTGTATAATTGGGATATTTAGGAAGACTATTAATTTGCAGTGTTGGCAAATATATCCAGTTGTAAACTGTCTTGTGACTCTTGGTAAATTGATTGATGCAGCTCTTTTTGGAGTGCAGTTTAGTGACATTTTTCAAAATGTGGAAGGCCTCTGATTCACAAATTCACTTCTAGAACTTTGTCTAGTAAAAATTGTGGAACAAACATACAAGAATATGTTTGCAAGGATATTTCTTTCTTCTCTGTCATAGCACTGAAAATCTGAAAATAGTCTTGATATTCAGTAGTGGGTAACTTATTAAATAAATTTCTGTGCCATTTAGGAAAAATTCTAGAGCTGAAAATACAACGACTAAAATGAAAAAATACACTAAAGGAATTCATTGGTAAATTTGAGCAGGCAAAAGAAGGAATCAGAGAACTTGAAGATAGGACAATGTAAATGATTCGAGTCTGAGGAACAGACAAAAAAGAATGAAGAAAAGTGAACAGAGCATAAGGAACCTATGGAACACCATCAAGTGGACCAACATAAACACTGTGGGTGTCTCAGAAGGAGAAGAGAGAAGGGGGCAGAGACAATATTTGAAGAAATAATGGCTGAAAACTTCTCAAATTTGATAAAAGACATGAATATAAACATCAAGCAGCTCAACAAACTCCAAGTAAGGTGAACTCAGAGATGCACGCTGAGACACACTGTAATCGATTTTTAGAAAGACAAAGACAGACAGAATATTAAAAGCAGCAAGAAATAAACAACTCATCACATATAAGGGATCTTCAAAAAGATTATCAGCAGATCTCTCATCAGAAACTTTGGAGACTGGAGGCAACAGGCTGATATCTTCAGAGTGCTACAAGAAGAAAAACCGTCAACCAAGAATACTATATCTAGCAAAACTGTCCTTCAAGGCCTTCCCTGGTGGCGCAGTGGTTAAGAATCCGCCTGCCAGTGCAGAGGACATGGGTTCAATCCCTGGTCCAGGAAGATCCCACATGCCGCAGAGCAACTAAGCCCGTGCGCCACAACTACTGAGCCCGCGAGCCACAACTACTGAGCCCGCGAGCCACAACTACTGAAGCCCGCGAGCCACAACTACTGAAGCCCACGCACCCTGCGCACCGCAACAAAGAGTAGCCCCCACTCACCGGCATTAGGGAAAGCTCATGTGCAGCAATGAAGACCCAATGCAGCCAAAAATAAATAAATAATTAAAAAAAAAAAAAAAACACTGTCCTTGAAAAGTGAGGGAGAAATTAAGAATTCCTAGATAACAAAATTTGAGATCTGCCCTGCCAGAAGTTGTCAAAGGAGTCCCACAGAGTGAAATGAAAATATGCTAAACAATAACATGAAGCCATATGGGGAAAAAAGCTCTCAATTAAGTACATGGGCAATTATAAAAGCTGGTAATATTGTTCCAGTGGTTTATAATTCCACTTTTTGCTTTCTACATGAATTAAGAGATTAATATTTTTTAAACAATTATTATCTCAAAGACAGTGTTATTATAACTTTGATTTCTAACTCCCCATTTTGTTTTCTACATAATTTAAGAGACTAATGCACTTAAAAGAATTATAAGTTTGGGACTTCGCTGGCAGTTCAGTGGTTAAGACTCTGTGCCTCCACTTCAAGGGACACAGGTTCGATCCCTGGTCAGAGAACTAAGATCCTGCGTGCCATGTGGTGCGGCCAAAAAAAAAAATGAATTATAAGTTTTTTTGGGGCACATAGAGTATAAAGATGTAATTTTGTGACAACCAAAGGGGGTAGAGACAGAGGAGCACAGTTTTTGTATGTTATTGAAGTTAAGCTAGTATAAATTCAAATTTGAGCATTATATTTAACTTTTGGATGTTAGGTGTAATCCCCAAGGTAACCATGAAGGAAAAAAGCTATGGAATGTATACAAAAGGAAATGAGAAAGGAATTTAAACATTTCAGTACCAAAAAAATCAAGCAAACACAAAAGAAGACAGTAGTGCAGGAAATGAGGGACAGAAAAGCTATAAGACATACAGAAAACAAATAGCAAAATGATAAAATTAAATCCCCTTTGATTGGTAATCGCTTTAAATGGAGATGGATTAAAATCTTCAATCAAAAGACAGATTGGCTGAATGGATAAAAACACATGATCTAACTATATGCTGTCTACAAGAGACTCACTTTAGATCCAAAGAAACAAATAGATTGAAAGTGAAAGGATGAAAAAAGATACTTCATGCAAATCATAACCAAGAGAGCAGAGGTGGTTATGCTAATATCAGATCCAAAAACTTTACAAGATACAAAGAACGTTATATATTAATAAAAGGTTCAATACAGCAAGAAGATATAACAATTCTAAACTCTTACACACCTAATTACAGACCATCAAAATATATGAAGCAAAAACTGACACAATTGAAGGGAGAAATAGACAGTTCTACATTAATAGTTGGAGACGTAATACCCTACTCTCAATAATGGATGGAACAACCAGACAAGATAAGTAAAAAAATTAGCTTAAACACAATGAACCAACTAGATCTAGTAAACATACACAGACTACTTGACAACAA